>NW_027185810.1:885383-997421 GCF_028583685.1 Petaurus breviceps papuanus
AGCTCCCTTTTTTTCGTATTCTTCTATTACCATGTAAGTCCTTGAGGGAGGAGATTGCCTTGCTTTTTGCTTGTTCTTTTTGCTGTGTTCTCAGGCCTTAGCACATCATATATAGTTGCTTAATAAATGCTTGTTGACTGACTTACTTTTTTTACATTACTTTTGCAATGGTGATCTAGACAATATTGATGGGGTAGAATTAAGGTTTTTATAGAGAAATCCGTCGTAGAACCTGTGCCAAATCCCAAGCACCCCATCAATATGAGTGAGTTAGCCACTATTACTTCTCACATGACAAAACAGCTCCTTAACAAACTGCTACTTAGGCCTTCAGGTTTGAGGTCTCCATGTAAACATGATTTGTTTGTAGTATTGATCAGAATGGGGCCATTTAAATCACTACTGCACATCATTTGGAGAAAATTTCCCTTAATGAGCCTCAATTTCCCCTTTTATAAAATAGAGATAATAATGCTCACCACTCTCCCTCACAAAAGACTGCTTTAAAAAAAATGTTATTTTGACCAAGTGTGAGGCCTGTATTTACAGAAACAGCTTTCTAAAATGAAGAGTCCTATATGAGGGTCAACTACTGTTTGTTCAACATTAACTGTGATGAAATAGAGGTTGCCTCTGACTTTACCCAACCAAAGATCGATAGTGGCCAGAGGAATTCCCAGGTCATCTTCTGAAAGACAGAAGCCTTTGGCTTTGTTCCCAGAGAATCTATCCTCTGACTAAGACATGTGAGAAATACGCTCTTCCTACCAAGCATGAAGAAGAAAGGCTAGTAGCCATCCCTAGGCTCTACACAGGGGCAACTTGTCAGCTGGCATCCGCCCTCGAGCTAAGGAGCAAGTCTGATCATAACATGACTCAATGTGACCTTGGGCACAGCAGCAGCAGGCAAAGGTTAATTCCCTTTCCTTCAGGGAGCAGGATGCTGGTCCAATTGTTTCACTTCGCTTAATTAAATTTTCCGAACAATATGGCAAGTGCCTTATCTCAGTCACTGAGGCAAAAGCCTCCCTGTGGTTCCTCCCGTTGTTTTAAAGTGGGTGGTTGGCGTTCTAGACGATTGGGAAAATTCTGCTCAGAAACAATGTTAGTCGTGGGAAGGATGTTGTTTTCGCTGCAGCCCCAAAGGCCACTGGCATGGAGCCATTTCAGTGAAATGTGTTCTCTTTGGGAGGTTTGTTGGTATTGGGAGCCTTCAAAGGATACAGTAGCTATGCAAACTAGCTCAGGTGTGTGGAGGGCAGAGTCTGAGAAATGAGGCTAATAGGTCTATGAGAAATCAGGTCACAAACCAGAGTAAGTTTTAGAAAAGCAGGGAAAATAACATTTTGGAGGAGTGATTTCTTTAGTCTGCTAATTCTCACTATCAGGTACAGTATGGCATATAGGGAAAAGCAATCGATTTGGACTCCTCCATGGGTCCATCAGATCAGCCATGTAGAATGAGAAAGACTCTTTGAGACCTTCTACTCTCACTCTCATTTTTTAGATGACAAAAGAGGTATCTTCGTACCCCCAATGTCAAGCATGATACATGTTCAACACTAAATATTTGAGGAGATGAATTACAATATTATGACAATCACTAGATGCAGGTGGATTGGGAGAAGATTTGAGTTTGAATCCTGACTCAGACACTTAACTGGCTGACCCTAAATAAGTCACTTAAACTTCTCTGTGGTTCAGTTTCCTCATCTTTAAAATAGCAATAAAAATAACACCTACTTCAGAGTTGTGAGGATCAACTGAGATGATACTGTGAAGAACTTTGCAAACCTTAAAGCTCCTAGTCATTGCTAGTTATTATTATTTTGATGTTGATGCTGATGATTATAGAAAGCTGGTCTCAGAATCAAGAAGATCTGGGTTTGGGGCGGCCAGGTGGTACATTGAATAGAGCACTGGCCCTGGAGTCAGGAGGACCTGAGTTCAAATCCGACCTCAGACACTTAACACAAAACTAGCCTGTGACTTTGGGCAAGTTCCTTAACCCCAACTGCCCTCCAAAAAGCAAAAAAAAAAAAGATCTGGGTTAAAGCCCTGCTTCTGCCATATACTAGCTTGACCATGGACAAGTCACTTGATCTCTCACAAGCAGCTCTCTAAGACCATAAACTAGAGAGGATGTATTTGTGTACAATGGTAAAGGGAGTTCTTTACCTTCTTCCTGCACTGGTGAAATTACAGTTCTGGTCAAATATATATGTATATATTTGTGTGTGTGTGTGCATTTTTATGTGTGTATGATAAATACACTGATTTACAGATCATTTTCCTCAAAACAGCCTTGTGATGGGACTTTTAAATACTTAAAATCTAATGCATCTACAAATGAAGCTCTAAATCTCAACACTAAGCCAATCAATCAATCAACCTGGGTTGTATCTAATGGGTTCATTTTTGTAACCCAGGATCTCAGTAACCTTGAATAAATTACTTCAAAACTCTCTAAATCTTAGTTTTATCATCTATACAATGAGTTTTGGAGTAGATAATCCCTAAGGTTCTTCTTACATCTAAATAAAATGAACTGGAAACTGCCTTTGTCTTTTGGCAGCACTACATAAAGAGAGGAACTGTTTGATTCTTTATTTTGATGAATTTGTAAGGCTGGAACTAAGTTGCTTACAGAGAGGTTTGTTACCAGACAGAATTAAGAAAAAATGGTCAGATACCCAAGGCAAAAATCAAGACCAATGACAGTAGAATGGATGATGCCCTGGGAAAAATAAGACACCAACACCTGCTTTAAAGCAGAGTTTCAGGGTGCACTATCGATAGAGATACTGAGAACCCAAGTGTTCTTGGGTTCTGTTGAGAATGTTATGAAATGAGAAGTTACTGTCCAAACCTTGCTCTGCTTTCCTCAGTGGAGGAGAAAGAGCCCCTCACACGAAATATTCTAGGCCTTTAGATAAAGCCCATTCTTTACAGCCTTTGGCACTTCCTGACAACATGTGGACTGAAAACTTCAACCACAGGTGGCCCACTTGGCTTAGTACAGACAAGATGGGGTTTTAAACTCCCAGAACACTGGAAAGGTTGGGAATTTGAAAGGAAACCAGAGAACAATATCTGAGACCCGGAATCCATGTCATAGACCCATACAGGATACACTGGATGTAGGCCCTTCCCTGTTTGGAATCCAAAAAGGAAAAGGAGAAAAAAAAAATTTTTTAAGGCATTATTCATAATCCTGGTACTGAAAGCTAAAATCCCCTCCCTTCTTCATTCTCTACTACCCTCTCCATCGGGCAACTATATTAAGCCAAATCCCAAAGAAAACAATGGTGCTTGCTGAGTGACTGGAGCAGAATGGTAAGGAGACAATGGGAAAAAAAAAAACAAACAAACCAGTTCAAACAGTGGTGAATTCATATAAGGTATAAAAATCAAGTACAAGGCCTCAGGGAAAAGCAAAGACCAAGTGAGTTGTTTTTAATTGCTCATTAAACAACAACAACAAAAAAGAACCCTGGGCCTTGCAAAAAGGAAATTGTACCATGTGGGTTACTTCAGATTTCAGGATGTGCCAAGGACCCTGGTTGGAATTTGCCTTCATTGTTAAGTGAAATGCAAACTTTTGAGTGAAAGGAAAAGAAAAAAAAAAAAAAGACCAGGGAAGGGAACTCAAGGGTTAGGGTGGGGGGAAATGGGCCAGAGCCCAGCTGTGAAAATGGTTCTCCCAGAAGGACTGACTTGGATTATAGATCTTCTGCTGCCTTCAGAACTGCCTCCCTCCCTAATGTGTGAAAACAAACAAACAAAAATCAGCAGCCTATTGTAATCCAATTCTAATATGAAACCTGCTTCCTCCAGATGTTGAGCCAAAGAAACACACTTGGCTGCTCCATACATAGAGAAAAGAAAGTTCTTTTTTCCCTCATCAGGCCCAGACAACCCTATCTTGGATAAGTTGCCATCTCAACCCATAGCCCACCTTGGAATGGTAATTAAGCTATAATGTCAGCGGTAGAATAAGCAAGCTTCCAGTGAAAGGAAACAATTAGCAGTGGAGGCATCATTCTGATGATAATCATCACCATAATAACATTTATATAATGTTTTAAAGTTTGCAGTATATGTGGTAGAAAGAAGATATTTAAAGCCTGAAGACTAGGGTTCAGTTTTGAGTTTCTTCCACTTACTAGATGTGTAACTGGGCAAGTGACCTTTTGGGGTCTTGGTTTCTTCTATAAAATGTAAAAAAAAAAAAAAAAGCTAGCTTTTATTATCAAATGAGATCATTTATAAAGGTACTTTGCAAGCCATAAAGCGATTTTATTTTTTAGCTCATTTGATCCCACCTGAGGTAGGAGTTTTATTACCTCGTTTTAAAAATGAGGAAACTGAGACTCAGAAAGATTAAGTGACTTGCCTAAGGTCACAAAGCCATCTGAAGCAAGTTTTGAACTCATATCTTCCTGACTTCAAGTCTATCCATTGTGCCACATTTAATGTGCTATTGAAACATGAGTCATTACTAATTATTTTATGAAGTCCCTCTGCCAAGAGCAAATGTGGGCACATGTGCCTGAATCTGTTATTTCCCACTCAGCTGTACTCCCTTCAAATTTCATGATGCCCCTAAACAGGGTACCTTCCCTTCCCCCCTCCCTTTTCAGTTTCCTTTTATATATTGCCTTTTCTGTTAGATTGTAAGCTCCCTGAGGTCCGGAACTGTCTTCCTTATTCACATAGCCAGCACTTAACACAATGCCTGCCTTCATTTAAGTCCCAACTAAAATACCACATTCTACAGGAAGCCTTCCCAACCCCTCATAATTCCAGTGCCACCCTTCTAGTGATTGTTTCCTATTTATCCTGTATATAACTTGCTTTGTTTACATTTGTTTGGGTGTTCTCTCCCCCCCCCCCAATTATTAGATTGTAAATTTCTTGAGGGCAGGGACAGTCTTTTGCCCTTTTTTTGTATCCCTAGTACTCAGCACAGTTCCTAGCACATAGTAGGGCACCCAAGAAATGTTTATTGAATTGAATTAATAAATTTATTGATTGAATACCTTTGCCTTTCTCCTTGGGAATTCCTTGGAGTAGCCTATCAGCAACAGGATAACTCCTAAGGAAACACTTGAAAGAAAAAAAAAAAAGAACTCAAGGAAGGAGTAGAAGTCTAAGGAAAGGCCCCATTAAGAATTGTAGCTCTATGAAATTTTTTTTTCAAAAATAATACATAGAAAATAAAACTGCTTTTAAACAAGCATTCTTTAAAGCAAGCACATAAAAGTTACTTTTAGACCAAGAACTAGGTCTAACTGCTTTTAGACACCAGCTCACTGGATGAAGAAAGAACGCTGGCTCTGGAGTCTGATGACCCAAATTCAAATCCCATGTCTAGCTCTCTGACCTTGAGCAATCTTAATGTCCCTCAATTTCCACATGTAAAATGAGGGATTTGAACAAGGCGATCTCTAAAGCGTTTTCTATCTCTACATCTTGACATCCTAACCAAGTGCTTTTTATTTGGGTTGTTTTGTTTGGGGGAGGGTTGTTATTTTTGTTTTTTGTTTGTTTTTTGGGGGCAATCAGGGTTAAATGACTTGCCCAGGGTCACACAGTTAGTTAAGTGTCTGAGTCCAAACCTGAACTCAGATCCTTCTGACTCCAGGTGATGCTCTATCCTTTGTCCCACCTAGCTGCCCCACAAAGCACTTTTTTTTTTTTTTGCTTTTGGGAGGGGGTGAAGGTAGGATAATTGGGGTTAAGTGATTTGCCCAAAGTCACAGGACTAGTAAGGGTTAAGTGCCTGAGGCCGGATTTGAACTTAGGTCCTCCTGATACCAGGGCAGGTGCTCTATTCACTTCACCACCTAGGTGCCCCCCACAAAGCACTTTTATAAACCTAACAGACAGACATCTTCAACCGATGGAAAGGATATCTTTTAAATACCTTTCTGGAATCTGCCCAACATCTCATTGTTATATGGGCCCCTGAGGCTTTAAAATCAAAGCAATTATGTGTCCTTTGCTTCCCACCAGATTCCCTCCCCTTCCCTTGCCTATCTACTGGTACCACATCTGGGCTTCCAACCCAGAACTCCATGTCATTTTTTTAACCACCCTTTGAAATCTTGACAAATTTCTGACTGCCAGGTGGGCAAATGAGATTTAATGAACTGCAAGACACTTTTAGAGCTATTGTCAAGGCCCATCTCATCTCATAACACCCATGACACATCTATGTTTTTAGGTCAAATCTTATTATCCCTGGTGAATATGACAAGGGCAGCTAGGTGGCTCCAGGGAGCACAGAGTGCCGGGTCTGGGAGCCAGGAAAATTCCTCTTCCTGTATTCAAATCTGGCCTCAGAAACTTCTGGTTATGTGTCCCTGGGTAAGTCACTTAACCCTGTTTGCCTCAGTTTCCTCACCTATAAAACTGGAGAAGGAAATGGTGAACCACTCCAGTGTCTTTGCCAAGAGAACCCCAAATGGGGTCATGGAGAGTTGGACACAACTGAAAAATGACTGAACAACAAAGACTATGACAAAGCAGCTATAAAATAGCTCTGCTTACATTGTGCTGCTCACCCAAAGCCTTCTTTTACCAACAATTGGTAAACAAGAGACGCAAAGAAAAAGGAAGAAACCTTCAATAACCCATCTGTAAGTCAATGGCTAGGGACCTTCTTGCTCAACACACCCTCTCAATAGGCTTTTCCCCTATGCTAACCAGTTCCATAAACTTTTCCCTAGAATTTCCTCACTCATACTTAAGAGGCAAATTGTATCTCTGTCCAAAGCAGCATTTTTATATGGGCCCAGATGGCTTGTGTGGGCATCTGATCATTTGTCTAGGACAAACTGTATTTCTTATATTACTTGAAAGAAGGAGTAGGAAGAGGTGATGATGAAGGAAGAGGCTTCTTTTTTTTAAGTTTTTATTTTATTTTAGAGCTGGAAGGGATGTCAGATCTTCTAGTCCATCCCATCATTTTATGGATGATTATACTGAGGTTCAAGGAATAATTTGTCCAGTCATACTGCCATTTAATAAGAGAACCCAAGTATCACTGGAGCTCCTCTCATTTCTGCTCTACTGCAATATCTCATGGGCCAAACAGTCTTCCCCAAATCTGTCTGGAGTCTGGAATTATGGGATTGTAACCTTTCTGATCTGCAGAGGAAAGTCAATGTTGCCCTATGCCTATTTGATGACTGACTTCATCCTAATGTCATGACCAGAAATATGAGCACCAGTCAAAATCAGCCTGCAGTAAGTAATCAATGTGAATTCTTGTAAGGGTTATGGGATTTAAAGATCTTCCATGCCCCGTTGGACTTGCTGACGTAGCAGGAAGGGGCGGAGCAAGAGGAAGCGGAAGCCAAGCTAGCGTTCCTGCGGTGGCTGGCAGTGGCGGCAGCAGCAGAGGCAGTGGCAGCGCGAAGCCCTTTTTGAGTTAGGACTGCTAAGGACTTTCTGCTAAGGACTCCTGCTGAGGACTGCCAGGGGCCGGAGCTGCTGGGAGCGCGCTTCCAGGACGCTGGGTGGTTGCTCTGTGTGGGGAGAGGAGGACCTTTGCCTGAGGTAGCCTGTTCTGTTTTAAAGGCTTGAAAATGTGGGTGCTTTCTACTTTATCTACCTGTGCCAATATCATAACTACTCTGATGGCTTTCACTTTCTGGTTTTGGGACTCAGTCTTTTGGTATCTTAATAAATTTTCTAGTTTATTTCCTCATATGGCAAACATGACGTATTTTGTAATGGATAATTATATCAGCATATTTGTAATCTCTATAGGCATTGTGAATATGGCATTGCTGATCCTAATGTCATGACCAGAGATATGAGCACCAGTCAAAATCAGCCTGCAGTAAGTAATCAATGTGAATTCTCCATTCCAAAGAAGGAGAAAAAAGAAGAAGGGAAAGAGACCAAAAAAAATCCTGATAGAGGGTATCCAGAAGGGACTAAAAGGCATTCAGACAACCAAGGACACAGAGTCCCTTGACTAACTCTCACCTCATCCCCTGCCCTCACTGTAAGGTAAGCCAAGAATGAGCTGAACTGGAAGGAATGTCTATTTGGACATCTTTGGCCAAAATGAGAGAAAGTCATCCCCCTTGCAATTTCTCTCAGGAAAGCAGCCCACAGGTTGTGCAGTGAAATTAAGGGTTGTCACCCAGGGCAGGATCATCACAACAGTGCTACGGAAGGAAGGAAGGAAGGAAGGAAGGAAGGAAGGGAGGGAGGGAGGGAGGGAGGAAGGAAGGAAGGAAGGAAGGAAGGAAGGAAGGAAGGAAGGAAGGAAGGAAGGAAGGAAGGAAGGAAGGAAGGAAGGAAGGAAGGAAGACCAAAGAGGCCAGCCAGAACCAGTGACAAACTCCAGTTTCTAATTTCTCCTCTTTCCTGATGTCTCTAGGGACATCCTGGAGGGGTGAATGACTGGGTAAATGATACCAAATGAAGGGGAACAAATGCAGCTCCTGCAGAACAGTTGAGGCATAAAAGGCCTCCCAGAAATTAGAATCAGGATTCCCACTGAAGAGGTTTTTAGCTACTTGACAGACAGTCAAGCAAATCCTATTTGTTTTAAAGAGTTCAAAGGTTCATTAGTGGTACAAATGGTGGTATATGATTGTGATAGAGTACTATTATGCTCTAAGAAATGACAAGTAGGATGATTTCAGAAAAAACATGGAAAGACTTATGTGAACTGATGCAAAGTGAACAGAGCCAGAAGAACATTGTATATAGTAATAGCAAAACTGTACAATGATCAGTTGTGAAAAAGCTATTCTCATCAATACAATGATCCAAGTCAATCCCAAAGGATTCATGATAAACCATGATATCCATCTCCAGAGAAAGAACTGATATTGTGTGATTACAGAAGCACAATATTTTTCATTTTCTTTCTTTTCCTTTCTTCCTTCTTTCCTTCCTGCCTTTCTTTCTTTCTCTCTCTTTCTTCCTTTCTTTCTGAGTCTTCTTGTATAAAATGACTAATATGGAAATGTTTTATGTGATTACATGATTATACATGCATAACCTATACTGGATTGCTTACTGTTTCAAGGAGGGGAGAAGGGAGGGGGGCAGAAGGGATAGAATCTGGAACTCAAAACTTGAAAAAATGTAAAAATTGTTTTAACATGTAATTGGGGGGAAAATAAAATAAAATTAAGAAAAAAAAAAAGAAAATTGCCTGCTCATATCCTTTCACCACTTATAAGTTGGGGAATGACTTGTTGTTCGGTCATATCCAACTCTCCATGGCCCCATAGTCCATGAGGTTTTCTTGGCAAAGTTACTAGAATGGTTTGCCATTTCCTTCACCAGTGGATTAAGGCAAACAGAAGATTAAGTAACTTGCCCAGGGACACACAGCTAGTAAATTTCTGGGGTTGGATTTTAATTCAGGTCGTCCTAACTCCAGGCTCAGCACTCTATCCACTAAGCCACCTCAGTTCTCTATATATTTGAAAAATGAGGCCTTTATCAGGGAAACTTGCTATAATTTTTTTTTCCTGGGGCTGCTAAGTGATGCATAGAACACTGGCCCTGGAGTCAGGAGGACCTGAGTTCAAATCCAGCCTCAGGCACTTAACACTTACTAGCCATGTGACTTCCCAATTGCCCTGACTTCCCCCCCTGCAAAACAACAACAAAAAAAATTTCCCAATTTCCTGCTTTCCTTTTAATCCTGGCTACATTGGTTTTGTTTGTGAAAATCCCTTTTAATTTAATGTAATAAAGATTATCCATTTTATATTCCATAATGCCCTATATTTCTTGTTTAGTCATAAATTCTTCCCTCTTCCATAGATCTCACAGGTAAGATATTTCATACTACCCTAATTTGTTTATGTCATCACCCTTTATGTCTAAATCATGTACCCATTTTGACCTTATCCCACAGGATGTTTAAAGGCTTCTACCCTAATTGAGATTTGCTATTTGACTGTCAAGATGATAAGAATTTATTTTCTCCAAAATCCAAATGGACATATACAGTGCTCTAACTGAAGCCAAACAAGTTGGAGAGTCTAACTAACCCTGTCTTTGAGATGTTTATGGTTTAGATAATGAGAGAAGATATAGACACTGACTCAGAGTTGGAAATTATTTTTAGAGGTCATCTAGTCCAATCCCTACTTCAAACAAGGATTCTCTCTACAACATCCTCAACATGTACGTAGTCGACTATTTAGCTTTTGCTTGAAGATTTTCAGTGATGGTGAACTTACTGCTTTCTGAATTATTAAAAAAAAAAGTTTTTATTTATTTTTTGAGTGTGTCCTGGAGCCAGAGTTTTTGAGAGCTGATTATTAAATTTTCAGTATGAGCATCAACACCTCAGAAATCAGCAAAGCTACCAATCAGGGCCTGATTTTTTTTGATTGTCTAGATTTACCAACATGATGGAGAAAATATTAATAATGAAGATCATACTTACAAGTGTGTTACATGTACATTCTTTTTTCCTCGAACATTTACCAGCACACAACTGCATATAATGAACAGAAATCAGCTTCTCCTTGACTTCTACCTAATTGTCCCAGTTCTGCCTCTGGAATCAAGAACAAGTCTAATCTTTCTTCCATGAAATTCCAAGGGAACAATACAGGGCAACATAGAATAAACTGGTAAGATAAGGAGTAGACTACAAGTACCATAAGAATTCAGAAGGCAGAAGATTCAACTGTAAATTCTACCTACTGAACTAAACCAAATAGCAATAGCTCGAAGATTTCGTTTTCCCATTTATCTGGTTCTGTTGAGTAGTAATAAGACAGACCTGGATTAAGAAGAGAATTCGGTTTGAATACCAGTTTTGGCATTTACTAGCTGTGTGACTCTGAGGAGTCACATAACCTCTCTGGAACTAAATTTCTTCATATATAAATGGGAATAAGAATGTTTGTACCATCTACTTAATGGGGCAGTTGTGAAGAAAACATTTTGGAAACCTTAAATCACTGTATAAATGTAAGTCATTACTATATAAGAACTGTCTTATCATTGGTATAATTGAACACCTATAGGAGGGTGGGGGTTGTTTTTTAATATAACACCAGGAATCAAGATGTAATGAGGGACGTTGGAAAAAATTGCTTTGCCTGCCAGATGTCTCCCTTTCCTCATATATAAAACGGAAAGGGGTTAGGATCTATCATCTATAATGTTTCTTTTAGCTCTAAAATTCAATGACTCAATGATTCATTAACTCCAAGTCAAAAGTCAGATTAAAAGGCATAAAGCAATTATGTGGCCTTGAGAATCTTTAGTGTAAGCCCATTTTTTCCCAAGAAACAAAAGTGGTCATATAGTCTAATAAATATGGTAGTTAGTGGTCAGCCAAAGTTGTAAACATGGCCGATGCATTAAGGCAGGCTGTTTCTGATCTAGAAACAAAAGTGTGTGAGTGCTGAATGGAAAGCACACCAATCCTCCCATCACAGAAAGACTGGCAGCTAAGTAAAAGCCCCAAGGTAGGAAATATGCAAGTGTTGCCCAAGCCAGGGAAGTGGGGTGGGGGTGGGTCCATCTTTACTGAGCAAATTATTTTCATCTTTGCTTTCTTATACTCGGACCACTCTGCAAGCCTGCACTAGAGCAAGCTGTAGCCAGCAAATCCAATCTTTCTTTTCCAACCTTGTTCTTGATACTTTTCTAGGTTCTTGAGACTGGAGGGGCTAGATCACCAAGTCCAACCCCCTCATTTTACTGAAGAGAGCGAGACCCAAAGAGAATCCAGTCAGTTGCTCAATTTCACACGGGTATCTGGGACTCAAGCCAGGGCCCTCGGTTTCCAAATCCAGTCCTCTTCTTGGGACTCTATGCTCTACTCAAAAACCAGAACAACCTTGTCTGTCTTGCCCTCCAGCTTCAGTCTGACCTGTTTTTCCTGCTACTAATCCCTCTTCAAAACCAGTTTCTCCTAGGGCCTTAATTTGATTAGTAAAGGCTCCCACTGGTACAAAATGACTGTGGTTGAAATGGCACCTCCCACCACATGTGAGTCATCTACCCGGCCCCTCCTGGTATTTTTAAACAATCTTTCTCTTGCCTATAGACTTCAGAGTGTGGAAGGTCTTAAAAATGGATGTGGGGGAGTGGAGAGCGGGGAGAGGGAAGGTACCAACAGACCTCTGAATCATCCTATCCCTCATCCTCCCTGGAGGTGAAGATCTCTATCCATTTCCTGCACTATTTTCCAGTCTGGGTAATTTTGATTACCATCCCTAAGGCATTCATCTCAAATCAAGTTAAAGGTCGACAGAGCATAGGGTATCTTAGGTTCCTTGGGGGCCCGAGGCACTGGCCTCCAACAGATATGGTACCCAAGGTTGCCCCATCAGTTCCAGCCTTAGGACCTAAAAACTATGACACTTGACAGCAGAACAACATCAACCAAGTACTGAACCAAGCCCTAAAAGGAATGTAAAGAGGTGAGAATGTAAGGAAAATAAAGAGCTCAAGGATGAGATCAGTCTGAGAAGTGGCCATTCCAGCCCACAAGGATCTGGGCTCTAGTCTCACTATCAGTCAGAATGGTCAGAAAGCAGGGAAGGGAACAAACATTTATTAAGTGCCTACTCTGTGCCAAGTAATGTGCTATATGCTTCACAAACATGACCTCATTTGATCCTCACAACAACCTTTGAAGATACAAGCTGCTACAATTTTTATAGTTTGTTTTTGTTTTTTTTTTTACAGTTGAGTCAGGCAGAGGTTAAGCAACTTGCCTATAGTTGCACAGCTAGTAAGTGTCTGAGGCCCAGACTTGAACTCAGGTCTTCCTCACCCCAAGCCTAGAGCTTCATCTACTGTAACACCTGGCTGCCTCTGAAAGGGCAACATGGAAACGGTCAACCTGGGCCTTAATGGAGGTCCAGAATATGAAGAACCAGAGAGGAATACGCAGAGGACTGGAACGGGAGGAGCTCAGGAGATGTCTCTGGCAAAGTCATAGAGGCAGTTGGTTCAATGGATGGCTTTGAGAAAACCTCAGTTTCTTTTATGAGTAAAATGAAGGGGCAAGACTTGGTGCTCTCAGAGCTCCTCAAATTCTATAAGGAAGATTCTACGTGTGAGTAAAAGCAATGTGGTCAGAAGGCTACCACTGAATGACCTCAAAGAGAAGAAGCCAAGGGATCTTTTCATATCAAAGAATCTCGGATCTAGCATTGGCAGGGACCTTAGCCGTCATCTAAGCCAGTTCCCCCATTTTATTTTATTTTAGATTTTTCTTTTTCTTTTTTTTTGGAGGGGGGAAGGTAGGGCAATTGGGGTTAAGTGACTTGTCCAAGGTCACACGGCTAGTTTTGTGTTAAGTACCTAAGGTCCTTCTGACTCCAGGGCCGGTGCTCTATTCACTGTGCCACCTACCTGCCCCTAGTTCCTCCATTTTAAAGAGGAGGAAACTAAGGCTTAATGAACTGCTGTCAATGTCTGTGTCAATGTCACACAAGTAGTGACAGGTAAAGCTGGGATTCTACCCATGTGGAAAGAGCCCTGGGCTTGGAATCAGGAAGACCTGAATTCAAATATGGCCTCAGACACTAGCTGAGTAAGCCTGAGCAAGTCACTTAATCTCTGTCTGCCTCAGTTTCCTCAACTGTAAAATGAGGGTGATAATAATAGCACCTACCTCCTAGGATTGTTGTGAGAATCCAATGAGACAGTATTTGTAAAGCTCTTTGCAAACCTAAATCGTAAAGTTCTATGATTATCATCTCAGATCCTTTGACTCCAAGTTCAAAACTTTCCAATGCACCTCAATTTCTCCCTTTCCTTTACCACCTAGCAATTAAACTGGACAATAAATTCTTATGAATCAATCACTTCCCATATGCAGGGCATTTAATAATAAAATGTGATTCCTATGGCCCCATCTAGTGCTTATAATATGTGACTTCATGACTCACAGCTGAAGGTGGTAAAACTGCCCACCAGAGGGAAGGAAAGAGAAGCTCTAAGGACAGTTTAAATATAATTTCTAATTACATAGCTGGTGAATGCTGAGGTACAATAAGAGGAGATAACACAGCTTCGTTTATGGGCCTTTTTTTGTTGTTTAAAGCAAATACATCATGCATCCTGGAAATAAAAGAGGCAGGACAATGAATGACAATCTAAAAACAATCACTTAAAGCCTTAGGCCAAAAGGATAATCTTCACATGTACACAGTAAAGAAGGCACTGCCTGTTGTCATAGATACAGTACTCATCATCAGCAACATCTCTGAATATGAAGGACAACAGTATATGGAGAGATCAGATATTTTTAACCAGGGGTACACAAGTCGCACAAAAAGTCCCTGGATATAAGGGGAGGAGAGGGAAGAAGGGATAGAATTTGGAATTCAAAACTTTAAAAACAAATGTTAAAAATTGTTTTTTACATGTAATTGGGGGAAAATATTTTTTTTTTAAATAAAGGCTCTGGGGATGGTTAGGTGGCGTAGTGAGTACAGCATGGCCCTGGAGTCCTATGGACCTACCTGAGTTCAAATTTGACTTCAGACACTTAACACTTACTAGCCATGTGACCTTGGGCAAGTCACTTAACCCCAACTGCCCTACCTTCCCCCCTCCAAAAAGAAAAAAAAGAAAAAAAGAAAGGCCCTGGATAGATTTCAGGAGAGTCTGTAACCTTGTACACGACCAAAAAAAAAAATTTACATCTTTATTCTCACTAACCTCTAGCTAAAATTTAATATTTCCTTCCATTATAATTGTAGACAAACAAACATTATTCTGAAAAGGGAACCATATGTTTTACCAAACTATCAAATGGGCCCATAATACAAAAAAAAGGGGGGGGCCTAAAGAACTCTAGATTATGAGTCTGTTGGGAAGAGAATATGTAACTGTGTATAATAAGAACCACTTATTAAGCACCAACTATGTGTATGCACTGCATTAAACTGAGAATATAGAAAATAAAAGTGAACAGCTCCTGCCCTAAGGAAGTTTGAATTCTTTGGAGGAAAGAGGGGAGGGAAAGACAGAGAATACACACACACACACACACACAAAGTCATTTGGCAGAGGGAAGGTCCTAGCAGCTATTGAAGATCAGGAAAGTCTTCATGTAGAGAAAAGGTGGTGCTTGAGCTGCAGGGATTTTTAGAGGCAGAGGTGAAGGAGAAGTGAATTCTGGGCATAGAAGACTTCAATGAAAAGGCCAGGAGATGGAACGGCATGTGAGAGGAACAGGAGGAAGGGCAGACGGGCTGGACTGGCAGAATGTAAAGAGAGTAATGCATACTAAAACTGGAAAGGTAGGTTGGGACCAGGAACTCAGTACATTGCTAACATATCATTTATTGTTGTTGTTGTTGTTGTACTAAATAATAATACATTTTTGAGAACACTAACATCTTTAGCATTGTATTGGTGATAATTTTAACAAGTTAAAACATCAGCAATATTTTTAAAACTAAGATGAGCTAGGTGCTTGAGCACAGTGGAGAGAGTCAAGAGTCAGGAGGACCTAAGTTCAAATCCAGTCTCAGATACTAACTAGGGGTGTGACCCTAGACAAGTCACTTAACCCTGTTTGTCTCAGTTTCCTCATCTGTAAAATGAGCTGAGAAAGAAATGGCAAACCACTCCAGTATCTTTGCCAAGAAAACCCCAAATGCGGTCACAAAGAGTCGGACGTGACAAACAACTGAACAACAGCAACAGATGTTATAAGACTTTATTTGTCTGGTCCCCCCACCCCACTTGCTGACATCTGGGCTCTTTATCCCACACGTGTGAGAAAAGAAAATCGTGTGAACTTTCCGTTTGCACAGAGAGGGGCAGCTGGAAGCTTCAGCCACACAAAACAACAGCCTCGGTGCTAGTGCTGGCCCTGAATTGCATGTGTCAGTCCTGGAAGCCAGCCACCACCCACCCACACATGACAGTTCTCCACAGAAACCACTGCAGGGGACAGGTTGGATAATAAATCATAACAAAACCAAGGATGACAGAAAATGAAATGAAGGCTGCTACAGGAGAGAACAGGCTAATCCTTAGGGGGAGGAAAAGAAACCCTAGGGCCCATTGTCTTTACCCTCCAAAGGGATAAAGAAATCCTACATAGAGGACAAATTGATAGCTAAACAAATATATATTGAATTCCTAGAAAAGGGTATCAAATGCTATTTTTCTCCCTTGAAAAAGGGAAAGGGCAATTATATAACCATGTTCTTCAATTTCTATGCCTTCCCACTTTTTGATAAATGCAGCCCAGTCATAGGAAGAAATACAATTTAAAATACCAAATATATAATTCCTGAAGAAAGGCCTCTAGACTTGAACAAGTTTCTGTCCAAGTTCAGACACAATGTCTTTAGACCAGAGGTGGGGATCCTTCGACCTGGAGGCCAAATGTGGCCCTCTAGGTCCTCAAGGGTGGCCCTTCAGTGATTTGTTCTGTTTTGTTCCTCTGCTCAAGAAATCCCAGTGGCACCCTCTTGCCTCTAGGATAAAATACAAGCTTCCCCTACCGCCCACACCAGATTGACTTGAAACTCTCCACAATGTGGACCCAACTTAACTTTCCAGATTTATTGAAAATTATCCTTCTCACCCTCTATGATCTAGCCAAACAGGACTCTGCTGTTCCCTGGAAAGGATATGTTTCTTCTCCTGTCTCTTTACCTTTCCATCAGCTATATTCTAGTCCTGAAATGTGCTCCTTCCTCACCACTGCCTCCTGGAATCCTTTAAGGTTCAGCTCAAGTGCCAAAAAACCCACCTTGAATCTTCCAATTGCTTGTGCACCCCCCAGGGAAATTTCTTGGAATGTTTTTTAGCTATTCATAAAATTGTTGATTTTATTCTCAAATAAGTTGAACACTTTATCCACCCAATAGGAGGTTCAGCACAAATTAGAAGTGATAGAATCATCTCCATTCGTGATTTGGGGTTTTTCTGTAAAGATTTTTGAAAGTCTCTCGGACAGTAAGGAGATCAAATCAGTCAATAATTAAAGAAATTAATTCAGGGGCAGCTAGGTGGCACAGTGAATGGAGAACCAGCCTTGCAGTCAGGAGGACCTGAGTTCAAATGTGACCTCAGACACTTGACACTTACTTAACCATGATTGCCTACCAAAAAAAGAAGAAGAAGAAAAAGTAGAAGAAATTAATTCAGACTACTCTTTGGAAGGACAAATATTGAAGCTGCAGCTTAAATACTTTGATCACATAATAAGAAGGCAGGACTCATTGAAAAAAAATCCTGATGTTAGCAAAGACCAAAGGCAAAAAAAGAAGGGGACAGCAAAAGATAAGATGAAGAGATAATGTCATGGAAGCAATGAACTTGAACTTGGACTGACTTTGGGAGACAGTGGAAGATAGAAGAGCCTAGCCTGCTGTGGTCCATAGGGTCAGACAGAGTCTGACATGACTGAACAAATGAACAACAAATTTCCTATGGAAGAACGTAATTTGAGGAAGATTCCCCTACCCTTTGCTCCCATACTGGGATTCAGGATCACATCCAAAATGGGACTGATGCAAAAAAACATTATGCATTTCTGCCTCTGACTTAAACAGAAGAAGACAGACTCAGAAACATGCCTAAGAGGAAACAGAGCCCTCACACGCTCCTGTGTCAATGGCCGTACTTTCACATCCCAGAGACAGGGCTTTCATATAAATTAAAAGTTCTATCCTAATAGCAATAATAATAACTAACATTTATGTACCACTTACTATGTTCCAGGCACTATGCTAAGCACTTTACAGTCATTATCTAATCTGATCTTCACAACAACCCTGGGAGGTAGGTGCTATTATTATCCCCATTTTACAGATGAGGAAGCTGAAGTAAACAGGGGTTAAGTGACTTGCCCAGAGTCACATAATAAATGTCAGAGGTCAGATTTGAACTCACCATAGCAACTCTTGCTTGATGACATTCACTTTTTGGTCAATGAGACAGAACATGGCACAATTTACAGAGGGCTGAGACTTGGCATCAGGAAGATTTCATTTGAAATCCTGCCTGTGATATTTACTATGGCTATGACTCTGGGTAAATCACGTAAACTCTGAGCAAATGCAAAATGAGAACAATAATTTCTGTAGTTCTACTTCACAGAACTATTTTGAGGATCAAATGAGCTAAAGATATACATAAAATCAGTTATTATTATTCTGCCTTATACAACTATCAAACTACTAAGAGATAGTGCCCTCTATAACCATCATAATAATACAACTAAACACTTTTTATTATGGAAGTGCCTTCTTTTTTTCTTAGAGGAGGACACTGAAACCCAAAACAGCTATTTCAATTCTCCCAAAGACCTGCAATTGGGGAAATCAATGGCAAGGTCTCCAGAAATTAAAAGGGGGAGGGGGGACGTTGTCTTTCAGCCTTGTTCTTACAGGTTCAAGCAACTTAGTTCTGCTAGTACATCATCTTCCACTTTACTCTAACAATGGTTTTCTTCCAACCACTGCTAGTGTTTTTAAAGTCTCAGAACCTTATAAATATTGATGTTTTGCCCCTATTTTATGGCTCCCCCACCAGTTACATATACACATTATATAAGGTGTACATTTATATGTTCTATATGTGAGTGTATATATATATATACACATATACTGGTTCTATATGTGTATGTACGTGTGTGTGAAGACAGAGAGAAAGAAGAGAGAGGGGTGGAGAGAGAGTACAGAGAAGTCTCCTTATCTTACTCAGGTTCTATATATGTATGTACATGTAGTAATGTGTATATTTATAGTGCGTGTGTGTGTGTGTGTGTATGGGGGAAGAGAGATTTAAGAAAGAGCAAGAGAAAAAAGAGGGAGGGAGAAGAAAGAAAAAGAAAAGAAAGAGAGAGAAAGAAAGGGAGAGGAGAGAGAGAGAGAGAGAAAAGGAGGGAGGGAGGAAAGAAGGAAACAGATAGATGGGGTCTCCTTATCTTACTCAGGCAGAAGGTGCCAACAGTCTCCCACAGGCTGATCCCAATGCTGATCAGAATAGAAACTTTAACCTGCTGTGTCCCTATGTGGGCTGGTTCACCCATCCTTAGACAGCCTGGTAGCCCTCCCATTGATGGGGCTCATTACATTAGTATTGGGCTTGGTGCAGACATGGAATCACTGGCTTTTCCAGGCTCAAAAGATCTGCAAGCCTCAGTTCCCATACTAGAAGGAATTATAATCATGTGCCACCACATCTGGCACCTTACTATTTACTGCCATTTTCCTAAAGGTGCTTAACAGGAAGCCTCTGTAAAACAGCTATAGTTTTAAGAGCTCCTATGAAAGAGACTATGTGGTTTAATGGAAAATGTAGCAAAGTGGGAATTTGGTTATCCTCTTTCTATGGTGCTACCTTTGCCACTTTGCCAGTTCAACAAATCAATGTATCATCTCCACAAATATTTTCTTCCAGTCTTTAATATTTTCAGAGCTCCAGTACCAGACTGCTGTATGGCCTTGGGTGGCTTAATTTTGATCTTTTTCCCTCTAAAAATAAGTAAGTTAGTTACACTACAGGTTTGGCATGGTCCCTATCAGTTCTGAAATTCCATGAACTTTTTGTTCTTCACCAATCACTTTTGTCATTCACTCTTTCCCCAATTTTCTTAAACAGATCAGTCAAGTAGAATATAATGTCACTAGATCCATGTTGGCATAGGACCACCTGCCATATACTCATGTTTCCCTGTGCATGTTAAATATAACTTGAAGAATATAATTTAATTACAGAGAAATGCAATCCTAAATCACCTGCAAAAGGGTAGAAGGTCCAGACTCTAAGAAATCTAGATTCTAGTCTCAGCCCAGCCCCTAAATTGCCCTTAAGCAAGTCACTGGGATCGAGTTTTCCTCAGAAGGTAATTTGCATTTATATCAATAGCTTAGCTTTCCATAATGCTTTCCTCATAATCATCTGTATGTAAAACCCAAGGCTTCTAAACTCCTTATTCCTTGGATTACACCACAAATGACAAGGTTACCTCTAAGATGGGAAGATCTCTAATGCTAGGCTTTCTACTTAAATGATAACCAAGGCTCCCTAAGGAAGTCAGTAGGAAGAACTGGTGCTTCTATTTCTCAACTGGAAACAGTGAGTACAAAAGAGACACTAGGTTAGAGCAAAAAGAACACTAGTCCTAGAGTCAGAGAACTTAGTTCAAATCCCAACTCTGATAACTTCTGTGTGACATTAGGTAGCTAGGTGGCTCAGTGGATAGAATTCTGGGCACGAAGACGAGAATTCAAATCCAACCTCAAATACTTATTAACTATGTGACCCTGGGCAAGTCACTTAATCTTTGTCTTAATCTACTCCAGTATCTTTGCAAAGAAAACCCCATGGACAGTATGGTCATGTCTGCACAACTAACAACAACATCACTTAGGTTAGCTAACCTCCTCGGGTCTCATTTCCTCATTTGTAAAATGAGGTGGGGTTAGGGTAAATGATCTCTGTGGTTCCTCCAACCTCAGATCTATAAGTCTATAACCAAAGATCTCACAGGAAAGGCAAGATGGGCCACAAATAGAATTGGAAGTTTCATAAGTGAAAAAGGCTTAACCCCTACCCCAGACCACTCTCTTTACAAAGGGGAGGAAGTAGGCAAACTTGTTATTTCCTGCTTTGTAACTACAAATTACAGCTGAATCCTAGAACCATAAGATGTCAGAACTGGAAATTATCTTAAGAAATTCTTTTTCTAAACGTGTTTAGTATTTTATTTTCTCCCCAGTTACATGTGAAAATAATGTTTAACGTTTGTTTTTAAAACTTTTGAGTTTCATCTTTATAACCTGACTAATGTCTAATGTGAAAGTATTTGCAGATCCTATACTTGATTGTATGCCACCACGGGGGAGGAGGGGGGGGGAAGAAGGGGGAGACAGAATTTGAAACTCAAGGAATTGTGGAATTGAATCTTGTAAACTAAAAGTAAATAAACAAATTAATAAAAACAATAACCTTTTGAGTTTCAAATTCTCTCTCTTCCTTCCTCCCCACTCCCCCTCACTGAGAAAACAAGCAATTCAATATAGGTTATATATGTAGTCAAGCAAAACATTTCCATATTAGTCATATGTGAAAGAAAACATAGACCCCCCCCCAAAAAAAACCCTCAAGAAAAATAAAGTTTAAAAAGCATGCTTCCATCTATATGGACAACATGACTTTTTTTATGGAGATGGATAGCATTTTTCATCCTAAGTCCTTCAGAGCTCTCTTGGATCATCATATTATTGAGAATAGCCAAGTCATTCACAGCTTATCATCTTATAATATTGCTGTTTCTTTGTTCATAGTATATGTCACTTTGCATCAGCTCGTGTAAATCTTTCCAGGTTTTTCTGAAAGCATCCTGCTCATTGTGTTTAATAAATTATTTAGTCCAAACCCCTCAATCTATAAATACTAATTTGCCAATGTATTTTACAAGTGCCTGGCATTTAAAATTCCCCAACCTGATGTTTAAAATTTCCTGATCCACTCAACAGAGCAGCTAGGTGGCCCAGTGGATAGAACACTGAATTTCGAGTGAGGAAGATTTATCTTCTTGAGTTCAGATTGACCTCAGACATTTATTACCTGTGTGACCCTGGGCAAGTCACTTAACCTTGGTTGCCTCAGTTTCCTCATCTGTAAAATGAGTTGGAGAAGGAAATGGCAAACCACTCCAATATCTTTGCCAAGAAAACCCCAAATGGGGTCGCAAAAGAGTTGGAAAGGACTGAAACAACTCAACAACAAAGACAATATGCTCAAGTAGAGGGTAGCTATGTGATCAATCCACACTGTGGCCTAAGGAAAGCAAAGACCCTGAATCTCCTTGGTCTTTGTATAGCTCCAGTCTCTACTGTGTTTCTGTTATGAGAGTATTCAAAAGAACTTCATTTGGTCCACTTTCTACAGCTTCAAACTTGAAACAAGGAAGACAAAGGACAATGGTCTTAAAGGTGGCACTATTCTAGGTCCACAGTAGGTGACTAAATACTTCCTTGTTGATTTATGGGGGGGCCATGAGGGCAGGATCCCCAGTCGGCAGTCTGTAAGTCTTGAGAGAAGGAATGCTAATAATCCAAGCATTCATATATCTATAATACTTTTCAGTTATAAGGCAGGTCATATACATGATCTCATTTAACCCTAACCAAGTCTAGGAAAACTTGAAAAAAGCAGGACATAGATATATTAGTGACTCTTATGTGGATTTGGTCATTCAATCAGTTTTAAGGCACTGACTGAAAGTACTTTATGAGTTCAAAAAGGGGAGATGAGTAAGGGTGGTGATTGCCAAGGAAGTCATTGTGTAGGACTTTACCCTGTAAGTTCTTTCTTTCCTGTGACCTCCTCACCCTGGAAGTACCCCTCCCCCTTGCAGTCCCTTCCTCTGACTGGTCAATCCTCCCAAAACCTCCATTTTAAGGGAAGTGCTCAAGCTAGGCATGTCATCATTCCTCTCCAGGCTCCACTCCTGACTCTCCAGGATTCTCTCCATGCCCTCACATGAGTGTGTACGGCATCGAGAGGGCACAGTGGATAATGCACCTGGCCGGGTCAAATCTGGCCTCAGACATTTACTAACTGTGTGATCATGAGCAAGTCACTTAACCTTTATTTGCATCTGTAAAATGCGGGTAGTAATAGCACCTATTTCCCAGAAATCAAATGAGATAATAATTGTTCAAAAAAAAAAAAAAACCTTTACTACAGTGCCTAATACACTATAAATGCTATATAAATGTTAACTATGATAAGAAATAGGGGTGGCCAGGTAGCACAGCAAGTAAGAGCACCGGCTCCAGTGTTGAGAAGACCTGGAGATCGAATCCCGGGCTCAGACACTTAGCACCCACCCAGAAACACCTGGCCGTGTAACCTTGAGCAAGTTACTTAACCCCACTTGCTTAGGGGCGGCCAGGTGGCTCAGCGAGTAAGAGTACTGGCTCCAGTGTTGGGACGACCTGGAAATTGAATCCCGGGCTCAGACACTCAGCACCACACCCAGAAATAACTGGCCATGTAACCTTGAGCAAGTTACTTAACCCCGATTGCTTAAAAATATAAAAAAATTAAAATTAAAATTAAAAAAAACTATGATAAGAAATATTAATAATTAAATTAATAACAAACCCGGTCAACATAATAACAATATATTATTATTGTCCCTCTCCCTCCATCCTTTTTCATCTCCCTTTCAAGTGCAGGCCTCTCCCATCAGAATGTAAACTCCTTGACAGCAGGTACATGCTTTTTTTCAGGTTGTATTGTGTATTCCCAGTATCTGACACATAGTAAGCATTTCACGAATGCCTCCTGACTTGACTTGACATTCTGATTAAGACACAGAGATGGGGCAGACAGAGAAAACATTCTCTTTATACAAAGGTACCCAGAATTCAAGTCATTGAGTGAGTCAACAAAATTTCTGCTTGAAAACTAGAATCCAGTTTGGCTCTCCAGCTTCTTTAACACCCTCTGGGCACAACAAATACACATGGGACTCACTTTATAAATAATCTGAGTCTCTATAAAAAATTGATGAAGCAACAAAACTCACTTCAGTCTCCCAGGGGGTGACAAAGGCCGCCTAAAGCTCCCTCTAACCCAAGGCCTAACATTGCATCTCCCAGAGTGCTCAGCGTTTAGCCAAGTACTCTTGGTAATCTTTCAGGAAAGAAGCCCTAGCAACAGCTAGAATGTCAAAGGAGTTACTTAAGGGGAAGAGAAGGGAAAGGGAAACAGAAGAAAGGAAAGAGAAAGGACTTAATGAAGCAAGGAAGGCTCCAGAGCCCTATGGAAGGCACCAAACACCTCCATGGAGCTGCAGCAGTGAATTCTGGGCTAATTTTACCATGACCCTCCCCCACAGACACTAAAAAAAAAAGCATACATTAGTAGGTATTTTTCAGTGTTCTTGTTGAAATACTCTGCCTGGCAATTTACATCAAATAACAATCAAGTAAAACAGTCAGAGCTGGGGGATATTCCCCCTTGAAGTGTGTGTGTGTGTGTGTGTGTGTGTGTGTGTGTGTGTGTGTGTTTCAGTCTCTTTTTCTTTTCCAGGCTTCTTTTAACCACAGTAAAAGGTCGATACTATGATTCAACAAAGGGTTGATCCTGAGTCACAGACCTTCCATGAGAGAAGGATAATTTTATCTTCATTTCCCTGCTAGCTCCACAGTTTCATCCAACATAGGCCAAGTAACTAGCTATACACCAATAAAATCCTGAAATCCTGAAACTATTCAAACCATCCCCTCCCACCTCCAGTTTAGGTTTGTTTTGTTTTTTGTCTCTTTGCTTAAAGCTGCCATTCAAACACAAAACTCTGGGTCAAAGGAAAATGAAAACACTAGGATTTCAACAGAGGATTGTGTATATACCTGTATTTATAGGAATCCTTCATTAACTCCTGCACACTTACCACGTCCATCATGATTGATGATCTGTATCAAACTCATATGCTCAGTCTCCCCACCTCTGTCACAGCTCTTTAAAGAACCCTTCTAGACACGTTTGTGACAGTCTCAGAAGAGCTCCCAAGTCATTTTGCCATAGGGACATTCTGAGAGAGAGAGAGTAGATTTTTCAAAAGGGTCAAGGCTGCTTTGCTGGTCAGTCATGGACTTTCCCCCAGGGCTGGTTAGCTAATTGTATAATTTGACATAGAAACCTGTAATGGATTGGATTTTTCAACAGCTGCTTCCTTCCCACTTAGAAGCCTAAATTGGCTAGAACCAGAAATTGTAAGTCATAATTTCTATAGAAAAAAATAAAGTGAAAAAGGGGGAAAGAAACAGGCTGTCAAAAAACAGACTGGCTCTGACCTAGGTACCATATGAAAAATCTTCTTCAGGCCTCTCTATAGACCCTTTCTTTCAAAATACACATTCCTCTAATTCAGTCCTTAGATTCAGTTCTGGTGGCATTAACAAGACATCAGGAATTTTGATTCTAAGGTCTGGAAGGCCAAGAGAACCACTGGGTTGATACTGCAGGTAAACTGTATTACCTCAAAACTCAATAAACCTATGGGAATAAAATAAATCATAGAATTCCAGAATTTTAAGGAACTATAAAGAACATCTATCTAGTTAGACCATTTCATTTTACAGATGAAGAAACTTTGACTTCTCTAAGTCAAACAGTAGCTGGCAATGATGCTTCACAAAGGAGCACACCCACACCAATAATGTCCCAATTACAACCCGATAGATTCTCCCTTTTGAAATTCTGCTTTGAATTCTGCTTTGACAGTCAATAAACAAGCATTTGCTAAATACCTACTAGATCAATTAATCAATAAGTATTAACAGAGTGCCTACTATGTGTCATACTATGTGTATGGCATTGTGAATACAAAGCCAAAACAAGAAACAATCACTCATCAAAATGAGGAAATGAAGGAAATAAAAAGTACATATGTAAGTTTAAAGACAATAAATATAAAGAAAATTCATACAAATCAGTACCATATACTTAAATGCAAAGGTAGTTAGGGAAGGCAGTCAGGCATGCCAGGCTCCAGTGTCAGGGAAGATAGTGTGTACACATAGATCAAATATAGATATATGCTTCCCTGAAAGCTTCAGGAATTGGACTCATGCATAGTTCATCAGGAGGAATTTTCTCCAAGGAAAAGTATGGCTCTGGGCCTGTATCAGTTTATACTGGCAATCAATGGTGATTTAATACAAATAAGTTATGGAGACTGTACAAGTTAAGTTATTTTACCTCCCTTTAGTCCCTTATCCACCTTCCCAATTAATAATAATAGTATATTAATATAATTATAATAATATATGCTTAGCATAAAACCCAATACTCAGCACAATCCCTGGCATACAGTGGGCACTTAGTAAATGTTCATTGGTTGATCATATGGCATTTTATAGTTTTCAAAGTACTTTACAAATATCTCACTTGATCCTTACAAAAATTCTGAGAAGTTGATGCTATTTTATCCCTGTTTTACAGATGAGAAAACTGAAACAGAGAGAAGATAGGTAACAGAATCATATAGCTAGCTTGTTGATCAAGCTGTATTTGAACTTGGGCCTTCTTGACCCCAGGTCCAATGCTCTATCCATTGGGACACCAATTACTTTAAAATCAATCAACAAGCATTTATTATGTGCTTACTATGTAGCAGGCACTATTATAGATCCTGAGGGTGCATACACATAAGTGAAAAAGTTTATGCCTTCAAGGAGCTATCTTGGTTTAATTGACTATTTCTAAAAATAAAGGGGAAGGTAAAACACAGCCCTAGAAGAGCTGTTCCACTTTCCATATTCTACTCTCTCTGATAATTTCATTAGTAAACATATCATCTAGTCTCCTAGGGAGAAACTCTACTCCTGGGATATGAATAATAAGAGTATTAAGAATAATCACAAAGTCCCAATTGGCACTTAATTTAGGTCAGCTTTTAGAGACAGAGCAGCTGCAACTCATCCCTAAAGGCATATGGCATATTCTTGAGAAAGGCGGGCAACTTTTCCTTAGAATCTCAGTTGGAAAGTACCAGTCTCCCACCCAAAGCAGAATCTCCCTTGTGATATTCCTATTCAACAGTAATCTGGCCTCACCTTGAAAACATCCAGTGATTGGAAAACTCACTATTCTAACTGTCCCAAAGTTCTTCATTATGTATGGAGGACCTACTTGTAACTTGCACCCATCTGTCCTTGTTCTACCCTCTGTGTCCAAGCATACTGTCTACTCCCACTTCCATAAAATCATTCCAACCATAGGAACATGAATATCATCCTTTCCCTACAGCTTCTTTTTAAAAAGGAGAATACATAGAGCTTTGTAAGTCAGCCAGAGAAAATCCCTTTTTAGCTCAAAAACTTTGACTTTTACTAAACTACTTTCATAGGTGAAAAGTTTGGTCTTACACTAAATATAGCACATACCATAGATCTATCCATAAGTTCCCAATTCCTGGACTAGAAACAAACAAAAGTTGACAATACTTCAAAAAGGTAGAATCTGGCTGAAGAACTGATCCAAAAATGTGGGATTCTGGGTCAAGGGGCCTCATTCAATGATTGAAAAAGCTGAAATTTCCCAACCTCTCCTAGAAATTCAGCCAATAATTAGGTGTTTGGTACATGCAAATCACCATGCTAGCCACTACAAAAACAGAAACAAAACAAAACAGGAAAAAAAACCCTAGTTCCCACCTTCAACGAGCTTACATCAGACAACCATATTTTCTGCCTTGACGCTAAGCTCACTAGAACGCTAACAGAATCATTGACCATTTCTCTCTGTGTTGGTCACTCTGAAACACAATTAAAATATACATTTCCTATTCCTTCAGAAGGAAGGATGAGATAGAGTCTGAGCACTCTTGCTTATACGTGTTTTATAGCTGCTAACATGAGCAGGGACCACCATACCTCAATTTCTTCCTCCTCCTTAAACACCCTTGAGATAAAATTGGCAGGAAATGGGGCCACAAAGCTGAGGGGCACCCACTCAGTGGGAGAAATTAGGTAAAGTAAACAAACAGCCCGGTTCTGCCTCCTTCCTCACACAATGAATCCAGCTTGTTTTCATGGGGTGACAATTGTCCAATAAAAAATCCTGCTACATGTATCGAGCAAGAATGCTGAACACAAGATGGGAGAGTACAGCCTGATTTGGCTTTGCAAGAGAAGAAACGAATGCCAGGAAACCACAGGAACATTACTTTGCCCTGCTCAGCATCCCAGGCCTTGGACTGATCCCACGGGTCACTTATTGTGTTATCTGGGTCAGAGGGCAGGTCATGAGAAATGAATTGAAATGAAAAGCTCCTCACTGCACGGAACACAGAAGTACACTCCCTTCCAAATAGCACCAAATTCACTCCAAACAACTGCAGCTGAGACCGGTCGGTTGGCAGTAGCAGATCCAAAGAAGCCCAACTCCTTTTCCTGCCCCCTTCAGAGCCCCTGTTGTCTGGCTTCTGCTCCATGTGAAATTGAGCGAAGGACCAGCCGGTGTCCAGCCAGAAGGCGGCTGTAATGGGTAGAATTGTTTGCACAGACAGCCACAACAGGAACATGCAGAGCAGAGAATGAATGCTTCCCCCAGAAGACAATTCACCTGGGGATTTGTAAACAAAAACCCTGGGTCAAATCCATATATCAATCAATAAGTTAGACAAAACCAGAGAGTGTCCAAGTGGGATGAAAAACCTTGGGACTCTCTCTGGACACTGGGCCAAACAAAACAAGAGGAAGGCAGTCCATGGCTGAGGGATCCCTGGTCTACCTGGTTTTCAACAGCAATACCCTACTGATTTAAAGGAGAATGAACCAAAGTTACACACTAAATTTCTAAAAAACCCAGCTTTGCCCCTCATGGCCTGGATAGCATCTTTGGGTCTCAATTTCCTCATTTGTAAAATAAGAGGATGGGACTCAGTGACCACCAAGATTCCTTCCATCTTTCAACCTATAACCCTATGAATTTTAAAAGCTTTTTTTATATTCACTAATACTAGTAATAACAAAGACACTTTACATTTCTATAACACTTGTAACTCTACAAAGAAAACTTTCACACTGATCACCTCCTTTGATACTTACAGTGACCTAAGGAGAAAGTAGATTCAAAGTAACTCTGTGATAAAAGCTTTGTGTAAAATTGGGGAGGGGGGAGGAGAGGGAGATAATTTTTTTTTTTAACAAGTGTGGGGGCAGCTAGGTGGTGCAGTGAATAGAGCACCAGCCCTGGAGTCAGGAGGACCTGAGTTCAAATCTAGCCTCAGACACATAACACTTACTAGCCATGTGACCTTGGACAAGTCACTTAACCCTAGTTGCCCTGCCTCCCCCCACTCCTGCAAAAACAAAAACAAAAAAGCAAAAAAAAAAAAAAGAAAACATTTATTACAGGCCAGGTTTATAGTCCTGGCTCTGATTCTTCACTAGAGAGTCACTTAACTCTCTGAACCTTAGTTCCTTCATCTGTAAAATAAGGGAAAGGGGCAGGCCTAGAATAGATGCTCTCTGGGGTGTTTCCTAGCTCTAAAATTCTTGAATTCTAAGTACCTGGTCCTTTAAGGCTACTTGGAAGCTCTGGCACTCTTCAAGAGCAGAGGTATCTTGAATAAATACATGTTTAGAAGATTTCATTGGGAAATTTTGCCTAAAATCTTCCTGATACTCTATTCATTAGATATTGCACAGTTGAGTTAGATTGGTCATCCTTCTGGTCCTCACACACAGCACTCCATCTTCCATATTCCATATCAATGCTTGCATACCAACTGGCCCCCATGCCTGTAATGTACTTCCTTCTCACCTCTGCCTCTTAGAATTCCTAGTTTCCTTCAAAAGTCAGCTCAATTGCCAGGCAGGTGCTGCAGTGAATAGAGCACCAGGTCTAGAGTCAAATCTGACCTTAGACACTTACTAGCTGTATGACCTTGGGAAAGTCACTTAACCCTGTTAGCCTCAGGTTCTATAGACTGTAATCCTCTGTAAAATGAGCTGGAGAAAGAAATGGCAAACCACTTCAGTATATTTTCCAAGAAAATCCCAAATGGGGTCACAAAGAGTTAGACACAACTGAACAAAAATAGCAAACTTTCCTAATCCCCCCCCCAAAAAAACTACCTTGTATTTATGTGCATGCATTTATACATGCAAGATCTCATCTCCCCCAAAAGAATGTAAGCTCTCTGAGGGCAGGGCCTCTTTCATTTTTAAATCTTTGTATCTCCGGGACTTTGCACATGCCTGTTTGGTGACTAACTGATGGATACTAGTATGAGCAAACCCATGTACCTCAAAGCTTAGATATATCAATTAGAACAAACAATAGAGATTATATTATAAATATATATAATATACCACATCAACAACATTTAATGCAACATGAAGGTCATGACATTAGGAATATGTCGGATTGGGACTCTGGTGCCTCAAAGGGTGAATGACACTTGGAAGTGTAACTGACTTTAGCTACTGTGGGAGAGCCCCCTGCTGCAGTCTGATGTGAATATCCTGTTATGGTGGAATTAGCACTGCCTCCTGAGTCAGAGGGTTTGGATTCAAATCTTTCTCCTGATGCATGTTATTAGTGTGACATTCAGCAAATTATGTAGTTTCCCTGGTCCTCAGTTTCGTCACCTGTAAAATGAGCAGGTTGGGCTAGAAAGTCACGGAGATCCCTTTGATCCTCTCTGTTTACATTCAGGGGTGCTCTGAAGCCAGCTCCAAAGGCTCAAAGTACCTATTGTCAAATGTCCATTTTGAGCATTTACAACTCAGAAATTGGCAGATGATATAAATAAGGACTTGATTTATTGCTTTGCTGTAGCCCAGACCAAGAGTGGGGAACCTGTGGCCTTGAGGCCACATGTGGCCCTTTAGGTCCTCAAGTGTGGCCCTTTGAATCCAAACTTCACAGAACAAATCCCCTTAATAAAAATGAGCCCAACCTGCTCATTTTACAGATGAAGAAACAGGCCCAGAGAAACTACATAACTCACTCAAGGTCACATTTATAGTAAGCATCAGAAGAAAGATTTGAACCCAAATGCTCTGACTCCAGAGTCACATGTATGTAAGCATATGTATGTATGCATGCATGTATGCATGCATTTATGTATAGATTTATTTGAATACACATATTTAAGCATGACCAATGAAGTAAACTGTTGTGTATGACGACACATATTTATCACAAGGAGTTTCTTTTTCTTTTTTTCAGTGAGATGAAGTAGCAGGATGGAGAGAAAATAAATTTCTAGTCATTTTAAAAAATAAAATTTAATTTTTTTTAAAGAAAGCTTAGTCCTTTGTCACAGGAATCCTATGGTGAACATCTTTATCTTTAAAAAAAAATCATGCAATTATTTTGCCTAGTGAATAATCAATATTTTCAATTAATTCCTCCCTTTTCAGATTTCTTCTAATATGTCAAGGTGGCAAGGGCCTAACAGTAATAAGCACTACATAAATACTTAAACACAAAATTATAATGACAGGTAGTAGATTGGATAGGAATGTCCAGGCAAGAATTTGAAAAGAGGTTTTAAAAAACATTGCCAGAGTAGGCCAGCTGGCCTCCAAGGACCCTTCCCTTTTTAGGAGTTCTCCATTAGAAATTGACACCATTTCCTCCCCCCTCCAAATCTCCCTCATTTTCAGCCTCCCTAGAAACCTGTGGCTCCTCAGTAATTATTTCCACACCTAGCAGCCTCATACTGGAGTCTAAGATGAGTGTGAGCATTACTCACCCCAAAATGACACTAGTCACTACCTTGTGAAGGAAACTGGAAACAAGAGAGGAAGGTGGGGGAGGATGTGGGAGAGACAAGAGAAAAGAAACTGCAACCGTCAGTGGAAACACAGGCTTCATTTTCAGGTCATTTATCGGTCTCTGATCCCCAAGATGCCTGACTTTACGCTAATAGTACATAGCATTTCAAGGATCCACTGAAGAAAGCAGACTGCTTTTAAACATAGTGAAAAACCTAAAGTAAAGCCCACAGGCAGGCTCTTTAAAAAGCACACCTAGGGGCAGCTCTGGACTCTTAGGGACCACTGGGGTCAGGAGAACCTGAGTTCAAATAGAGCCTCAGACACAACATTTACTAGCTGTATGACCCTGGGCAAGTCACCTAACTCCAATTGCCTCACCATCCCATCCCCCCAAAAAAAGCACAGAAAAGTTTCACTAAGAGGTACACTCCCTCTATAACAAAAGCACCTTTTGGGGGTGTGAAAGAGAATATAATCTTCAATTATCTCCTCTTTTATAGCTCATTATCATACCTTCCAATCTCCATATTCTAGTAAACTGAAATTGTTTCTTGTGATTACTAAAAGAGAGGTAGAGCAGAGTGACAGCACAGATCTCAATTTCCAGCCCGTCTCTCCCTCAGGTATCACCCACTGGACATTCCAGACTAGATGTCCCAGCTATCATGTCCAGAACTCTTCATCTCTCAAAAAAAAAACCACACACCAAACCCTTCCACATTTCCAAACTTCCCTATTTCTGTCAAAGGCACCAGTATCCTTCCAGTCTCCCAGTTAGGGTGAGTAATACAGGGAGGGAAAAGGATAAGTAACAAGCTGTGAAATCCTTCTATGGCAGGAACAAGGGATAAAAATGTCCAGGATTTGTTGGAGAGCCCATGTGTTCTTGGGCAGCTAGATGGTGTAGTAGATCGAGCACCAAGCCTGGAGTCAGGAAGACTCATCTTCCTGAGCTCAAAACTGGTCTCAGACACTTAGTAGCTGTGTGACCCCGGGCAAGTCACTTAACCTTCTCTGCCTCAGTTTCCTCATCTGTAAAATGAGTTGGATAAGAACATGGCAAACTATTCCAGTATATTGACCAAGAAAACCCCAAATGCAGTCACAAAGAGTTAGACACGACTAAAAAATGACTAAACAACAACCATGTATTCTCTTAGGATTCTTGTGAGATCAAAGGAGAAAAAGGAAAACTTCCATCACAATGGGTGGACGCCCTCATGGCAAACTTATGCGAGAACATGAATAAGACTAGTGTGAAATGAGTAGGCATAGAGGTTATGAGCTTCATCTCTGAAGGGAGAAGCTACATCAGTGAGAGCACAGAATCACTGAAGTGTTTAAATGTTCCCCCATGTAAAGGTATGAGGCCAAAAGTATGATGGATGAGCTCCCTCATCCATCAGATAAACCAAATTACAGCACAAAGGCACTGATGAGTGACTTTCAAGACAAGCCTAGGGGAAAACACAGGCCAATTCATGACCCAGCAAGCCAGTGGGGCAGAAGAAACCCAGAGCACCTGCCACAGGGGGCTGAGGCAATGAAGCCACCACAGCTGATGAACAGAAGCCTCTCATGATGTCCTACAGGGAAGCCACAGGCTATCCTTGTGTGGAGGTAGAATAGCAGAGCCACTGGGTCCAATGGGAAATGGCCAGAGGACAGCAGTTATTAACTTGCTCATTTGTACGTACCCAGCATACACTTCCAGTTTGCTCCACTTTCACAGATGTCAATGGCTTGATCTCTAGAGACACCTTAGGAGGATTTCATAGCTTGCACTGTACAGCGGGTGAATCACACTCTTCTCTCTGACAGTGAGAAAACAGGAGGCTTCATCCCACATCTGACTTTTCCTGGTCCTGCTCAGGTAAGAACCAAGTGTGTGTCCATTACTGCGGCAGTGGAAAATTTTAGATTTGGAAAGCCAGTCCCAGCTAAGTCAAGTCTGGCTTGACACTTCAGGAGCCCAGTCAGGGGGTTCTTCTCCATGTATTGAGTTCTTGTCATCATTTTAAGAGTTTTGTCCCAGACTGCCTAATAGGGTTGGGGAACCTGCGGCCTCAAGGTCACATGTGGCCCTCTAGGTCCTCAAGTGCAGTCCTCTGACTGAATCCAAACCCTTAATAAAAGCATTTGTTCTGTAAAACTTGGACTTAGTGAAAAGGTCACACCTGAGGACCTAGAAGGCCACAAGTGGCCTTGAGGTCGCAGGTTCCCCAACCCTGGGCCTGGAATAAAGAACCATGGTGCCAGAAAGGCTTATGGCAGCAAGCAATTTGGTCAGCCTCACTGGTTTTGTAACACCCAAAATGTTCATTTCATCAATAAGGCATGACGTACCTATGTGTTGAAAGATCTAGGTGTTCAATAAACTCATCAGGACTTCTGTGACAAACAGACCATTTGCTCAATAAGAAGATCATAGAATGAGAACTAGAAAGCAGCCTTAGGGCCACCAGGTCCAGCCTCCACCTGTTATACATGAAGATAAATATCTCCATATGAAGTACATATGTATTGTGCATAACTATATATAGTGGGTGCTTACTAAATGTTTATTTAAGGATGGTGAGGTGGCACAGTGAATAGGCCCTGGAGTCAAGAGGACCTGAGTTCAAATCTGGCCTCAGACACTTAAACTTACTAGCTATGTGACTTTGGGCAAGTCAACCCTAATTTCCCTGCCTTCCCCCTGCCAAAAAGCAAAAAACAAAAACAAAAAAACAAAAAAATAGATGTTTATTTAGTCACATTTGTTTAACTCCCAGAAAATCCAAATCCCCACAAAAGTTAATCAGTTTGCCCAGGATCACACACCTAGGAATATTTAATAATACTAGCTAACATTTATATAGTGCTTGGGCAGCTAAGTGGTACAGTGAATAGAGCACTGGCCCTGGAGTCAGGAAGACCTGAGTTCAAATTCAACCTCAGATACTTGATGCTTAACTAGTTGTGTGATCTTGGGCAAGTTACTTAACCCCAATTGCCCTGCCTTCTTTTCCCCTCCAAAAAGACAAAAAAAAAAAAAAACAACCCACCATTTATATAGTGCTTAGTGTGTGCCAGACACCGTGCTAAGTGCTTTATAAATATTATCTCATTTAGTCCTCACAACTCTGTGAGGTAAGTGATATTATTATCTCCATTTTACAGGTAAGGAAACTGAACCAAACACAGGTTAAGTGACTTGCCCAGGGTCACACGCATAGTAAGACTATGAGATGGGATTTGATTCGAGGTCTTTCAGACTCCAAGGCCAATAACTTTTCCATGATGTCATGCTTTTTCCTCCTCAAGTAAAATCTATGTTTGGACAGTCTGGCCACTGAGAGCCAGAATCCTAGCTATTAGGGGTAAACATAGGCAGGATTTTCTAATACACTACTCCTGGATCCAGAGAAATGTCACCAAGTCAGAAAGGGGGAAAGAATTTAGAGAGAGAGCCTGGGACCAGGGTTGGTATGGAGCTACGATAGCAGGTAAATAACTCAGTAAAGCTTACCAGGATTTCTTCAAGGACTCAATAGTATGGCCCTGTAGCCCCTATGCCTCAAGCTACCCATGGACATCAGTGAGTAAGAGAGTTATTGGTCACTTGTGACTGACTATTCATGACCCCATAGGCCATAGCATGCCAACATTGTCCATGGGATTTCCTTGGCAAAAATACTGGAGAAGTTTGTCATTTCCTTCTCCAGTGAATTAAGTTAAACAAAGGTTAGATGACCTGCCCAAGCTAGTAAATATTTGAGACCAGTTCTAAACTCAGGTCTTTCTGACTCCTGGCCCAGAGCTCTATCCACTGAACCGCCTAGCTATGTCCTAGGAGGAAGAGTAGGAGCTAGCTATGTCTGCTCAAGGTTTCTCTTCTGTTTTTGAGCTTCAAGTGTCTATATGTTTATTAAGAGGGTAAGTGAGAATGTCACATCAGAGTAATCCCTATTTTCCACTGAAGCTGGATTGGGGGGGGGACAAAGTTTTTACTCCAGTTCACACCAAGAAGACAGGTTGAAGTTCCCATGAACAGATCACTAACCCAATTCATCACCATAAATAGGATGTGGTTTTCTAGATTCACTAAGATAGGGTTTCATATAAACCTAGGTCTTGACGTTAAGAGATGAGACAGGAAGGCGTCATGGATATAGAGAGTACTGACCTTAAGAATCAGGAAGATCTAGGTTCAAAACTGCCTTAGCAGCTGCGTATTCCCTAGGGGCAAATCACTTGACTTCTCCCCACCTCAGTTTCCTCATCTGTAAAATGAGAATTAAAATACCATGTACCTGACAAAGTTGGTGTGAAGATCAAATGAGATAATATATATAAAATTCTTTGAAAACTTTAAAATGCACATGAATATTGCTGTTCAGTTGTTTTTCAGTTGTGTTCAACTCTTACTGAACCCATCTGAAGTTTTCATGGCATGGTTTGTCATTTTCTCCTTCAGTTCATTTTACAAATGAGGAAACTGAGGCAAACAGGATTAAATGATTTGCCCAGAATCACAAAGCTATTAAATGTTTGAAGATGGATTTGAACTCAGAAGATGAGTCTTCCAGACTCCCAGGCCTGGCACTCTATCTAGGCACCTAGCTGCCCCTATATGAATGTTGTTACATTACTACTGCTACATTCCAAGTCAAAAGACCTGGGTTTGAATCACAATTCTGTTACTTAGTATCTGTGAAAACTTGAGCAAGTTACTTAAACTCTTGGTCTTAAATACCAGGTCTCAGGTCAGTTGGAACTGGTCTATGATCCTCTTTCTGACTTGGTGACATTTTTCAACTACTTAGCTGCAAAGCCAAGAAAAGAATCCCAGGTCTTCTGATTTTGGTCCAGCACTCTTTCTACAGTATCATGATTCTCCAGGATTGTGTCACTTTTATTCCATTTGAACTAAAAGTGTTTTTCTTCAAAGGGAATGAAAAAAAAAAAGTATGGGAATGATCTGTCTCATGCAGAAGAAAAACAGGGAATAAGACCACCTTCCTCATTATCCTGCTCTCCATCACTGCAGTCATGATGCTCTTAGAGGGGTCCTGCAGGTTAGCTTTCTCTTCCATAGGAATTAGCAGCAGCAAAGAATACTGAACTATATATACATAAACATCAGCCCAGTACAAACACAGCAGTGTGTAAGGGATACAAAGTGCTCAATACCAGCGGCAACCATCCCATTGCTGCTCACAGCAGAATTGTGGGATCTCCCTGGAATGTTGTTCCCAGGCAATATTTTTCAGTGAGTTCATGGGAAAACATACCACTGTACCCTCCCCCTCCTACACACTCTATTATAATTTATGTACAACTTTACACACGTTTTCCCTCAAAGCTGAATCTTCAATCTTCAAGAAGAGACTTGATTATTAGAGGCATGGCATTGGACTTAGGAAGACCTGTGTTTGAATCTTACCTCAAAACACTTCCAAGCTGGGTAAGTAAAAATCTCTCATAGTATCAGTTTTCTTATCTGGAAATGGGGACATGAAGAGTTAGCCATGATTGGCCAACAATAACTAACAACGAAGGAAGATAAAATAATAATAACAATAATAACATCAGCCTTACAGGGCTGTTGGGAGGATTTAGGGAGATAATGTATGTAAAGTGTTATATAAGTGTTAGCTATCATCATTCTCCCTCTGCTCCTGTATCCGGATCAAGAGTACCAAACTGGGGTTTATGAACTTTATGTGTGTATATCTGTATGTATATGCATGTATGCATATATTATTTTTCTACATATTTATATGGGTGTATATGTGTGTATGTATATATGTGTGTGTGTTATGTATTTGTTGTTCAGTCATTTTTCAGTCATATCTCTTTGTGGTCCCATTTGGTGCTTTCTTGGCAAAGATACTAACTTTAATTTGCCATTTCCTTTTCTAGCTCATTTCACAGATGAGGAAACTGAGGCAAACAGGGGTTAAATGACTTGCCCAGGGTCAAACAGCTAGTAAGCGTCTGAGGTCAGATTTGGCCCCAGGAAGATGAGTATTACTGACTCAAAGACCAGTACTCTATCTACTGTACCTCCTAGATATATATATACACATATCTCTATATATACACGTGTATATATACATATACACATATATACATTGAAAAAACTACCCAAAATAGAGAAATATATTAATAAAGAAATATAAATATATATACACATACATTTACAGTGCTATATTTATGTGCATATATACATTTATATTTCCATGTTCATATATCTATATATATAACTTTTTCAACATAATTGGTTTCCTTTGTAATCCTATGTATTTTATCTCGTGCATTTACAAATATTATTCTGAAAAGGGTTTATAGGCTTAACCAGTCTGACAAAGGGTCTCGACTCTACAGGTAAATGTAGGACAGAGGGTGGAGGGGAAAGACATAGCCTTCTTATTACTGAAGGACACATTCCCCGTGTCTCCCCTCTATGCCCTCTTCTATGACCTAGGCATATCTATAGACATTAGGTTATAATTCAGCATTTGAGTCATACTTCAGGAACAATCTCTTCATCAACCACATGGAAAAATCTTGAACCAATAGTCACAGCACTTTAATATAAATGTTTAATCATTGTTTATCATACTCTCCCCGTGTTGCCACAGAATGTGTGACTTTGTCAGCTAAAAGACTTTATTTGAGTTTCTTTCCTAGAAATCCTTATACCCTTCACCTGCCTTCAAAACATGATGCTTGCCAGAAGCCCATTCACTCTGCACATCCTGCTGCCCCTAATGATACATTCCATGAAAAATCGCCTCTCTCCAACCCAAATGTAGACACTAAGGTGATGGCTGTTCCCTCCCCAGCTGCGGTCACGCTCCACTCCTCTGGCAAAGGAAGAGTTCCTTTATTCAGAGGGGACTTGGTGCTGACCTGGACTTTATACCATACCAGATGGCCACAAAGTACTCCCTGAGCAGTAATGTGTCATAAAACATAAGTTACAGGTATGTAACTGTCTCACTCAGGAAACAAGATGAGTGAAATCATCTCCATGGGGAGAGTTATCCGCCCTTTCACTGGTTAAATGAAGTACTCACAAACCAAGGGACTTGAGATGAAAATAAATAGTTTCAATTATTGCATAATAAAGTATATTAACTGAGTAAAATGAGCTCTTAAGAAAAAAATCAAAATAAATCAAGATTACCTGTATTTCGCCACTAGATCCTTTTACTTCAATTTAATAAATATCAATTTGACATACCTGTAATACACAAGGCACTGTGACCCATTTTGGAGATACTAATAATGACAGTCCCTGTCCTGAAGGGCCTACTATCTTTTTAGAAGGAATCATTCCGAAATAGTCAAGAATCAATGTGATTTTCATTAACTGGTTATGGCTAGGTCTTAGGGACTACCTAGTCCCCCTGCCTTCGTTTTACAGATAAAGAAATTGAGACCCCAAGAAAAGACACAACTTAAAATGTTACTAAACCATACGCCTGGTTAAGTTAGTTATTCAAAGATGGAAAGGCTGAGGAAGATGTTATGGCATGGCTAATCTAATCAGGACATTCACTGTACTGTTCTCCCTTCCCTCTCCCCTCCCCAAGCATGATGTTCATTTTTGCGTCCATGATTTTGTTTACCCTCACCTAGAATGTTCTCTGTTCTCCTCTCCACCTTTCTAAATCCTTTCCAGTCTTCAAGATCTTACTCAAATTCACATCCTGCGTGAAAGCCTTTATATATTTTTAACTGTTTATTCTCTCTCTCTCCCTCCCTCTCTCTCTCCCCCTCTCGCTGCACCTTGATAGAATAATTTTTTAAACCTTCACAATAAATATGCAGAATCTAGCAAAACAAATTCTTACATTGGCCATGTCCAAATATACATGTCTCATTCTGGACTTATTCCATCACTTCTGTGGAACAGAGATCATCTTCACTCCTCTGAATTTTTTAGAAATGCATTTTAGTTGAATTTGTTGAATTCACAGAAGATCATCTGACTATCATACAATCTAGTCCATGATTATCACTTTTTGTCACACCCTCTAACAGTTTTTCATGACTCCCAAAGCAAATTGTAAGCTGTTAGAGGGTCATTAATCTTAAACTCCTCTTGCATCTCCCATAACACCTAGCTGACTGATTCATGGCTGAACTCCTATAATTCAGTGATTATATGGAAGGATACTATGATCAACAGTCAAATATAAAACTAAGCAGAGAATTAAGTGTTTTCAGAAGCCCCCAGAGCTCCAAGGTGAACCAGTGCATGGATATGCATCAATAGTCACAGCTAGCATCCACCCAGGACCTATCTTGCCAACCTCTTTGAAGTAAATCTAAAGGTTTAGGTACCCTTAGGGAGGGAAACGCTCTCATGTATTCATACCCTGCTGAAATGGACACTTGATTGCCATTTATTATGTACCTACTGTGTACTTTAATACAAATTTATTAAGTCTTATTGTGTCTTAAGGCACAAAGAAAGGTAAAAGACAATCTCTTCTCTCAAGAAGCTCACAGTCTCTACTATGAAGGTATTTTTGCAGCCCAATAAGCTATGTATTCTGTTCTACAAAAATTTCACTTTGGGATACAAAATAAAATGAGGAATGTATTTTTGTGTTAATTTTTTTATAAAAATAATGATCACATAAAAATTGCATCTACTTAATCTGCAGTAATAAGTGATAAGTAATAAGTACACATACAAATAACTGAAATTCATAGGTACCACTTTTTAACCAATAGCTTCTAGATTCTCTCCCACCAAATTCCTTACCAGAGCTGTGAACAAGCAATGGACTGGTTGGAGTTTTACCTCCGGATTTCCATTGCCATTGGTTTGCAAGAAAGCTTACAGGGCCATCAAAAGGTCCCAAAGTCAAGGGTCAAAAGAGGAAAATGGGCAGCTCTAGACATTTGAGTCTCTTATATAATCATGGAAAGTCAGGGTTGGAAAGGACCTTAAAAGCCATCTAATCCAATACTCTTCCTGATGCACAAATTATGTGGTCATCAAACCTTTCAACACTTCCAGTGACAGGAAGTTCACTATGTTATGAGCCTGTCTGTCTCATTTTTGTACACTGGGAAGTTCTTCACTGTACTGAGTGGGGGAATCGATCTCCCTGAAATATCCACTAGTTTCAGTCCTGCCCTCTGGGGGGAATAGGAATAAATCTAATCCTTCCATATTCTAGTACAATTCTAAAAGGCAGCTATACTAACCCCCCACCACCACCCAGCACTCTCTCCTCTAGGATACACATTCCCAATCAGTCCTCATGATACCTAACAGATATAGATAATCACCATCTGAAGAACTGAAAAGAGACTATCTATTCTCAGGACAAGGTACAAATTCACAGTAACATTAGGCATACTGAGGAATATACATTACAACACTGCAGACAAATAATCCATTAGAAGTTCGTGTCACTCCTGAATACCTGCCACTCCTTATCTCATCTCTTCATTTAATTTTGAAATACACAGCTCTCCAAAGTTACTGAGCTGCAGAGGCTACAGATATAGACCCCTCCCTGCCCCCAATCATGCTTTTCTTTTACAGCAGTTAGGGGGATGTAATGAAGGAGAAGAGACAGAAGCTGCACTACCCCCCCCCAAAAAAAACCAGCTCTAATAATAAGGATTGGGACATCATGAAATTAAAATGTTGGAGACCAAGAGATCAAGTCCAAACCCTCTTCCCTCATTGTATAGATGAGGAAACTGAGGCCTCTTATAGAGGGGAAATGATTTACTAGTTAGTACCATAGCCAGGTCTAGAACCCAAGCCTCCCAATCACCAGGTCAATGTACTTTATAGTATTCTTTTAAATAAAATGTAAGCAGGGTCTGTTTCATTTTTATTGTGGTCTCCTCAACCAATATACATATATGTATATGTACATATTTATGCACATAAATGTGTGTGTGTGTGTGTGTGTGTGTGTGTGTGTGTGTGTAGAGACAGACAGACAGACAGACAGACACAAAGCACACTGGCCAGAGTCAGGAAAACCTGAGTTCAATTGTATCCTCAGACACTTTGGCTGCACGACCTGAGGTAAAGTTTCCTCAACTATAATATGGAGATAATAACAGTGCCTACTTTCCAGGGTTGTTGTGCAGATCAAAGGAGATAATATTTGTAAAATGCTTAGCACAGTGGTCCATAGTAAATTCTTAATACATCCTTATTCCCTCCCTAGCAGGCACTTAATGAACACTTATTGGTTTTACTGGTTTTACTATGCTGCCTAACTTAATATTGTCATAATGCTAATTTTGAAGATCAAGGATAACACCTAAATGACACCTTTCCATAATGAGAGAAACCTGTTATAGGGATCATTGTATCACAAAGGGAATGTCACTGTCGTCATCATCATCATCACCTCAAACACTCACCTTCTTTGCTCATTCTAGTGTGCCTAACTACAGTTATCCCTTCCACATTGCAACTTTCCCCATCTCAGTTATGATATGTCTCACATCAGCATAAGAAATTAAATGGGAATTCTGGAGGAGTTTTGTAGGAACCACAGACATGTGAAGGCTGGCAGATGAAACAGAAAAAGAAATGCATAAAAAGTATAATATTGTATAACAGCAACACATTTTATCTTTTTTTTTCTTTTTGGAGGAGGGAGAGCAGAGCAGTTGGGGTTAAGTGACTTGCCCAAGGTCACACAGCTAGTTAGTGTTAAGTGTCTGAGGCCAGATTTGAACTTTAGTCCTTCTGACTCCAGGGCTGGTGCTCTATTCACTGCACCACCTAGCTGCCCCTACACATTTTTTTTTTTAAAGCAATCGGGGCTAAGTAACTTTCTCAAGGTTATACGGCCAGTTTTTCTGGGTGTGGTGCTGAGTATCTGAGCCCGGGATTCGATCTCCAGGTCATCCCGACACTGGAGCCGGTGAACCCTACACATTTTATCTTTTAATACCATAACAATTCAGATTTCTTCTCTGGTATAAAGGAAGGGACAAAAATTTTTACACAAATTTTCCAGATTGGGGGGGGGGGGGTACCATGTGCCTAACTCCCATGATGTGAAAGGGATAATAATTGTACTCTAAATAGCATAAGAAGGAAGAAGCAGGGGAAAGGGGGAAGGAAAGGTGATAAAGGGAAATAGAAGAAAAGGAGAAGAAACAGAATTCACATTTATACAGCTCTATAATGGCATAAAAGACACTATTCAGGAAATGTAATTAGAAAAGCAAGTAGGCTGGTAATATGGTAAGAATACTCAATAAAAGAGGGATAGTCCTCTCTTATGCTTTCCTAGTACCCACATTCCCAAAGACCTAAAAGAAGGCCTACAGCATATGTAAGTGTTAGCTATTATTATTACTATTATATGCTCACTGAGATAGAGCTTAATTCAGACCGTTAAATAGGCAAGACTTTTAACAGGTTAACTCATATTGTTCCTCTCAGTGTAGACCTTACCTCTGACACAAGAGAAACATTCTACATTTTCCTAGAAAAATATACAGACCTTTTATTCTAAGACTTGTTTGGTCTCCTGGCAGCAATCTTGCTAACAAATGTTTGCTGAAATCAAAACTAGATATGTTTTCTATTAAATCAGGGAACAGCTTTCAATGTAAACAGTAATTGGATTATTATATGAACATCATTAGTTCCCCTCATTACTAAAGCATTAAATATTGGTTTAATTTTTTCTAATGCATTATATTTGCCAAAATTTTGCATTCCTTCAGTGTATTTCTGTCCTGCTATTACACCTTTAGTTACTGCTCTCCTCCATAGCTCTCTCTCCACAAGTTAATTGGAGAGCTCGTGCAATTATCTGAATAATTCAGACACACACTGAATGAAAATAAAATGGCCCGGCCTCGGCCAAATTGCTTCATCTATAAAGGTTCAAATTCACTGTTATTTGCCAACAATCCATTCCCTTTTATACCATGGAGACAGTCCATATCTATGTGAATAAATTTAGATCATATTTCAAAAAAAAATCTGTAATTTCATCAGCATGGATAAAACTTACACCAATATAGATTACAATTGGCAGTGAAATACAATGATGGAAACAGAGTGGGACCTGGAGTCAGAGGATTTAGATTTGAATCCTCACTTTGTCACTTACATGTGACCATGAACAAGTCAATTAACCTCTCTAGGCCTCAGTTTCCTTATCTGTAAAATAAGGAAGTTTGAGGTCCCTTTAGTATCTAAACCTATGATTCTAAACTCCACCACACCTTGCCAGATGTTACTTACAAACTGTTATGAGTGAGTGAGAGAGAGAGAGAGAGAGAGAGAGAGAGAGAGAGAGAGAGAGAGAGAGTGTGTGTGTAGTGGGCATCGGTTCACTTAGCTAGACTGATTCTTGGTCAACAGATACCAAATCCACTATTAAGCCTATAGTTGAAGCTTTCCATTTTGTATTATCTTTCCTGTATACTATAACGAGGTGTCAAAATTGGACTTTAGTTATAGGTTTAAATGACAAGCAGATAAATAGTACATATATTTTGAAAAAGGAAACCATTTCTCCCTCACTCCCAAGTCTCTATCCCTGTGATCTGTGTATGCACAGTGGGGCCTCAATATTAATAACAATAAGTAGTGTAAGTCAGCTCACTGGTCAATGACTAGGGCAAAGGACTGACCAGAATTGAAGGAGGAGGGCAAGACTCGATTTTGGGAACTGTCTTCAACAATCCCAAACAGTCTCATTTTTTAAAAACACCCATACTCTTCTGGCATACCAACATAGTTACAAAGCATAAACACAATCCCCAAAGAGCCAAATCACATGGAGAAGTTCCAAAGGGCAAGAAACGTATAACGAACTATATCCTGTTACCATAATAATCTGTGGGCATTGGGGTATCACTGAGGAAATGTATGACCAGCAAAGGACACGGAACAATAATATAGTTAAAGCAGGCGATGACAAGGGGACAGTCTGGGCACTGGTACCAGAGGAATCACAAAAGATGTGCAGGAATACCTCTCTAAGTTAGGAAGAATAGAGAAGTAAAAGGATGGTAGGATCAGGGAAGGAAGGAGATAAGCATTTATTAAGCACCTACTACGTGCTAGACACTGTGCTAAGAGCTTTACATAGATATCTATAGATAGATAAATGGATGGATGGATGGATGGATGGATAGATAGATAGATAGATAGATAGATAGATAGATAGATAGATAGATAGATAGATAGATAGATATGTATATACATATTTTGCTTTTTGGAGGGCAATTGGGGTTAAGTGACTTGCCCAAGGTCACACGGCTAATAAGTGTTAAGTATCTGAGACCGGATTTGAACTCAGGTCCTCCTGACTCCAGGACCTGTGCTCTATTCATTGCACCACCTAGCCGCCCTAAGCTTTACAAATATTATCTCATTTAAAACTCACAACCCTGGTTGGTAGGTGCTATTATTATCCCCATTTTACAGATGAGGAAACCAGGGCAGACAGACGTCTGTGGCTAGATTTGAACTCAAGTCTTCCTGACTCCAAGCTCAGCACTTCATACACTGATACCCACCTGCCTAGCATACATACAAGATGAAGAGGAGGCCTCCATGGCTTATTGTCTACACATCTGGAGACAGAATCCCCAAGAGCAAAATCAAAGATGCGTCAAAGAGCTGAATAAAATATTATTGCACCAAAGTAAACACATTCTCTGAGATGATAAGTAGCAGATTATCAGTAGGACTGATAATCTCAGCTCAGATCACCAGTAAACCAAGAGATGACGCTATTTCTTTTATGCAGAACTTATTTTGTCAGGAACCAAAGGAACTGGTGTATACCAAATTACCTGCTGATGAAAAGCTCCTAAAAAGAGCGCTGGACTTGGGGAGGGAGTGAAAGGGTGCAGAAGATCTGTGCCACTAACAGGACACATGACCTGGGAAGTCTTTCACTGGCCTTGGGGCTCTTTTTCTTCATCTATAAAAAGTCAAGTGTTGGACTAAATGATTCTCCTTCCTCCTTTTCCAAATTCTGATTCTACAAGGTACATATAGTGACTATATAGTGGATGCTCTTTGTTTTCCTTTTTAGTAATATTTTATAAACTGAATATTAAATATCTATATTTGCTCAAACAATTTCTACCATGATCTAATTTAAATAAATGAATTTTAGTGTGTATGATGTCTTAACTTTTCAGTCATTCCGTCTAAGTATCAGGTTTCTTCATCTATTCATTTCCCATTTACTCTTCCCTTTTATACAATTGTAATTCTGTGTTCTGTTCTTTCAACTCTGATTTTTTTCAATTTTAATTATTTCACAGAAATTCATTTTTTCATATAGAGGCAGCTAGAGGACATAGTGGATAGAACTAAGGATTGGAGTTAGGAAGACCTAAGTTCAAATCCAGACTCAGACACTTAATAATTGTTTGACCCTGGGTAAGTCACTTAACCTGTCTGCTTCAGTTTCCTCAACTGTACTAGCATCTACCTCCCAGGGTTGTCATGAGAATAAAATAAGATAATATTTGTAGAGCACTTACCTTTATAAAGTACCTAGCACACAGTAGGTACTCAATAACAAATGTTTGTTCTCTTCCCTACCCCCCCCAACTTTTTAGCTCTTCATTTAATTGCAGCCAGGTGTGAATGATGAATCTTAAGAAACAGTCAAAAGTATTGAGGCTCATACTATTCAAAATTATAATTATGTAAAATATGGTCACCAGAAATATACAATGAGGATTTGAGACATGAAATCACTTCAGGGGATTCATTGTTCACACCAAACAGGACCTAGTTGCATCCTATGCCACTACTCAATGTACCACAGCTAGTCTAACCATTCTCCTGCTGTTGGACATTAGGGCTGCTTTCAGATATGTTTCTGCCTTTATTTTGCAATCACAAATACAGGGTGCTATTTTTTTTGGAGGGGGGAAGGCAGGGCAATTGGGGTTAAGTGTCTTCCCCAAAGTCACACAGCTGGCAAGTGGCAAGTGTCTGAGGCCAGATAAGCGGTGCAATTTTTAAAAATAACCTTCTGAATAGTTTTTATTAAAAAAAAATATGTTCATACTATAGCACCAGAAATAGAATTATGGGATAAAAGAGCACCATCATTTTAAAATTTTAGCTGTATAGTGCTGGCTCACTTTCTAAAAATAACCACCCAGTTTGGAGTTCTATCAACAATGAATGAGTTTGCTTGCTTCTCCATGACACTGACATTCAGTGACAGTGCTTTTTAATTATTCTTGTCAATTGGGTGGGTTCTAGTATGGTGCCTCAGATAGGGTTTAATCTGAACCTCTTGCTTAGTAAGGAGGATGAGAAGTCTTCAAGTGGATATTAATTTGTTTCTCTTATGTTTATGTTTCTTTATGTTTTATGTTTCTTTTTTGGTAAACTGTTCATAAGCACTGACTATCCATTAGAAACTAAGATTGTAGATTTTAAATAGTATATGTGTATTAATTATTAAGTCTTGATTTCAAATATTTACCCTAAATATTGTTTTCTTATTTTTCTTGTATAAAATATTTTATTTTCATGGATTCAAGAACATTTATCTTTTCCTTAGTAATACCTTCTATTTCTTAACTAGGAACAAAGTCATATTCCTTTCAGATAGATACCTTATTCCATTTTCTTCCACACTTTATGCAGTCCTTTTTAGGTTTGTCTATCATCTCTGAATGTTCTTTTTATGCCTCTCATGCCTATTTTTGCCATTATGAAGTTCTATTTTTTTTTTAATTTCCATGTTATTGAATTCATGGTTTGATGTGAGAAGCTTCTAGGAAAGCAAAGAATGCGAAATAATTGCAGACAATAGGCCTCCTAAATATGAAAAGTGTCATTTGTAAGTGACGTAGTCTACAAAAATAAATTCTGCCAACAGCATATTGGAAAATATCTGAATTTAAAACATAACCTATTTTATCAAATTTTAGGTTTTAAAAAAACAGTGCCACTAATATTTTCCCATCACCTTCTAAAACATAATTCTATCTTTATACACTTCATATACAAAATGGGGATAATAATGAAATTTTCAAAATACCATGTCATGAACCTGAAATTCAGATAGTTCAACACCAAAAAGCCTACATATGCTTGAAAAAGAGAGATCTCAAACAAGGCAAATAGTCAGAGGTCAGTATCCAGCCTCCTCAGAGTTGAATGGATGAAAGAGAAAAGTATTAAGAATTTTGCAAAGGACATCAGAGGGCAATCTCCCAGTTTTATCCATTCATCATCATCATCATCCTCTCTATCTATGTATACATATATATGCACACATATGTATATATGTATATGAATATATATGACATAAATATATTCACATACACGAATATGACTGTTTCTACTTAAGAAATAGAATCACAGGGAAAAGATAAAATATATACATACATGTGTACATACACACATATATTTAAATTCTGAAGGAACTATACAGTCCAATTTGCATCTAAATAAAGAACTGAGATTTGCCATTCAGCTAATTGTATATGACCATATCATATGGCCTCCTATAACAACAATAATAATAGCCTTCTGCAATTAGATTAGATCTCTTTTTTCTAAAAGTCTTCAAGCCAAATATCCTTTTTCCCATCAGAATACCTAGAAAATTATAATTATTTCTAAAAATAAGATATTACTATTTTCCAAGCCAAAGGCAAATCAATATAATCTAAACATAGTCATTAATATAACCTGTTTCTTTTTTTTTTCACTTTTAGGGAAATATCCAAGACCAGGTAAGAAAGACCTTAAGGGGAAACCATTGTCTATTTTTTTTTGTTAGATGGTATTTCTGTTTTTCCTGAAAGAAATGCTCTAAAGAGAAACCATAATTTCTCCCTACCTCCCTAGAATTAGGATGTTGGTTCCTGAGATAAATAATCTGAATACTGCTGAGAAGAAATGCACAAACAGCACCAGAATCTAAGATACATTTAATAGAAAGGAGCAGCAGAGATCTCTCCCACAGAGTCACACAGCATACAAATTTGGCCATTACTGCAAGCTTGAACATCTCATGCTGTATACTGCACTTCAGAGGCCATATAAGAGATCGCAACAAAAGGAAGCCTGCAGCTTGTTGCCTTGATTAGATGAAATGCACTGGGTGGCAGAGACAGATTTATATGTGAATTTGTTCAAATACAAAAAGAATTTTTTTTTCTAAGTGCTGGCAGTGAAATTCAAGGAGAATGTTGGAGGGAAAAAGGAAGTTACTGAAGCACCATGCCACAACCTTGGCTTTAACCTCTTGCTATAAATATATACCTATCCAAAGAACGGGAACAAGATTATAAGGTTTTTTGCCCCCTTATTGCACACTCAGTGGGATTCAATAGTTACTATGCTGGAAGTTTGTAAGATAAAGTTAAAAATGCTAGCTTATCAAAAATTTAAAAATAAAAACAAGTGCTGGACAGAACATTTTGGAAACCTTACTTGGGGGAATATTACATTATTCCAATGAAAGGGAATCATATTTTCCATTTCAAAAAATATAGGTGTCATTAGACACATAAAGTAGGTCTGATTCGCTACCCTACCTCAAATGAGAGGAAAGGAGTGTGGTCACGAACAGATATCAAAGCAGGATTGGTTAAAAAAAAAAAAAAGACAGGCTGGTTGAAAACAGATGTGGACAGGACTAGCAGAAGAGGCTAGACCTGAGCTCTGAGGTCTGAAGCAGTACCAAGGAGAGCTCTCAGTGGGCCTTTGGACTTCTCCCTCCTCTGCAGGTTCCCCCACCCCTACTTCAAGAGGGCCCTGACCCACATATGGACTTTTCAGCACATACTTATGGTGTTTTAACTAAGTTGAATGAATAACCTGTGTGTTAACTCGTCTCCTACTGCATGAACAAATGAACAAGAGCTCAGACTTAAGAGTTCTTAAGCTCTCCAAATCTACACCCCAGTGTTCCAAGCATGAAGCCCCCAGTACGGTATCCACGTGGGCCTCTTTTTAGTCTTCATTCCTATTCAATAGCCCTGTTCCCTCCTATCACAGTTTCCTTCTATATCACATCTTATCTAAATCCATTACACTATGGGGTAGCCTCCACACAAGATCTCTCTTTCTTTTTGATCCTAAGATAACAATTAGCTAATCTGAGAAATTCATTATTCTGACATACTAAGAAGGCTATAGGAGGTCCTTGGCATCCTCCCTCCCGTTATAAGGACTTGCATGTTATAATGAGAACCTATTAGGATGGCCTCTGTCACACACACACTGGCTGCATGACCCTGGGCAAGTACCTTGACCTCTCAGTGATATGGGCAGTTCTCTAAGACTGTAAGTTTCAAAGAAGGTGCCAATTTACATTTGAAGAGAGCATCTCCTCACCTTGGAGTTCCTTACACCAATGAAATCATAGTTCCAGTCCTTATCTTGATATACTTCTATACATCAAGGATTGGCAGATTTATTAATGTGGATATTCCCTCTACCACTATGGCCCACAACCTCTAATAAACTCAGCAGAGGGTCTTCAAGAGGCAAAGTGGATGAAAAATGGATCAACTGTGGTCACTCTAGTGATGAGTCTCTCCAGATTTAGCTAGACAGGAATATAATCTGTCACCAGACTTATAGAAAAAGTTCTTCCAGCTTGGAAGGGACTTCCATGGCTTACAGTCTGTTGGCATAGCATAAAAGAGCTCGTGGGGGTGGCTAGGTGGCGCAGTGAATAGAGCACCAGCCCTGAAGTCAGGAGGACCTGAGTTCAAATCCATCCTCAGACACTTAACACTTACTAGCCATGTGACTTTGGGCAAGTCACTTAACCCCAATTTCCCTGGCCTCCCCCCTCCAAAAAAAAAAAAGCAAATAAATAAATAAAAGAGCTCATGGTTTCTTTTCATTTGTGGTCATTTGTATATATTAAACAAAAAGTGTGTAAAATGGTGCTGATGAGGTATAAAGTCTCTCAAGATCAAATAAGAATATATGTATATATTATGTATTGATAGAACTATAATTATTAATGTATATGATATAATACATAAAATATATTAAATTACATGTCATATACATACTATAATGTATTGATGGAATTATATATCATATCAATGATTATAAATAAAGCCTTCAGCTACCTTCATGGCCACTGGAACAAATTATTCTCACCCACTCATTACACTGGAAGAGGTCTTCACATGCTTGGAGTAGACATCCCCCTAACTCACTGACCAGTTTGAGGCCTTTAGGTTACCCTCAACCTGGTTCAGCCCATCTGCTGAGATGGTTTTATCAGGGTTTGGCCACTACACATGCAATAGCTTCTTGGAGTCACAGATGAGAGTTGGGTGGCAGGTGAACACCAAAGGTAGATGAATAGCCCTGAAAAGGGCTCAGCAAACCCTCACATCAGAGGTGCTGGTCCTCCCTAAACACCTCATACACCCCTGTATATACATTGTGTGTGTGTGTGTGTGTGTGTGTGTACTAATCTATGTCTATCCATATCTATGTATACTATAGGATAGAGGAAGAGGGAGCAGGGAGAGAGAAAAGGAGAGGAGAAGAGAGGAAGGGAGAAAGAGAAGGAGAAAGGAGGAATGAGGAGGAGATGAAGGGAAGGAGTAGGGAAAGAAGAAAGAGTGTGGCATGCTAGATGAAGAGCTGGCCTCAGAGTCAAGAAAGCCTAGGTTGATATTTGCAGATACTATACTTAATTGTATACCGCCATGGGAGGGGGGAGGGAAAGAAAATTTAAAACTCAAGGAGTTGTGGTAATGAATGTTGTAAACTAAAAGTAAGCAGATTAATAAAGTCCACTATGAACTGCCAAAAAAAAAAAAACCTAGGTTGAGGTCCCACTTCTGACACATACTAGCTGTGTGACCCTGGGTAAGTCACTTAATCTCAGTATATTATCAATTCTCTGAAACTAGAATATGTAGAAGGTGTCATTCTTAAATGAATGAAAGGTTTTCCCCACTTTGAGTTCCCTATGCCAATGAAATCACAGATCCAGACCCTGAAAAAAGTTAGATCAGTAATGCTCCTCCAGATGCAATGCTAGACTATTTGATGACCATCAGGGCATACACTAAAATCAAATCAGGTCAATAGGTATTTTACAAAGTGCTTACTATGTGCCAGCAAAATCATGGCCTCTGTCTTCAAGTAACTCACTTTCTAATGGGAAAGCAACGTGCAAATAACTGTGTACACACACGAGATACACAATGTAAACAGAAGCTCATATTACATGGTCCTGACGATCCTGGTCTCCCACTTTGGGGTTTGCAGTGTGGAGCATTTTACTTCCCTCTCACCACACCTGAACTAAACATTCCTGTGAGAAGAAGGCCTGTTTAATGAACAACACAGACTTCAGCTTTGGGAGAGGAGGATAAGCAAAAAGTCTTGGCCAGTAGTCAAACACTGCAGGATCATGGGACGGCTAGAGATCCATTTCAGGCAATGTCAGGTAAGTCCATACATAACAAACAACAGGACCAGAGACCGAATCTTACTGAGCAGGCCCCTCACTCCTTCCCCTCAGCATTCTTACATAGTTGAGATAAAGATTTAAAAGAACATCAGAGGCAACCCTGAGGGAGAAGTCACAAAAGGAACTGGCATAATTCATGACTTCTGAATGTTATTTATAATACTAGCACATAACATATTGTGACATTTAAAGAACTTAACAAAAGAATTTAAGAAAGCCATTCCAAATGTAGGCTTCTAACAAGAAAGGCAAAATGAGGCAATGGAAAACATATTGCACTGGGTTTCATAAGACCTGGGCTTAAATCCTTATTCTATTATTAAGTAGCTATGGGACCGTGGACAAATCATTTATTTCATCTTTCTAGGCCTCTTTCCTCATCTGTCAAATGAGGGAGTTAGAGTAAATTATTTCTTTCCAACCATAAGATTCTATGCTATAAAAATAACAATACAGGCTGCCTTTCATCGACGAAGCCTTGCCTAATGAAAGGCTTTTGTTGTTCAGTTGTTTCAGTTGTATCCAACTCTTCATGACCCCATTTGGGGTTTTCTTAGCAAAGATACTAGAGTAGTTTGACATTTTCTTCTCTAGGTCATTTCACAGATGAAGAAGCTGAGTCAAAGTGTTAAGTGACTTGCCCCGGGTCATAGAGCTAAGTGACTGAGCCCAGATTTGAAATCAGAAAGATAAGTCTTTCTGACTCCAAGGCTGGCACTCTACCTACTGTGCCCCCTAATGAAGGACCTATATATCCAAATGGATATTACTCCTCCCATACATGTTTCTCCACCCTATTCCTGATAGAAACAGAGCTACAGAACCCAACACTACTCCTGAGAGAGTCAATGTCCTCAGAAGCCCACTCCTGGCCCCTCTGTTCATTCTCTTATCCTAGAGAGCCCCTCTTCCCATACCCCTCTAGCCTAATGGCTACTCATTTTCTAAGGGAGAAGTCACTACAAGAATATTTACGTCCCTGAAAGCCCCAGGAGCTCTTGCTATATATCCTCTGGCTCAGATCCCAACCCCCAAAGCTTGTCTGGAGCCATCAGAGCTCTCTTATAACCCTTTCTTCTCTAGAGAATTTTGAGTGTCAAGATATTTTTCCTACCAATCCATGTCTTTTACCTCTTTCAAAACCAACCTCAAACCTCTAGCCAGAAGCCTTACTTATCACCTAAAAAAGAAATTAGTGCTGGAGAGCAGGGGCCTTAGATACAGCTATCACAGCTTCATTATTTCTCTACAATGCCACCCCTCAGCACTCACATAATCCATCTATATTCTGTTAATTGACATGTCTGATATGTTGCTTTGTAACTGTGTTTTAGTCATTATTTTAAAATGGTGTCTACCTCCCCTTCTTAAAGAGGGAGACCATTTTTTCTGTTTCTCTTGCACCCTTCCACAGTGCTTAATAAATATGATACTGTACATAGCAGATGCACACTAAATGCTATTTAACTGCTGGCTTTGTTCTTATTTTTGCTCCAGTGAAATAAGGGAATCACATTTGTTGACTGACTGACTTTTCATTTCATTGCAGGTCCTGGGCAAGTCCCATTTTGTATTTCAGTTTATTTTTCCGTAAAATGGAGGTACTATAAATATCAGCTGAAAATAAAATGAAAGGACAACAGCATTTACCAAGTGCCTACTTTGGGCCTACTTTTATTGTGCTAATAAGCATACAAACAAACACTAAAAAAAAAAAGTCCCTTCTCTTAAAATGCTTCCAGTCTAATGGGGAGACAGAACATAAACAGCTATGTACGAACAATATATGCAGGATGGTTTGGAGATAATCTCATAGGGAAGGTACTAGAATTAAGAGAGATAAGGAAACCCTTCTCCTAGAGAGTAAGGCTTTAGCTGGTACTTGAAAGAAGCAAGGGAAGCCAGGGTATGGAGATAAGGAGGGACAGGATTCCAAGCATGAGGGACTGTCGATGAGAAGTCCTAGAGATAGGAGTGTCTGGGACAAAGAATAGCAAATGATCAGATGCCACATTTAGAGAATCCTTCTTATATCCAAAATGGAGCAGACTGACTACATTTGGCCAACAATGTTAGAAGGAGTTAGATGATTCACTCTGTCTTTCCAAATACAGAGGTGAATGCTGTCTTTCCAAATACAGAAGTGAATGTTGAAAACTAAAAAAAAAAAAAGTCATTTAAAAAACCTACATATAGGCCAAGTCAGAATCTTAAACCCTCAAAGTAATGACTAAATTTTCAAATAATTCCAAAGCAATCTCTGAGGATCCTGTTTGTAGCAACTGAATATGTAACAAAATGCCCTTATGTTTAATATTGAATTGCTTAAGGACCCACATGCACAAAAATATTTATAGTAGCTCTTTTTGTGGTGGGCAAGAATTGGAAATTGAGAGAATGTCCATTGGTTGGAGAATAGCTGAACAAGTTCTAGCATATGAATATAATGGAATACTATTGTTCCATAAGAAATGATGAGCAGGCAGATTTCTGAAAAAGCTGTAAAGACTTACATGAACTGATGCTGAGTGAAGTCAGCAGAACCAGGAGAACACTGCACACCATAACAGTAACACTGTGCAATGATCAACTTTAATAGACTTGACTCTTCTCAGAAATAAAATGATCTAAGATGATTCCAAGACTCATGATGAAAATTCTATCCACAGCCAGAGAAAGAATTGTAGAGTCTGAATGTAGATGAAAGCATACTATTTTCACTTTTTTTTGTTTTCTTCTTTTTTGTGGTCTTCCCCTTCTTTTCTGATTCTTCTTTCACAACATAACTAATGTGGAAATATGTTTAACATGATAGTACATGTACAGCCTATATAAGATTGCTTGCCATTTGGGGGAGAAGTGAGGGGAGGGAGGAAGGAGGAAAAAATTTGGAAATCAAAATCTTATAAAAGTAAATGTTAGGGGCAGTCAGGTAGCACAGCAAGTAAGAGCACCAGCCCCAGTGTCTGGATGACCTGGGGATCGAATCCTGGACTCAGACACTTAGCACCCACCCAGAAACACCTGGCTGTGTAACCTTGAGCAAGTTACTTAACCCCAATTGCTTAGGGGCGGCCAGGTGGCTCAGCGAGTAAGAGCACTGGCTCCAATGTCAGGATAACCTGGGGATCAAATCAAATCAGATACTTAGCACCACACCCAGATATAACTGGCCGTATAACCTTGAGCAAGTTACTTAACCCCAATCACTTAAAAAAAAGTAAATGTTAAAAACTAAAAAAGAAAGAAAGAAAAAACAAAAAAAATTGACCGTGGTCAGTTTTAATTTTGAACCCAGAGCCCAAGTTTCTCACAAGAGTAGAAGTTCATTTTTGAAAGACAGTATCCAAAATGCTGTATGACCCTGGGCAAGTCACTTAACCCTGTTTGCCTCATTTCCCCATCTGTAAAATGAGCTAGATAAGGAAATAGCAAACTGCTCCAGTATTTTTGCCAAGAAAACCCCAAAAGGGGTTTATAAAGAGTCAGACACGATTGAAAATGACTAAACAACCCATCTGAGATGCAGCTGATTCCTTCAGTCTTGTGCAGTCTGACTGAAATCCTCAGCCACTTGAGCAGCAAAAGCCAGTCAATGCTAGGCTGATGAGAAAAAAAAAAAAAAAAAGATGTTCATTAAGGATTTTCACACTGGGATATTTCTCTTTTGTTCCATCTGGGATGTAGCATCCATATGGGATAATACACTTCTCTGGCCCCCTACAGCATCAGTGCAAATTCATACTTCCTGGTTAATAGAACTGCAGCCAATTAAAGCGTCCAAATTGTCACATTGGAACAGGGAAAGCAATGGCCTTGGAATCAGAAAAACATTGCTTCCAGTTGAAGCTCTGACACTCAAAAAGTGCCTGATCTTTAAAGATAAGTCATTTAATCTCTCTGTCTCATCATTCATAAAACAGGGATAAAAATAGTTTGACTCTCAAACATCCAGGATTGTTTTGAGTACTATTATGCATTGAAAAGAATGCTCAGTTTGGGGCCAGAAGATTTTTTATTCAAAGCCCAGCTCTATCACTACCTGCCTGTGTGATGGTAGGCTAACAACTAATAATTGAACTTTTCTGGTCCTCAATTTCCTCATCTATAAAATTAAGAAATCAGACTAAATGATCATGAAAATCCCTCCTAGTTCTAAATCAATGAGCTGTGAAATAACCATGTAAAAGTGCTTTGGAAATTGTCAAGAAACACAATGGACACAGTAGGGCCTTAGACTTCCTCCTATTTAAAAAAAAATCTCTACCATAATTATTTCTTCCAAATTTATACCAAACCCTTGAGTGAAGTTCCACAGAGTCTTTTCCCCCTCTCCACAAAAACATGGACAAAGGGCACCATTACAAATAGGACTATAGTCCTGAAAGACCCAATAACTAAGTTTTCCAGACTTACTTCTCTATGTTAATAACCATACTGGGTTGGAATTTAAAACTAACCAGTAAAATGAAACATAGGTTGGTTGTGTGGAAGACAGTAGTAGTAGTTAGTAGTAGTAGTAGTAATAATGAAGAAGATGAGGAGGAGAAAAAAAAAGAAGAGGAAGAATTTTTTATAGTGCTTTAAACTCTGTAAAGTTCTTTTCTAACAATAATCCTCTGAAGAAGGAATTGCAAATAGTAATCTCTTTTATTTAACTTTATATTTTGGTTACACTTTAAGTTTTGAACTGTCTCCCTCCCCTGACTCCCCACTCTGCACTAGAGAAGGCTGACACAGATCTGTATATATATAAAACCAGAATAGCATAGGTCCTTTGTAGTTGATTTAAGTGTGATACTCAGAATAACTTATTTGTTCACAATTATTCTTTGAATAATATTGCTGTTACGGTATACAACATTCCCTTGGTTCTACTCATTTCACTCTTCATTATTTCACGCAAGCTTTCCCATGTTTTTCTAAAATCAAGCAGCTTATTTCTTAACAGAACAGCACTATTATACCACATATTACCCTCTCCTTAACTGAGTTTCAGAGAGGTTAAGTCACACAACCAATAAATGTCAGAGTTAGGATTAGAACCCGATCTCTCCTGAAGCCAAGTATAGTACTTTCCACTACAGGTAGATATAGTGGAAAGGTAGGTATGCATATATGTATACATGTGTATATATTTATATATACATATACACACACACACACACACACACACACACATACCTTTTAACCCTATTTCTACTTTATCATTTCAATATAGCTTGTCTACCCACCAGTCCTCCCTAACACCTGCAAGTAAATATCGCACAACTGCATATTGAAGGCATGAGCACTAAACTTCAGAAAGCATTGAAGCCTTTCCCATGGACCAACTCCATAACAAGGAAACTGTTTACTGAGTAAGATGATTAAGAAAGCCCTGGGGAAGGGAGAAATCGATTTAGATTGACTGATGGTCATTCTTAGAATAACAACCTAACTGTCCTTCAAGACCCAGCTCAAGTTTGACCTCAGTCATGCTTTCTTCTCACATGGTCACACCAATAGTATAGGCTCAATGGATCTAGCACCAGAGGAAAATCTTGTGAAACTCCTCCCCCCCTCAAATTTTACAGATAAGGAAACTGAAGTCCAGAGGCAAGTTCTGAGCATAAATCCTGTAGCTCCACATTCATTCATTCATGCATTCATTAAGAAGTACTATGTGTCAGATATTGCACTAGGTTGTAGAGACAGCATACACATCCAAAAAAAGAAAAACAGTCCATGCTCACAAGAAGTTTGCATTTTAATTGATCAATCAGTGTTCTTTCTATAGTAATACTCTGCCTTTTTTCCCCCAATTGGCTATAAGCTTCACAAAGGCAGGGACCATGTTTTAAGACTTCCCTTATTTAGCATTGTGTTAGGTATAGTAAATAGGAACTCAATAAATGCTTGTAGAATTACAGAGTGAAGTGCTCCAGCAATGAGAGTCAGAGAAGGTATAATGGGTAAGCATTCTTCTTAATGAGGAGAGTCATTGTGGTTATTGTTGTGTAGTGGTTTTCAGTCGTGTCTGACTCTTTATGACCTCTTCTGGGGTTTTCTTAGCAAGGATACTAGAGTGATTTGCCATTTCCTTCTCCAGTTCATTGTACAGATAAGGAAACTGAGGTAAACAGGGTTAAGTGACTTTCGTAGGGTCACACAGCTTGTAAGTGCCTTAAGCTGGAGTTGAACACATGAAGAAGAATCTTGCTGATTCCAAGCCTAATGGTCTATGCACCGCACAACCTAGCTGGCAATGGGGCAGGTAAACAGATCCAAACAGTAACTGCAGTACTGCTTCTAAGTGGTCCATTCCAAAGAAACTATCTGTGGGTCAACTTCAGCCTAAACTGCTGCGAAGGGATGATGAGGATGCATGCACATGTAACTCAGTAGGCTTCTCATACAGCTGGATGGGGATCTCTACAGGGAAGCACAACTAGCTGCCTGACAAGGATGAGCACAAAACCCACTTCTACTGTGCTATCACTTCAAAGGAATGCCACACAATTCTCTGTAACCATGGCAGCACTGCCACATGACAGGGCCACAACACATCTGCCAAGCAGCCGCACCTCTAACCAGAGATCAGGAAGAAAAGGACAAAATCATCATAAAAAACATTCACATACCTTGTCACTTTAATAACTTAATCTATGGCTGTGACAGAATCAGTCTACAAGGAGTGCTTAAAAGAGATTGTTAAGGGGCGGCTGGATGGCACAGTGAATAGAGTACTGGCCCTGGAGTCAGGAGGACCTGAGTTCAAATCCAGCCTCAGACACTTGCCACTTGCCAGCTGTGTGACCTTGGGCAAGTCACTTAACCCCAAATTGCCCTTCCCTCCCCCCTCCAAAAAGCAAAAAAAAAAAAAAGAGAGAGACAGAGATTGTTAAAACCAAGTTAAAGTTCTGGACTGCAACTTCTACTACTACTATTACTGCTGCCGCTTGTACTACTAATAATACACATATGTACATATATGTATATGTGTGTATACATATGTGTATATTATATGTATGTTGTGTGTATACATACGGTGACCATGTGCCAGGCACTGTGCTAAACTCTTCACAAATATGATCTCACTTGACCCTCACAATTATGGGAGGTAGGCACTACTATTATTCCCATTTTACAATTGAGGAAACTGAGGCAGAGGACCAATGAGTTGCCCAGGATCATACACCTACCTAGTAAGTGTCTGAGGTCAAATCTGAACTCAAGCCTTTCTGACTCTAAGCCCAGGGCTATATCTACTGAGTCACCTGTCTGCCTCTAAGAAGAAAACCATATCCTGTGGCCATTAAAAGAAAGCTCACATTTTTTCTATGCCTTCAACCCAAGTTATTAATATTTAAGAGTTTTAAAGTTTTAAAACTATACAAGTTTTTCTTGTACTTTACTATACAACTATACTTTATGAAGACTGTAAGCAAGTCACTTTGCCTCCCTGGGCTTAAATATCCTTATTCATAAAAGAAGGGAGGGAAGGAGAGATAGAATTTGGAACTCCAAACTTTTTTTTTAATGTAAAAATTATTTTATCATGTAATTGGGAGAAAGATAAAATATTTTAAATAAAAAGATAAAACCATGACAAAAATATTTAAAAAGAAGGTATTAGAAAACCTGCAAAGTTCCTTCCAGCTCTAAAATGCTACTACTCTGCCCTACTCTAAGGAAATTGTTCTAAGTCACTTGTACCTATCGAAATGCTGCAAAGATTACATCAAAGAGCAAGGAAGTGATGTAATATGTCTCTCCCCACATTCTACTAAGGTTTTTGTCATTCGCAAAGGGAATGGTTCCTGGAGTTGGTGTCCATTTTTCTCTCTAATCTATTATCACAAGTGATATCTAAGTTGTCATGGCTATTTCTTACACAAGGGCACTATTGTGTGCCAACTCAGTATAGGGATTGCCATTTGAAGATGGACAGGGGATGACAATAGACAAAAATGTCAAGAGAGTTGATATACAAATATTCTAAGAGGAAGAGAGGATTCCTTCTTTCTAGAAGACAGATAGATTCCAGCAATAGTCAAAACTGATCCTATGCAATTGGAGAACAGGTGGGAACTAGATTTTATGCATGGAGACAGTGAGATATGAGGCTTAAGGTTATTTCCAGAATCATTTAGAGCTGAAGGGGCCTTCAAGGGTGCCAAGTCTAGCCCCTTCTTTTCAATGAGGAACTGAGGCCTAAGAAAGGTTAAGCAACTTTCCTCAAGCGAAACTCAGGTATGAGTCAGTTGGAAGAGGATAACAGCTGAGTTGTTAGTAACTTTTATTATAGCTTTTCATTATATATAGTTATTTTAATCCTTATTTTTTGAAGAGCTCTTTAAATTTTTTTAAATTTTAAATTTTTTCAGTGAGCTTCTCAAAGGCAAGGAGGGTAGATCAGATGGTTTCTAAGGTCTTTTCAGTTCTTAATATATGATCTTATGAACTATTCCCTTAAGTAAGGTAACATATGTAAAGCATTTTGCAAACCTTAAAGTTCTACGTAAACATCAGCTATAATATGATGATGGTTATTATTGTATCAGACCTTCCAAGAATGGCCAAGATAAGTCAGAGCAAATATTATTGTTGTTGCCCAGTCATTTCAGTCCTGTCTGACTCTTCATGATCCCGTTTGGGGTTTTCTTTGGCAAAGATACTGGCGTGGTTTGCCATTTCCTTCTCCAGCTCATTTTACAGATGTTGTTGCAGTTTGTCCTTCATTCTCAAAGAGGACCATGACATCAAGGAGGTGATCCCATTACACACAAGTGAATCGGATTTAAGTGAGGGAGAGTTGAGCAAAGTCACCAGACTCACTTTCTTCTCTAGGAGTAAATGGAGATCAACAAGGTTAAATGACTCACCCAAGAGTCACACAGCTAGTAAGTGTCTGAGACATGACTCCAGGCCTGGTGCTCTATGCACTGTTCCACTTAGATGCTTATTATCCTCATTTAGTAAACTAGGTTAAGTGATGTGCCACATATTCTTTCTTGGCCACTCTTATTTAAAGGGGCTTTGGGAAATCCCCCAGTTTTGTTAGCGACAGAAGCCAGGACTAGGACCCCCATCTCCTGTGAGACATCCCTACAAAGGGTCAGATGCTATATACGCTCTCCTTCCTCAACACCTGACATTCAGGAAAACTAAAGAAAGGTCTGTCTGGCAAAATTTTTGCTTGAGGTAATAGCATGGCATCGGTAAAAGCAGAGAGACAATTCAGCAGGGTTCGCTACAGGGTGTCCCTAAAGTCTGGACACATAGGAAATCTCATTAACTATGCATATTTTTAAGAAATGAATAAAATTTTCAACAACATTTTACTAAATTAGCATAAATTTTAGCCATGACAATTTCATATGGAACAAAAGCTTTCATTAGCTATTGGGGGACTATTTTCCATATTAATGAAATTAATTTAATTTAATTAATTAAGGAGATTTCCTGTGGGTCTCCTGTGTCTTCCTATGAATTAAATAAAATGTTGTTGAAAATTTCATTTCTTGAAAATATGCATAGTTAATGAGATTTCCTATGTGTCCAGAATTTAGGGACACCCTGTAGATCACAACACTGTGGAGGTACTTCAGTCCAAGTCTAAAATTGCTATTAATATATTTGCACTCATTATAATAGAACCACTTACTTTCTGCTCCTACATAGTAGCCACTGCTATCATAATCCAAAAGAGGTATCAATATAATCCATGTGAATATTTCCTGTTTATATAGTGCTTTATAAAGCACTTTCCCTACAAAGTCCTTGTGAAATAGTGCAAATATTATTATCTCCATTTCATGGATGAAGAAACTGAGGGCAAGTCAAGATGAGTCATACAGCTAGTAAGTATTTAAGTCAGGATAAGAACTCAAAGCCACCACTCTTTCCCTGCTCTTAGCTTTGGTTATTTTTCCCCATTCTCTTGTTCAGAGATGCTTGAGAGATTCCCCCCCCCCATCTTACATCTCTCAAACTTTAGGCACAGGAAATCACTTAGTTGACTGTGCATACCCCTCTTTGTCCTTTCTGAGAAGTTACAGAAGATGCATTGGGATCTGCCAAAGTGGAAAGCCTCGAGGCTTGTGTCAGGAGATCTGTATTTAGGTTTTTGCTTTCCTACATCCCAGCTTTCTGACATTGAAAAAGCTGCTTAACTTCTTAGAGCTGTGGTTCCCTCTTTGTAAAATGGAGATAAATAGGACTTTCATAACAGAGCTCACAGGACTGCTGTGAGTTAGGATCAAGAGTGATCATGTATTTTAAAGTACTTTATAACCAGAATGTGGAAAGGGCAGTCTGACTCAGAAAACAGAGGTACCAGGTCTTGGTACCATGAAGATCTGACTCAGGTTCTGCCTCGAAGATTTGCTGATTATGTGACCCCACGTGATTTATAACCTCTCAGCCTTTGGCCAATTCTTTAAGATGATAAGTTAAAGAAATGCAGATCTGTATCAGTGGATACTAGGGGCAGCTAAGTGGCACAGTGGACAGAGCACCAGTCCTGGACTCAGGAAACCTGAGTTCAAACCCAGTCTCAGACACTTACTTGCATGACCCAGGGCAAGTCACTGACCCCTGTTGCCTCAGTTTCCTCATCTGTAAAATGAGCTGGAGAAGGAAATGGCAAACCATTCCATTCTCTCTGCCAAGAAAGCCCCAAATGGGGTTGTAAAGAATCAGACACAACTGAAACAACTCAACAACAATCAGGACGTGGAGTTTTCACACCGAAAGTTACCCACATTGATGAAATCATGGGTCCAAACAACAATAACAACAAAAACCAACCGCAACCATATAAATGTATCATTATTGGCCAATAAACTTTGTTGGATAATCCTTCAGAGACGGATTAACTTCTCCGTGGCTCAGTTTCCTGATCCATTAAATAAGATTTAGACTATTGTAAATTTAGATTTTCTGTTCTTCATTTCCCACACTGGGTGTGCTGAGGTCTATAAAACACTTAGAGCATCTTAGGAAAAGAGAGTAAGTTCACACTTAATTCTCCCATTTGGCTCCTCACATGGAGAGGCGACAGGAAAGCAAGGTCATCTTCTATTCTTTTTTTTTTTTTTTTGAAACAAACTTATACCAAGGAAACTGAGCCTACTTCAGGACAGTAAAACTCTGTGGCTATGAGCATACTCTCTTTTAAAGACTAAAGAGAAAGAATTATCTGGGGAATACAAAGGATCAGAGTATCACTGGAAGCATCTGGTCTCCACTATGACCCTCAATTTCCTCAATATTGTAAGGGAAAGGGTGAATAGAGTGAGGCATCATTCTTTCTTCCCCTTGTACCACACCCCTACCAACACACAAAGTCAGTACTTTACACATTTAAAAGGACACACTTAGGGAAAAGGAAAGAGGTAAACAGAAGGAGTTAATTAAGGATATTGGGAAGGCAAATGAAATAACATGCTCAAAGTATTTTGTAAACCTTAGAGCACTATGTGATTATTAATTATTCTTGTATTAATAATAATTAACCTTTATAATGTTAATAACAATTCATATTTGTTATTATTCATAATTAACAGTGATAACACATGCCTTCCCATCATATCACCCAGTCCTACCCTGGCATCTTCTGGTCCTTCAAGACTCACTTCCTTATATCACCCTGCTTACAGTAACATCCTCAGGGTGAGACTTGGTGGCCCTATACATATGCAAGCAGCCACACATTCAGATAAGCTGAAATTTCTCAGCCCTGACTGGTTTGCTGACTGGATTCTTTACACTCTTTTGGGCCGAGGTGTGGTTACTGCTCCTGCTGTGATTCAGAAACACAGCATGGGACTGAGAGTGACAGTTCCTGATGAATATTCAGGTTATTTAGTCTTCCAGTATGTAGAGAGAAGCATTCCCTATGGGTTAGATTAAGGGTCATGCCTGAGTGGGCAAGCTGAGGCCTTCAGGAATTCTGCTGTCTGCCTCCTGTTTGTCAATCACAGCAAACTCCGGGGCTGCCACTGGATGAGGTTCTGTTGTGCTGCCAAGGTTGACCTTAATGACTGACCTCAGGCCCTATCTATCACTCTGTAGCATGACAGGCACACATGGTAGTAAACAAATGGACCCAGCTACAAGACATAGCCTAAAGTGGGCACCTGTCCCTATCTGCTTCTGAGTGGAAGAATACGATCTTGGAAAGCAAGGGGATCCCAAGGAACAATATATTCCTTTGGGGTCACGTGTGTGTCCAGTTTCTAACCTGATCTGAACTCAGTTTTACATGCTAGGACTAATTCTTTCAGAAGTTGCTATCAATAAATCACCTAGGTAATTCCAGACTCCTGGTCAGTGCTCACTAGGGCTTGTGTTTCCTGGGAGAAAGCCAATCCTAGGTTCACAGCTGCTACAATGATCTTCCTCAGCAGGGAGATTCCAAGGGGCAACGGTAACTCCCACATTCTCAAGGGCTCACATCTCTAGCCAATGCCACTGGTTCTAAAGGGCTTTTTTGGACTCAATCAGAAGGAGGTAACAATGTTACTCAATCTTACTTCTCCACAATGAAGTCCTATCTGCCTACCACTAGCTTCTGTGATGCTGCTCTCTCTTGGCTCTCCTACCTGTAGGGGACTCCTTTGTCTTCACACCCCCTCCCCCAAGAGTTTTGCACATAGTAGGTGCTTAAAAAGCATATGTGGAACTGAACAGACTTCAGCAGAAAAGTTCGTTTTTAGAGGGCACTAGGAAGTGGGAAGGGCATGGAATGAAAGGTGGTTTTTTTAAAGTCACAAGATGTTTCACTAAATGTCACAAAGCTTGGCGTTGAGCCTGAAAAGGCTGACCTCGGGCATGAAGTCCAAGTAGCGGCCAACAGCAAATTTGATCCTTAGTTTCATCCTGTGCTTGCAAACCTAAGTTGGATCTAAACAAGCTGATGGAGAAGAGAAGCAACCCCAGTCAAATTAATGGGAAACACCCACGCAAAGACCCGTATCAGGGCAGTGTTAAGCACACAGAAGGTCAAGCACCATCAGTTATCTTCCTTCACTTAAAAATGCATAAACTCACTCACTGGAACGCTAAAAGAAGTGGGGGGAGGGGTGACCAGGGAAACAAATTAACCCCCAAATGCATCCCTGAACCACAATCAAACCACAGCTGGGTAGCTTAAAAGTCAGGTGGGAATCCTAGCTTTCCTAATCATCATCTTCATATCTTTGGGCAAGTCTCTTGACTTGAGTAATTCTGGACCTCAGTTTCCTCACCTGTAAAAGAAGGTGATGGGGTACAGTCTCAGGGAACGCCCTTGAACTCCTTGAATCTTCCCACTGGATCTGGCGTTCGCCTGAGGCCATAAACCTTCCATTACCACAGTGACTGAATTTCTGTTACTCTTAAACTAGCCTACCCCTCCATTGTCTGTCATCTCCAGGTAGACTTCAACTACTTCTCCCCCTTAATCCCATTCCTGGAATCTGACCTCAGTCCCATCAAGATCCTCCTCAGAGGGGCTGCTAGGTGGTGCAGTGAATTATGCACCAGCCCTGGAGTCAGGAGGACCTGAGTTCAAATCCAGCCTCAGACATATAATACTAGCCGTGTGACCTTGGGCAAGTCACTTAACCCCAATTGCCCTGCCCTTCCCCCCTCCAAAAAGCAAAAAAAAAAAAAAAGGTCCTCCTTAGACTGCTCCTCAAGACCCTTCCCAAACCCCTCCTCTAGATCACCCCTAGATCCCTCCCACAGTCTTTCTGTATGTAAATCCATCTTACCTCCTTGAAGGGGCTGAGATTCAATCATGAAGGGGCAGTCCCCATACAGGTAGGAAGAGAGTCAAGAGACAGCAGCATCACAGAAGCTAGGGGTGGGCAGGTAGGACTTAGTTGGGGGAAGTAAGATTAAGTTAACATTGTTATGCTGAATTCAATCTAGGGCAGACTCAGTCTGTGTCAGATTGTTCTGGCCCACTTGTCCAATACATGCATCACAAATACTTAGGCTCCTTAAGAGTTTACTCAATATTTAATAAACTTTGTTTTACTTTAGCTGAGAGAAGGCTTGAGTTGAATTCATTTGGCAGGACCCAGTGTGTTGGTATTTTGGGGTCTCAAGCACCCCTCCACCCCAAACATCAGCAAAAGTATCTAATTTTTAAGTTCCATTCCAGCTCACTACATGTTGTGATCTATAAACCTCTTTAACTGAGTCATATTCAAACACACAAATGTATGTGTTGACAAAATTCAATCACCTAGCTAGCACAGTGGGTAGAGCACTAGGCCCGGAGTCAGGTAGACCTTAATTCAAATCCAGTTACAGACAGTTACTAGCTGGGGGATCCAGGACAAGTCATTTAACCTTTTTTTTTTGCCTCCACTTCCTCATCTGTAAAATGGGAACAATAATAGTACCCACCCCCCAGGTTGTGAGGATCAAAAGAGAGGATATTTGTAAACTCACATTTGTAAAGTGCACATAGTAGGCACTCTATAAATGGTAGCTATTATTATTATTGATTTTTATCAAGTTGTCTATTAATTGAACATTCCCTACACTGATAGGAATAGGAGGAAAAAAAAAATAAACATTTATATAGGCATTCTTTTCTTGTTAACCCAGTACAGAGTCACTTTCTCATACTTCATGATTCCAAGTTAGCTAACAGATTCAGAGCAGGGGATACATTTTTATTTTGTTTTTTTGCTTTTTGGAGAGAGGAAGGCAGGGCAGTTGGGGTTAAGTGACTTGCCCAAGATCACAGGGCTAGTATATGTTAAGCGTCTGAGGTCACATTTGAACTCAGGTCCTCCTGACTCCAGGGGTGGTGCTCTGTTCACTGTGCCACCTAGCCGCCCCTGGGATACATTTTTAAAGGAAGTGGGAAAACCCAAGTGTTGTCTTACTCTAAGAGTAATCTAAGAAAGAATGGAATTTTCTAAAATCTGCCTTTCAGTACAGTACAGTGAATCAGATGTTCTCCTGGGAGAGGAATACGTCTACACTTCCTCTCTTCCCTCCCTCCATGACAAACTGCCAAATAACGGGGCGGCTAGGTGGCACGGTGAATAGATCATGGGCCCTGGAGTTAGGAGGACCAGAGTTCAAATTCGGCCCCAGACACTTAACACTTACTATCCATGTAATCTTGGGCAAGTCACTTAACCCCAAATGCCCTCCAAAAAGCAAAAACAAAACAAAAAAAAAACTGCTAAATAACTCTTAGTAGCCTATACCTTGAAGACAGAGTGACTCATTCAGTGCCAAAGTACCAGGCTGCCCGTCAGAGCAATGAGACAATGCTGAAAACATAATCAAGGTCTGCAAATAGGGGCTCTAGCTGGGAATAATTAACATTTATCTTCACATGAAATAGACAGAAGTGTACACACTACACAACTCTCTTTTCAATTCCATTCCCACTCAATGCACCCAGTCAGACCACACCAGGTGGCAAACAGTCAAAGGTTGGTGACTTTAGGGGTAATCTTCACTTTCCTTACTTTCCCACTGATATAGTTGAATATCAATAGCAAACAAGTGTCTCAGCACCTGCCACAGGACCTTGCCCACTGCTCAACAAATACTTGCTGATCATAAAGAATTGTTGCCAACTGTCTCAGGAGCCAGAATCATGGGAGTCAGACCAGCTTTATGAAGATCTTCTCGACCCAGAGGGCTATATGGCATCTGTACCTAGAATCCTTCCATTAAAAAAGGAACCAATGGAGAGTTGGCATTTTCTTTCAAATGCTATCCAATGCTTGTAATTAAACCTTGAAGTTCCATGTGGCTCAGTAAATTTATATATAGACTTGAAACTCTAGGGCTGAGGAAGGATTCTAAACCTACTCTACTATTAATATAGCTTTGATAATAACCACCTACCACTTGCCCAGAGTGAGTAAGAATTTATATTAGGTGAGTAAGAATTTTGCTTCTTTATTGTTAGGGTAAGGAAACTGCTCTTGAGGAAAGAAAGCTAGTAAGAACAATTCAGATGGGAGACAATTTTCTTTGTATTTATGTACAGGGCTGCATCAGCAGATTAAATGACTCTGGCCAAATCACTTGACCTCTCTGTACAAAGGTTCAGTGCCATAGGAGAATGGCATTGGCCTCCCACCCATGATTGTCATATCCCAGTATATCCGGTAACTACCCACATCATGTAGCAGATATAAAATAATTAACAAGAGCAGGCAAAAGAGATGATTAAAGAGTACTATGCAATAAATTCTCAAAGGGCTTGTTTCATTTAATCTAACTCCAAAGGAGCCATCCTACTTTAAGATGTGGCCTGACATATTGCAGGAATAGCTGCTTTCTGCATCCTTAGATGTTCCTCCAATTCTGCCTCATATAATTTTATCTTCCCACAAGACATATGGATAGAGTACAAATATATATATTCCTACACATGTGATGCACACATTTAATATATGATACTTTTAGCTGTATAGCAGCAATTCTTCAGAAGAACATGTGCTCAGGGGATGGGAAACTAGGAATCCTCCTTAATGACAATTTGATAAAATGGAAAAAAATGGGACTGGTATCAATCTATCAACATTTATTAATCACCTACTATGTGCTAAGGCACTGTGCTATGTGCTGGGCAATAAAAATACATTAAAAAAAGACTGTCCCTGCCCTCATGGAGCTTAACATCTAATCGGGGAAGACAAAATACAAAAAGAAGCTGAAAGGGGGGGAGGGGGGAATGCTGGAGGCAAGGTGGAAAAGGCAATGAAAGAAGTCCCAGAGTAAGTGAGCAAGCAGATGTCTCAGAGGTCTCTCCTTAAATGAGGTCATGGTCACACTTCCCCAATCAAAGAGACAAAAAAAAAAAAATGGAGTGTCAAGACTGATGGGCTCTTAGAGGATAAAGAGGTTATCCCCATAATGAGTTTCCTGAGGCATAGTGAAGCCAGTGAGAAGTCCCGAGAGTGCAGCCAGGTGAGCAAGGAGAAAATGTCTGAACTGAGCTCTGTCCTTAAATTAAAGTTTGGAGTTCATGGCCCCACTTTCCAGAGAGGTAGATGGCAGTGATGAGGTAGAAGACCAAGGCTGATGGGATTTGAGAGGATGATAAAGTGATCCCAATAATGAGTTTTCTGGCACCAAGAAGTCAGTGAGGAGTCAGTACACAAGAAAAAAAAAAAGAAAGACTACCCCTAGATAGCTCCCATGGAGCTTAAAATCTAAGAGCAGAAGACAAAACACAAAAGGAAGCTGAAAGGAGGGAAGTGATCCTGGGGGCATGGTGGAGAAGTCAGGGAGAGAAGTCCTCAGGCAGTACAGCCAGGTGAGCAAGAAGATGTCTGAGCCCAGTGCTCTTCCCGCCTTTGCCAGGCTAGGTTGGGGAAACCCATGGATGACCTTGAGCCATCAATTTCACCTCTCTGAGCCTCCATCTTTCCTTCTGTAAAATGACGGGGCTAATATAAGAAATGATTCAGGAAATGGATCTGGAGAAAGTCTTTGGGAAGAACAAAGTGAGCAGGGCCAGTAGAACTATGTCTACAGGGACCACAACACTGGAAAGAGAAATAACTTTGAAAGACTTAAGAACGCTAATCAATGCAGTGACTAATTCCTACCTTGGAAGACAATGGATGAGCTGTTCCTCTCACTTCTCAGTGGAGAAGAGACAGACTCTAATTATTTAAGGTGACACATAAATTTTCAAAGACAACTAATACAATTTTGTTTTGCTCAGTGTTACTTATTTGCTTCTTTTTGAGGGGGAGTGCAAGATAGGAGGATGGTGAGAACAGTGATGCAAAAAAAAAAAAGAATATCAATGAAACATTTTAAGAAATGCACAGAAAAGAGCAAAAAGATTCAGAAGTGAACAACAAAAAAGGCCCTGTTGGTGTTACCAAATTAAAATGTGTGTACATATACACACACATACATATATACATGTGTATGCATCTGTTACACATACACATATTTATGTGTATATGCATTTGTATATATACATATGTATTTTTTTAAATAAGCTATATACAATAGATCTATTGTTTCATATGCAATCATCTTTTCCTGGCCTTTTTTGCATATAGAAATGTTCATGTGTGCTAATGTTTTTCTAATTCATAATAATTTCTTTTAAGTAAAAGGATTGGAAAAGATGATTTCTTTTCTTTCCAACTCTAATATTTTTCAAGATTCCATGACATGAACATCTCTAGTTTGTCATCGCTACCAGAGAATTGTATTGCCTGATTTTAAAAAGGCCACATTTTTTTTCACCTTAAAAACTGATTAACATGTTTTTTTTTTCTCAAGGAGCCTGAGAAACTTGCATGTGTTTTAATTCAATTTAATTGGATTAGCTGGGGGAAGGAGGGATGTTGTTTTCTTCTCTAGGCGGGAGATTTCTCACAGCCTTAAGTCAGCATTAAGTCATGACGATGATTCCCTGGAAGCACAGCAATTTAATTGTAGGTAGGAGTACAGGCTTTCAAATGCAATTCCTAGAAATTCAGCAAGGAGTCAATGACCCAGAAATATGATTCCTTTTCCTTCCCAATTCTTCTAAGAACATTTCATCTAACAAAGCTAAAATCCCAGGATTATCTAGGAAGGTCCAATTTAGGGTTGAATTAATGAAAGCTGGAATCACTTTTTTTCCCTCCTTGATTTCTATCCTTTTTTTTTTCTTTAAATCACATCACCCTGGAGGGAGTGAGAACCTCAACCTGCTAGCCAAAGAGGTAAACCTTGGAAGGATGGGGGAGCCATGTGAGCATACTCCCTACACAAAAGAAAAAAATAAAGGTTTGAATCATTCATGAGGAATGAACGAGTTGGATGACAGCTGAAGAGTATTATTTAAAGAGATGCTACTAATATACCTTTATTTGTTGTGGACAGGAGAAAAGAGGGAACAAGGAGAAGAAAAAGAGAATTTGGGGGCAGAGGTTCAAAAAAGTCCTTTCCACCTTCTTCCATCAATTCACAAAAGGAGAGTCAGGGAGTCAAGTGCTGAGAATAGAGACCCAACCCTTACTATACTCCAGAGATGGGCTCTTTGCTGGGCAGCATTCTCCGAAGCCAGCCCATACATTACTAGTGCCCAGTAGAGGTGATAAAAAAAATTTTCAAAGGGAAGGAAATAACCTCCTGAAAGATTTTTAGTCTCTACAGCTCACCTAGCATTCATGGTAGCCTGCCTCACATTGCAACAGTTTCTTTGTTTTTATATTATGTGTTTTATAAAACGGTCAGATTATAAGCTCATGACCACCACTACCTAGGCCTAACTCACAGGCAGAAAGTGTTCATCAGTGGTGAGGAAGGTGAGGACCAATACAGACCCTCAGCTCATTGCATACCCTTAGTGCTTCAGTCCCCAAATGGCCATGGCAGATAGTGTGAAAAACGTTCAAGTTCAGAGGTGAATGAGGTCCTGTATGACTGCTCTCCTCCACATCAGCCAGACTCTGACCCTTACTATAATACACAGCCTGAAACATTTCAGGTGACCCAAATGCATCCCTATCGCTGCCTTAACAGAACATGGCTAATTACCCAGAAGAGGCTCTTCCTTCTTTGACATTTATAAGCACCCTTCATCCCATTACTTGTATTCTCCCCTCATCTAAGGTATTGGTCAGCCCCCCCAAAAGGTGTTTTCTTTTAGTAACTCTATTTCCTGTCAATTACCTTTATTAATGCTATGATGGTGTCCTATTTTTCTTTTTCTTTTTTTTTTCCTTTTTGGAGGGCAATTGGGGTTAAGTGACTTGCCCAAAGTCACACAGCTAGTATGTATGTCAAGTGTCTGAGGCCAGATTTGAACTCAGGTCCTCCTGACTCCAGGGCCGGTGCTCTATTCACTGTGCCACCTCGCCGCCCCTATTTTTCTTTTCTTAGTTATTCTTGAAGGTCTCTCAGCAGGAACATGTTTGCCTTAGGCCACAGGGAGGGAGAAGGGCATCCTTTCTTTTTTTTTTTTTTTAGTAATATTTCCTTTTTCCCAATTACATGTAAAAATAATTTTTAACACTGGGGGTTATGTTTTGAGTTTTGAGTTTCAAAGTCTATCCCTCCCTCCTTCCTCACTCCCCTTGTTGAGATGGTAAGCTATCTGATATAGGTTATACATGAAGGCTATCCTTTCTTCAACATATCACCTCATTCAATCCCAGATGCAGTCCTTCCCAGAAAATAGCAGCAATCAGAAGGATATAACTGTTGCAATAAAGAATACTGAACCATATTTACTACATCCAAGAAAGCTTTAAGTAGCCCCAAGGTCTATAAAGTGGGGGAGGGTGATTGCTTGCTTGTAAGGATCAAGCATGTGATTATAATGTCTGGAAAGTGCTCTGAACTCTGAAAAAAATGATTCTGTTAATGCAAACCATCATTATTGGGCCAGGTCCTGTGATGGAGTAAGGTAAGTGAAATAGACTCCCTAAGTGGAAGGAGAGTGTTCACCTAATGGAGCCACATTTCCAGAGGCTTATCTAAGCTTTCCAAATCCCCACGTGATGAGGATGCATGCTAAAATGATACTTTTTTGAGCCCTTTGGTTTAATGTGCTATGTCAATCCCAAATCCAAATAACCAACATAATATTAAGAGCATGAACTGATTATAGGGGCCCTCAAAAGATTGTGTCTCCTTCCGATAACTGAACTTTTAAAAAGATTAATAATTCACATTTATCACAAACAGGGACATTCTTAGTTTGCCTGGGGCCCTGATAATGGGAAGAAGGAGGTCCAGGAGAGGGGTGTAAGTTCCTAAATTACAAGCAAAATGAGCTGTGTGTATGCACTGCACTACTGTAAAGTACTAAATAATAATAGTGTACATGAGTTTTAGGATTTGACAAATAGAATAGCAGTTTGCCTTTGGGACTTGGAAAATGTGTTTCAAATTTATAGAATGTTACAGCTGGATAGTACCTCAGTCACGATCTTGTCCTACCCTCTAATTTTTCATCATTCCCTTCTACTTTCTGAAATCTTGTATTTACTTTTGTGGGAATCAAGGGGATTAAGACAGCAAGTTGTTCATTTCAGGAATTGTGGGAGACTCCATCTTGTAACTCAATTCTGGAGCTATCTCAGTTCTATTTCAATTTAGTTATGGGTCTAGTCCAAATTCTGTCTTGTGAGAAAAGTTTATTTGGTTGTGGAAACTGGGAGAAAACCATATTATATTGTTTGGAACTAGCCCTGCGTAACTGGGAAACAGGATGGATCACCTCTGCCTGCTGCTTAGAGACCCTTAACTAAGGATTTAGGTCATGCAGAAACCCATTCAAATCCAAAGACCGATACAAAGAATTTTCTCACAATTGTACATCTCAAGCAACCCATATGTCTGGCCCTGTACTGATCATCAGTTATTGTTTCCATACTTCTTTGTTTATTTACAGGCACTTGGGAGGTGTGGAATACCTCTTTTTCTGAATTCAGGGAACTGCACCTGTTTAATCTCCCCCTCCCAACTTGCGAAGTCCCTTTTCTTTCATCCAACTAGAAATCAAGATTACCTAATGTTGTATTGTTTCCTTTTAACTAACTGGCTTTATTTGATTCACTGTCTTTAATTCATAAAAGTCTGTGTGCATCCGAATTTAGAGTCCAGGCCTAAGCTGAGGAGGTCTGGTCCCAGTTTGTTAGGCAATTTGAATACATTGCTTAAAAAAATTAATAGATATGCTCTGCAGATAGAACCTTTGTTTCCTTGGGTGATTCTATCTCTTATCCATCATATTTTGTATTTATTGTACATTCTCCTAATATGTAAATGTTGTCTCCCCTCAATAGAATGTGTTCCAGGAGGGTAAGAATTTTTATTTTTGTCTTTGGATCCACAGTACCCAGCACAGCACCTGAGCTATACATAAGTACATGTTTAATAAATGTCTGTTGATTGGTTGAGGAAAGTGGGGACTAGAAAGGGAGAGCAATGGGCCCAAGATTATGTAGGTAGGCTATTACCTACTGCAGTGCTTGTCTTTGTAAAATGCAAATTCCTTATGCAAGCTTATGATGTCAATTTATATCTAGAAAGCCACTTACAGCTTATATTTATGTAGCTTATGGTTTACACCCCTGGTTTTCACATTCTTCACAAGAGCTTGGGAAGAATGTAATGTAAGGATAATGCTCTCCATCTTAAAAATGATCACGAAGGTGATGGCAATGCATTTTAATAGCACTTTAGATTTCTTCCAACTTGAGGTTTCTCCCAACACTGGAGGTCGATAATATGATCAACCCCATTTAACAGATAAGAAAACTGAGGCTCAAAGAGATTAATTAATGTGTCTTTTTGTTATTGTTTTTGCTTTTTTTTTTGGAGGGGGGAAGGCATGGTAACTGGGGTTAAGTGACTTGCCCAAGGTCACACAGCGAGCAAGTGTTAAGTGTCTAAGGCTACATTTGAACTCAGGTCCTCCTGACTCCAGGGCCGGTGCTCTATTCACTGTGCCACCTAGCCGCCCCCGATTGATGTGTCTTATAGCAAATAAGTGACCCAGCCTCAGCTACCAACTCCGGCTTTCTATCTCCAAATCTCATGATCTTTCCACTCTCCCACACTACCTCTTATTTCAGATATTAATAAGAATTAAAAACATAGAGGCAACAAATTTGTTCTCACAATGCCAATAAACACCTATTCCCAGATTTTAGTGAGGCAATGTGTGAGATTCTGTGTCAGAGCCACTATCATCCATGTAAATCCTACATTGGGATTTAAAAGGGAAAGGAAGGGGTGGCCAGGTGGTGCAGTGAGTAAAGCTCGGGCCCCAGAGTCAGGAGGACCCAAGTTCAGTTCCGGCCTCAGTCACTGAACACCCACCCCAAAAAACTAGCCAACCTTGGGCAAGTTATTTAACCCCAATTGCCCTCCAAAAGGCAAAAAAAAAAAAAAAAAAAGGGAAAGGAACAGGAAGGCTCTTGCCTTGAGCCCCTGACAGAAGATATATGATATTTCAAACTAGGCCAAAAGAAAAAAATGTGCTCGTTTTTCCTGGTTTGTTAAACAGTCTTAGCAGGAGCCGAAAGTAGTTTGGACTTCACATACTGTAAACCCTTTGTTAGTGAGCAGTCTAGTAAAACTGCTTCCCAGACTTGACAAATACAGTGAATCTTTATAGTTCATCCCTTCAGCTACTGCAAGATTCTTAAATCCCTTCTGATTAATCATAGAAAGATTAAATTGTGAGGTCCTTATATCTTATTCTAATTTGTCGAGGACAGTGATCCAGCATGGCAGGGACAGGGAAAGAAAAAACTGGAACATTTTATTAACCAAAACATCAAATTCCCCCAGTATGAGAGAGAATGGAATTTTCTGGATAATGGAATTAACTCTATTAAGACTACCACTCTGGTGCAGCAAGGTAGCACAGTGAATAGAGCACCAGGCCTGGAGTCAGGAGGACTTGAGTTGAAATCCGGCCTCAGACACTTGACGAACTTACTAGCTGTGTGACTTTGGGCAAGTCACTTAACCTCAATTGCCCTCCAAAAAGCAAAAAAAAAAAGAAAAAAGACTACCACTCAAACATAGCCACAGAGAATTGATTAGCATGATCATTAATAAAGTACTATCTTTAATTATGATACCTTACATTTGTGACTTACAAAGTGGGTTGTGTGTGGGGGGGTGTGTGTGTATAAAATCCTGTTGCATCCTCAGGACAGGAATGATTATCCTCATTTTTTATAGATGGGAAAATAAGGGTATGACAGATTAAGTAACGTGCCTGTGTCACATAAATAGGTAGTGTCAGGATTCTGGGCTAAAGTCAAAGGCTTCTGACTTCTTTCATGGTTGCTTATATATCATGAAGGAATGTGATTAGTTGGAATCAGTTTTTAAAAAAAAAAAAAAGCCTGTGTCTCAATTACAAGGGACTGATCATTTGATGGGTCTCTGATTTCATTGATGTGAGCATTCCTACCACCAGGACAGAGCTTCTTCTCCTACATATAGGAGATTTTTTTTTTCTCACTAAGCCTCCATAGAGGATCTAATTCTGTTAAAAAAAAAAATGCCTTCCTCTTGGGCGGCCAGATGGCTGATCGAGTAAGAGCACCAGCCCCAGTGTCAGGATGACCTGGGATCAAATCCAGGCTCAGACACTTAGCACCCACCCAGAAACACCTGGCTGTGTAACCTTGAGCAAGTTACTTAACCCCAATTGCTTTAAAAAAAAAAAGCCTTCCTCTGGTGCTTTGAATATCTCAAGGTAACAACGTGTAAGGAACATAGTTTTAAAAAAGTGAGCAAGTCTGGGTACCATTAATGAAAGTCCAAAATTTACACATACCTATGAAATTTAAGCTCTTTATTTTTAGTGACAGAAATTACTTACTCATGCTCATGTACCTTTGCTGAAAATTATGTGTGGACTTCTGGCTAAGATAGTGGCCTAAGAGGTCATAAAGGAGCCAAGCTCTCTTACACATATCCCAGCTGTGCTCTGACATGGACGTCTGATTGAATAATGATTTCTTATTTTTTTATTTTTTTTTTTAAGCAATTGGGGTTAAGTAACTTGCTCAAGGTTACACGGCCAGGTGTTTCTGGGTGGGTGATAAGTGTCTGAGCTCAGATTCCCTCTCCAGGTCATCCCGACACTGGGGCCGGTGCTCTTACTCGCTGTGCTCCTGGCTGCCCCTGATTTTTTGAGTCATTTTTTAGTCATGTCCAATTTTTCACAACTCCATTTGGGGTTTTCTTGGCACAGATATTAAAGTGACTTGTCATTCCCTTCTCTAACTCATTTTGCAGATGAGGAAATTAAGGCAAACAGGGTTAAGTGACTTGCCCAGGGTCATAGAGCTAGTAAGTGTCTGAGGCCAGATTTGAATTCACAAAGATGAGTCCTGACTCCAGGCATAGCACTTTATTCACTGCACCACCTAACTGCCCCTATCATTGAATAATGATGGAGACATCCAAAGAGAAACATCATTAAGCTCTTTTATCTAGCCTAAGGTTGTACTAGATATAAATAGATATAGATAGATATGTTCTATAGATAATCAACTAGTTTGCCCAAAGCTCCAAATCAGAATCCATTCATCAAAACATTTGATAATCATTTATTTTAAGCAGGAAAAATACATGTTACCAGGTTATGTCTGAGAAAGAAATGAAAAATAATTAAAAGGTGGCTGCCAAAATAACATTCACAAGGCACAGGTCTCACTAATTCTCCTGCTAGGAGATCTTCAATGGTTTCTTATTTCCCACTGATGAGAAAAAAATACAAACTGCTCAGCTTGGTATTAAAAGTAATCTATTATCTAACCCTTACCTACCTTTCTAAACTTCTTTTATTTCACTTCACATTCTCTACATTAGAACCAAACTGCAATACTTGTGACCCACACCTGGCATTCCATTGGCACTAGCCATCCCCTCTGCCTGGAACGTACTTCTTCCTTATCTTTGCTTCTCTGATTCCTTATCTTCTTTCAAGGCTCAGTTCAGGTACCTTTGCTATGAAACCTTCCCCACCCCCAAAGTATTCACACTTCCTCCTTCCTCAAATTACTTTGTAAACATAAAGTCATCTGTGTACTACTATATATGCCCCTCCAAGTAGAATGGAAGCTACTTGAGGCCAGAGACTGATCTGTTTATTGTCTTTATCTGTCCATTGCCTAGCACAAGTAAGATCTTAATAATTGTTTATTGAAATGAATAGCACCTCCCCTCCCAGGTTTACAGTCTAGGGTGATTGAGACTACCCAAATACACACTGTTGCACAATCATACTGATTGGTTGGTTCATACAAGTTTCAAACAAGCATTACTGATTTCTTTCAGAACATATCAGGGCTTAGTAGTACAAATTGAGGAATTCATGTCCAACATATTTTCTCTTTGGTCAAGTATGAGGGGAAGAAGAGACCATGCCACTCAGAAGTGAAACCAATTCAAATTATCTCATTGAATTCTTTGGGTAACATCAAATTCCTTCCAACCTGCTGAACCCTGCCAGTTCTCAAAAGATACTTGTCATTACAGAAAACCAGGAAAATCTATACACCTTGGCCTCCTAGGCCAAATTCCATCCTCTCCTTGGTCTCCTGGCTACTTCACATCTGAGGTAGATAAAATCACGGTGTGGAGTATTTAGGGCCAACATCAATAGCCACTGGAAGGTCAAGACTGGAGAACTATCAAAGTGATTTCCCCAATGTCAGTTTCAGACTCCAGTGCACTATCCTGTGGCTTAAAGAAGGACATTAAGCAATGGAAAGGAAGGAGGACAAAGGCTGTCTGCTGAGCTTCACTCTCCAAATTATGTTAAGGGTGGTTCTATGAACACAAACATGTATAGTCTGTCTCTTCCCAACAGGAAGAATAAGTGCCAAGGTAGCAGTATACAGCTTCTGAGGAGGGGTACAAGTGCTCAGAAATGAATCTTAATATCAAAGGCCATTTGGCTTGTGCTAAAAAAAAGAAAGGAAAAAGAAATAAAGGAAGGAAGGAAGGAAGGAAGGAAGGAAGGAAGGAAGAAAGAAAGAAAGAAAGAAAGAAAGAAAGAAAGAAAGAAAGAAAGAAAGAAAGAAAGAAAGAAAGAAAGAAAGAGGAAGGAAGAGAGGAAAGAGAGAAGGAAGGAAAAGAGAGGAAAGGGAAAGGAAAGAGAGAAAGAGAAAGGAATGAAAGGAAGAAAAAGAGGAAGGAATGAAGGAAAGGGAAAAGAAAGAGAGGAAGGAAGGAAGGAAGGAAGGAAGGAAGGAAGGAAGGAAGGAAGGAAGGAAGGAAGGAAGGAAAGACGGAAGGAAGGAAGGAAGGAAGGACGGAAGGAAGGAAAGAAAAGCAGGAGAGAAAAAGGGAAGGAGAAAAGAAAGGCAAGAAAGAGAGGGAAGAGAGAAGGGAGAGAAAAAAAGGAAGAGGAAAGAAAGAGAAGGAAGAGAGAAAGAGAAGGAAAGAAAGAATCATTGTGCTAGAGGAGTCCTCAGATAATCTAAATTCAACTACATCATTTTATAGGTAAGGAAACTGAGACCCTGGGGGATGAAGTGAATTGTCTTGTGTCACATAGTTCATGACAGAACCAGGTCTAGAACCCAAATCTTCTGACTCCCAATAAGAATTTTAAAACATAGGATATGTGCCTTAATGGTAAAAATGCTAAGAATATCCAAATTATCCAACCTACAGATGATGCTATAGATGATGGAATATATATATAGTCCATCTGGGAGAAAAGAAATAGAAATTTCTATGAAAAAAGTCAAGTTCAACTTAAGTTAGACATTAGGAAATACTGCCTGACTGTAGTGAATGGCAAATAGTTGAATTAGTGTTTCTAATAGCAAGCACAACTACGCCCTGGTCTTCTCCAGAGATCTCCATGAACAGTGTAACTGGTGATCTGCCTGGGCTGGTTTGAATGTTGTCCTATGTGGAGGCAAAGCATTGGATTCAATCCCCTGGAGTCCCAATCTGGTACTATGATTCTTTGATTACTTATTTAATTGCAGTTGGTGAATAAAGATAAATGGCACTTTTCCTTAATAGCCTTATCATCTACCACAAACTGAAAACAACTAACGAATCTTGTATTGGGAGAAAATAAGAGAAAATCTGTCTTCCTAAGGAAGTGGAATCTCAAAATCCTTCCAAAATTATTGCGTACTTTTGGTGTTAAGATCTTGCAAACAGTAGATGCTTACTTAATGTCTGAATTTAATTGCAATTATTTACCAGGTTGGTCTGGCAGGGTAGTGTGTCAGAATTGTGATGGCTTTGCAATAATAACTTAGTGTTCTATGTTTTACTTTCTGTTAGGTAGGATAATGAAATGCAGAGAACCTCTCATAGGCAGGTCAGCTTATGAAAGATGGCTGCACCCAGCTACTTACTCAACCCTGGCAGGGTTAAGATCTGCTTTCTCTGTCCTCTCCTTAGCTTCCTCTGAATTTGGCTGCTATAAAGATAGATTCAGGCCCTGAAAAGCTCTTTGGCTCTTCAGCTGGCAGGGCAGTATCTGTGCTTTGGCAAAGCTGCATCTTTCCCAACTGCCAGGTGGGACAGCCTGTCCAGGGCAGCCCACAGAGAAAACAAACCTCAGGTGCCTGCAGCATGTCCTGAAATGACATATGAAACCTTTAATGTTTTAATGACAGCAGCAGCACCTACAAATTCAGAAGGGTGCACATCAGGCCAGGCTTTGTCAGAAGCCAAGCCCCCATGCCACCAAACACGAATGTCTGTGCCCACACATGCACACAAGCCACCTTGCTGGCTACCTTCCAAAATACCAGTCATTGTACTGGAATGCCCCTGGAATGTATCTCCTCCAAATAGACCTACTCAGCCAAGGTTTTTTTGGTTTTGTTTTTAAACAAACCTCATGGCACATGCAAAGAAGTACAAGTATATTCAGAATAATGCAATGGAAAAAGCCCTGCAGTAGGATCTGGAAAACATGGGTTGAAGTCCTGTTTCTGCTACTTTCAATCTGTGTTAATTTCAACAAGTGGCTCGGCCTCCATGAAACACTTTTCTCATCTGCCAACTGAGAGAATTGGAACATATAGCCTCTGAAGTTCCTGCTGGCTCTAGATCAATAATATTGTTATCAATAAGGTCCATTCTACCTTCAAATCCAAGGAGATGCAAAGGAATCTTGTGATTTAGTGATTAAGTAGTCTGATGATTTTCCAAGTTTCCAGCAGGCAACAGGAACTATGTCTAATTTAGTCCCTCTCTTCCTTCCTTGTCCCTATCACAAATGCGACAGAGAGAGAGAGAGAGAGAGAGAGAGAGAGAGAGAATATGAACAAGTGAATGACTTAACCAAAATGATGGCTCAAAAGCAATGAATCAGAATAGACCCAGGGTCTAAAAGAAGTTAGGGTGGGCCTTAAAGAAATCAGACTTAGTGGCAAGGCTAGGTGGTGCAATAGAACACCAGCCCTGGAGTCAGGGAGACCTAAGTTCAGATTCAGCCTGGACACTTGATACTTAGCTGTGTGACCCTGGGCAAGTCACTTAACCCCAATTGACTTGACTTCCCCCTCCAAAAAAAGTAATCAGACTTGAAACAAAAACAAACTTTTAAGCTAAAACTGAAAATATGATTGTGTGTACTCATGTAATACTTCCTTAAATGACTTATGCTTACTCCCAAATACCCACTAACACTGGAAAACATGAGAGAGATTGAATGAAGAAAATTAGGCAGCTAATCATGCATTTTTTATAAGATGTGAAGGGTTTTGTCAGTCACAAAATGTTAGGTCTGGAAACAACCCGAGGGATAATCTGGTCCAACCTCCTCATTTTACAAAGAAGCAGTGTGGCATGCAAGGTAGTGCAGGAAGGCCTAAGTTCAAAGCTTCTCTCTGACAGTAGTTGGTACGTTTTCAAGTATCCATTTTCCCATCTGTAAAACAGATAATAGAGCCTACCTCAGGATTATTGTGGGACTCAAGTGGTAAAGGTGTCGGCAAACTTTACAATTCTGTATAAATGTCAACTATTATTAGTAGAGGTGAGGAAACCAGCTGAGAAAAATAAAACTATTTGCCAAAGTCAAACAATTACCATTAGCTGGAAGCCAGGTTATCAGTACTGGGCTGTTTCCTTGTTCTGGCCATGCTTCACCTTATCATTCACTGGCCATTCTCTCACTATCGTGACAAGTAACATGGTCACACACTACATCTGAGCTCAATTCTTATCCTATCTCACTGCACTCTCCAGTCAGTCACCTTTCCATGGCCTGGACACTCTCCCCACACCAACTGTCCTCCATTCCAGTTCTGGCACCATAATCAAAGCAGCTCTCATTGCTCCTGGAAAGGGTGTGTCAATCCACTCCCTAGAGCTCCAACTCACCATCCCTATAATTTTACAAACCAAAATACTCTTTCCTGGCCCCCACTCTTCTGTATGCATTACTCCCTCAATAAAATATAAGTTTCTTGAGTGCAAATACTATATTTGCATTTATATCTGTAAAGCACATAGGGAAAAGAAGTATTTAATATATTTTTTTCATTCATTCTTTCTATTATACCAAGTTCTCCCTCTGTGAGGGTTCCCTCAACCAACCAGAATAGCTTTTCTTCTAAGAGAGAAGGCTGCTGTTTGGTGTCATTTCCACAATAGCTGTTCAGGGGGCAAGTATGATCAAATGAATGCGTGCCACAGAGCTAATTATAAGGACATAGTAAACAAAAAGTCGGGGGCATCATCAGATGATTTTTTTTTTACTTCCTATAATCTGTGACTCTTCTTTCAGTGCCCAAGGTAAGCCTTGGGTTTGAACAAAGTGAGAAAGTTGGCTCAAAGACTTGATTTCATAAGTTCAAGGGCTGATTCTGAAGCAACACATCAGTATTATACTGAAATACAAATACATATCCATGCTTCCAGATTTCCCAAGTCTGTGGGAGGAGGAAGAGGGTCATAGTAACAGAACTAAAGGCATTCCACTGGACAACATACCATGGGGTACAAACCCCACTACCACCACCTATTCCTTTCCATTGCTACTATTTGTTGCTATTCAGTCATTTCAGTTGTGTCTGATACTTTGTGACCCCATTTAGGATTTTCTTAACAAATGGTTTCCCATTTTCTTCTCCAGCTCATTTTACAGATGAGGAGACTAAGGCAAACAGGATTAAGTGACTTGCCCAGGGTCACACAGCTAGTAAGTGTCTGAGGCCAGATTTGAACTCAGGAAGATGAGTCTTCCTGACTTCAGGCCTGGCACTCTATCCACTGTGTCACTTAGCTGCCAACATTGCTACCATTAGTCAATCCTATATGGAAAAATGGGATGTGTGCAATATATCATTACATTTTTATCCAGGAAATATCTGAAGACCAAAATAAGAAAAAACCAAAGAGTCACATTCCCTTTTTCCATATCACCCATTAGGTTGCTATTTTAGGATTTTTAAATGTACTCAAAGCTAGCAGAGAAAGGAAGATAATTAGCATTTGCTCAACTTTTCAGTCTTTTGGGGGGAAGATATTTATTGTTTGACACATGCTTTTCCCATAGCTACGAAACTCCTCATTAATGGAAATGAAATGGTGTATGTACTTGGAATAATTCATCACATTCCCACAGCACAGCCTTATAAACTATTTTTATGGTTGGACTATACCCATTTCCTCTTTGTAACCCTTCATTGTGTCTTGCACACAGTAGGTATTCAATAAATTTTTGATGAATGAATGAAATGGATGAATTTGTTGAAAATAAATAAATATGTTAATAGTCAAATTCTACCTGGGGATGTATATCTGCATAGCTCCCCTGATTTCCCCCAGGACTGCATAAAGCCAGCATACCTGACAGTAAGAGGACTGGGGGTGGGGAAAGCAGATAGAAAAGAATAAACAGATGTCAACTGTCCTTATTAAATCCCTCATCACAGAGTATGAGACTGCACTCTGGACAGAACTAATTCTGCAAATGCAGCCTGGGGAAAGCAACACATTGCATGCCAGCTGTAAGCCAATTTATGTAAGCATGAAAAGACTGTTTAGAACCACCAAGACAAAACCATGTAGTGCACGTGAGCTAAAAGGGAGAAAGGCAGCCTGCCTTGGTGCCCTTGATGTGAACAGCTGTGCACATTAAGTCAGAGAGAACTACATACCCAAATGGCTGTAAACCTGGGCCCCAGGATTTTAAGAGAGATGCATTATGGGTATAAACAAATCTCCCATATGGGCTCTACTGGGGGGTTGGGGGTGGGGTGGGGATTGCTGTGTGAGTCTCAGGCAAACACAGCCACGTGCACTGGGGAGACTGCACGTGGCACAGACATTTCTGCCCAGAATGCATTTTTTTGTCTGATGTATTTATTCGGCTGTGGGGGAGTTTGGGGGAGGGAGATTGAAGAGAATGTTAGAAAAGGGTAATGACATTTTTATCCAATCCATTCTTGATTATACATGCTAATGAAAGGAATGAGAATTGTGGGTAATAAAATACAATACATAATTTTTTTTTAAATTGACTTTGGAATTGAGTGTAAGAAGCATATATTGAGATACATTTAGTATGTGTGTGTACAATTCTGTGCACACACATACTCCCTCACTCACCATTAACAGTAGCTACTAATCCCTATCACTAACCCCCTTGTAAATTTGACTTTACCAGACCCCAGATTATCTAGGAAAATCTACTAAGTAGAGTATAAGTAATTTAGAGTTGATCATAACTGAAATAACTATCACCTTCTCTCACATGTATACAGTAAAGTTTACAAAGCAATTTCTTCTTAATGTCCCAGCGAAGTAGATGCTGAGATTGCCATCTCCACTTTTTGCTGTTTCATTCATATTCGACTCTTCATGACCCCATTTGGGGGTTTCTTGGCAGAGATACTGGAGTGGTCTGCTATTCCCTTTTCCAGTTCATTTTACAGATGAGGAAAACTGAAGCAAACAAGATTAAGTGACTTTCCCAGGGTCACACAGCTTCTAAGTGTCTGAGGCCAGATTTGAACTCAGGAAGATGAGTCTTCCAGACTCCAGGCCCAGCCCTCTATCCACCTAGCTGCCTCCTTTTTTTTTTTTTTTAACAGGTTTTTCTTACCAAAGAAACTAAACTAATAAACCTAAAACTAAGGCCCATGGGGCTAGTATGGTAGGAATGATAGCTAGAAGGTTCATAAGAAACTAATTCCAGAGAATCTCTATTTTACTTGTTCTTTTTAGACTTAACACACAGAGGGGAAAAAGGAAAGAGAAGAAAAAAAGGAGGAACAAAGACCTTATGCCTAACAACGCCATCCTGTAGTATGGTCCTGAGAAACCAACAACTACTAAGATATCATTTCCACACCTGGCAAAAATGTGGAAAATAGATCATCGAAGAAGAACAATTTGGGTGAGATAAGAATAACCTGTTTCACCCAGTTCTTCTGTTTGGCTTTCAATGTCCTCTATGACATGGCCCCAACCTATCTACCCAGCCTCATTAGATGATCCTTTCTTTCCCAGACTCTGCAATCTAAGCCAGATTTGTCTTCTCTCTGTTCCCCATGTACAATACTCCATCTCATTTCTGTGTTTTTGTATTGGCTGTCCATCGTGCCTGGAATGCACTCCTTCCTTACCTCCACCTCACATAAATCCTTCTGTTCTTTCAAAATGCAGGTCAGGCACTATCTTCTACACAAAGTCTTTCCTGATTCCCTCAATCTGGAGTGCACTCCATCTCAAACTGCTCTGTATTAACTGCTATGTATTTATTTAAATTATATATACAGGGGCGGCTAGGTGTCAAAGTGAATAGAGTACCCACCCTGGAGTCAGGAGGACCCAAGTTCAAATCCAGCCTCAGATACTTAACACAAAATCTAACCGTGTGACCTTGGGCAAGTGACTTAAACACAATTGCGCTATCCTCCCCCCTCCAAAGAAAAAGGAAATTATATATACATATATATACACATAGACATATATATTATGTATACATCTATACATCCTTCTATTCTTTCCCATTAGAATACAATCTCCTTGAGGGTGGAGATTGTTTCATTTATTGTGTTTGTATCATCTGCATTTATCATAGTGCTTGGCACGCAGTAGGCACTTAAGAAATTGTGGCTGGTTGACTGATGGATTGAATAACTAATCAATATTGGCTAACTAGGATACCTTCTAATATTTTCACTGTCTTCTCACACTGAAGGTCAAAAATAACACCTGAAGCAGTCATACATCGTCCTAAAAATGGAACACATTACCTTGATTTTTTAACTGAAAAGAAAAATTCTTCAATCTCTCACTTTCAGATAGTATGGAAGCCAATTGAGCAAATGATTTCATACTTCGCACCAAGTCAATCCTGTATCAATTATTTTTTTAATCTTATACAAGTTAAGTCGAGTTAACAGGCATATAATAAGTACCTTCAATGTTTGAGGTATTGTGGTAAGCACTGGAGATACAAAGAAAGGTGAAAAACAGCCCCAGATTTCAGTACAAAGATCAGGAATGGTAAGTTGTAATTACGGGCCCCACTGATTCCTACATATCACTGAGAGTGACCATCTATTCTAAGTCAGTGCTTCTGATGTGTCCCTTTCCTAACATTAACCTCTTCCACAGTATTAAGCTTCTAAACTCTGCATAAGCTAAATAGTCAGTGTGTTGCTTTGTTCAATCCCATCTGTTACACAAATTCCATTAACTGTCATTTCCTAATGATGAGGTGGTGTTCAGTTGTTTTTCAGTGGTGTCCAGCTCTTTGTGACCCCATTTGTGGTTTTCTTGGCAAAGATATGAGAATGGTTTGCCATTTCCTTCTCTAGCTCATTTTACAGATGGTGAGGCTCTCATCTTTTTGAGTTCAAATCAGGCCTCAGACACTTACTAGCTGTGTAACCCTAAGCAAGCTCACTTAATCCTGTTTGCCTCAGTTTCCTCATCTGTAGATAGTGATAGATAGAGCTAGAGAAGGAAATGGCAAACCACTCAAAGATCTCTGCCAAGAAAACCTTGAAAAACATGTCGAGATTCTCTTTCGCTGGACATCTCTTCCTTGGTGGAGAACTTCTACCTTCTATTACCCAATTGGTTTCAATTGCATTCCAACAGCAACTCTTGTACTAGTAAAAGCAAAGTGACTGTGCATCCAATCCAAATCCACCCAACATTAGCCACTATATACAGAAGTATTCACAAAGTAATGTTTGGATCATCCCCTTCCCAGATTGCATAGATTCTTCTCTAATGATCCCTTTTCTTCCACAAACTAGGTGCCTCGATGCCTAAGCAAATCCACGAACTAACTTTTATAAAACTTGTTTGCTCTCTGAGGAAAGAATGAAGAAGGTTGGAGTACATTCAGCCTAATCTATCCGTGGCTCCTTGCTCAGTTTCAATTCCTGAATGGACAGCATTTGTCTTTTAACTTTTCTTGCAGCATAAAATTTCTGCATCTCTTATAAGTTTTTCTCATTGAGCTTCTTTTTTTTTTTTTAAAGCAATCGGGGTTAAGTAACTTGTTCAAGGTTATACGGCCAGGTGTTTCTGGGTGGGTGCTAAGTGTCTGAGCCCGGGATTTGATCCCCAGGTCATCCTGACACTGGAGCCGGTGCTCTTAGCTGTGCTACTTGGCCACCCCCATTGAGTTTCTTTTCAACCTTTTTGCCAAGCTCTTTCTTCCTACATAACTATGCCTTTTGTTATTATCTCTATTTGAGAAACAATGGGATAGAAGGATGGACAGGGAAGAGGAGGTAGTTGTGGTGAATGATACAAAGCATGTCATCTCATTAAGCTCAGTTCTCCCACCTATGTGATGTAGAAAGTATGCCTTCCACTTATTTGTGCTTACAAATTTGTAAGGGGAGGGAGGAAATAAATGTTTATATGCCAGGCACTATGCTAAGCATTTTACAAATAGCACTTCATTTGATCCTCACAACAGCCCTGGGAGGTAGGTGCTATTATTACACCCATTTTATAGCTGAGAAAACTGAGGTAAACAGGGTTTATAAGTGACTTGCCCAGGTTCACACACTTAGTGTCTGAGGCTGAATTTGAACTCGGATCTTTGTGACTCCAAGTCCAGTGATCTATCTACTGTACCACCTAGCTGCCTAAGCAAATCCATGAAATCACTTTTATAAAGCTTGTTTGATCTCCAGAAAAGAATGAAGGAAGAGGAAGGTTAGAATACATAAAGCCTAATCTTATCTGTTGTTCTTTGCTCCGTCTCAAGTCCTTGAGTGCTGGCATGTCTGATGATATCAGGAAGAAAACCCTGGTAGTTAAGGACCCGCTGAAAAATTGCCAGGGTACCAACCCTTCCTTCTGGACTTTATCCATGGCTCCAGAAATGGGAGTAATCAAAGAATGTTAGAGTCAGAAAGGACCTTAGTGTGAGAACACAGAGATTTAACCCTTCTTAAGTAACCCTCCCCGTTTGGTGTCAGCTGGACATTTGACAAGCATGCCATCTATATCTATCCAAGTTGCTGATATAAATGCTTATACCCCCAGCACTTAGCACAGGCTTGGCACATACATTGCAAGCATTTCATCTAATACTTGTTCACTCACTCATTCATTCAAACAAGAGAGTGAAACACATGTCACTAGGACTCCACAGGAACTTACTTCCAGGTTGACGTGGTTACTACTCTTTGGGTCAGGTAACTCTGAACCCACCAGTCTGAAACCACATCTAGTCCCCAGTTCTCAATCATAGCCACAAGAGTACTCATCACTTCTCACATGTAATCAGTTACCAACCCTGTTGACTTTTACCTCCTTGGTATCTGTTGCATTCACCCCCTACTCCCTACTCTCATTGTCATAGCCCTGATAAAAACCCTAATTACCATCTACTTGGACTATACACCTTAGAGGTTTCTCTGCCTCTGTTCTCTCCTATCTCCAATCCATCCATATACTTTTTCCTGAATAATTCTCCTTATGAATAAATCTGGTCATCTCATGCATCTGCTCAAAAATCTTCAGTAGATCCCCATGGCCTGCCAAATAAAGTCCAAACTCCTTTGTTGGGTATTCAAGGCCCTGAACAATCTGGTGCCACGCTCCTTTTTGGCCTTGTTTCCTGTTACTCTAATCCATGTAATTCTTCAGCTCAACTAGACAACTCTCCGCTCTTCAGATATACCCCACACCTTCCTACTTCCTGTGCCTATACTTTGTGTCTGAAATGTCATCCTTCTCCTTGTTGATTTTCTTATTATTATTTTCAGTCATTTCAGTTGTGTCCGACTCTTCATCAGGTTTTCTTGGCAAAGATACTGGAGTAGTTTGCCATTTCCTTTATTTTACAGATGAGAAAACTGAGGCAAATGGGTTAAGTGACTTGCCCAGGGTCACACAACTACTAAGTGTCTGAGGCCAGATTTGAACTCAGGAAGGTGAGTCTTCCTGACTTCAGGCCTGGCACTCTATCCACTGTATCACCTAGCTGCCCACAATTTCTACTTATTCACTACAGCCTGATTCAAAAGTCAATTCTTCCAAGAAGTCAAGTCAACAAGCATTTATTAAGTGTCTACTATATACAAGTACTGTACTAAGTACTGGTAATACAAGTATATATGCAAATGTAAGCAAAAAGAAAGTTAATCCAATCCTCAAGGACCTTACATTCTAATAGGGAACTAAAAGAGAACTAAAAAATGGGAGGGAGAAGAGAGGGTTCAGAAATCTGGATAGTCAGCAACAGAGCTGGGAAAGGAGTGAAGGAGTAAGTATGACTGGTCTGTGCAATTCCTCAAGATGGAGGTTCCAGGAATTTGCCAAAGGGAGAAAGGAGCTGCAGGGACAGAGTTCTCTTCTCCCATCAGCAGGCCAGGCCTTCTAGGGTGGGAAGGCAGTTAGGGCACAACAGAGAAGTCCAGAGGGTCAGCAGCATAGCCAGGAGAGGAGTGAAGCCTTCTTTCATTCTCCCTGCAGATGACAACCTTCACTCACCCAACACCTTGTTCCTCACAATGAAATTAGTTTTACAAAGGCCTAATTTCATTGTTGTTGTTATTCAATTGTTTCTACTATGTCTGACTTTTCATGATCCCGTTTGGAATTTTCTTGGAAAAGATACTGGAGTAGTGTGACATTTCCTTCTACAGATGAGGAAACTGAGGCAAACAGGGTTAGGTGACTTGCCCAGAGTTACACAGCTAGTAAGTATTTGAGACCAGATTTCAACTCCGGAAGATAAGTCTTCCTGACTCCAGGTTTGGCACTCTGTCCACCTCACCACTAAGTCTTTAATGCCCTTATATAATTTTTTGCTTCATCTATGTCTCTCTGTTTTATTCCTCTACTCTACCCTAACACCTATGCAGTTGAAAGCCAGGTCTAATCTAAACTTCATATCTCCTCCAGTTCCCCAGCACAGTGTTCTGTACCCAACAGGTCCTTCATAAAAAAGTAGGTCCTAAACAAATAAAGAATAAGAATTTAATAGTATAGCATTATGTTATAAACTCCTCAAGGGCAGAGACTATGTTATTATTTCTTTGTATTCCCTACAGTGTCTAGCACAGAACTCTGTCTATAGCAATAGCTCAGTAAATTTTGTTGAATAAATGAAAAGCCAATAAAACAGTGGCAGTGGTGTCATTCAAAATGGAAAGTCATCACTCTGTCACTAGCTATGTGACCTTGAGCAAGTTTTAATCTCTCTGAGTTTCAGTTTTTTCGTCTGTAAAAGCTGGAATAGTAATACTTATCCTTCCTATTTAACAAGGTCACCATAAGAATCAGTATCTCAAAGCACTTTATAAACCATAAAGCATCATGGAAAGGTACAATGGTACTATCACCCATGTCTGGCTGAGAAAGTGATCAAGAATGAGAAGATGAGGCCATCATGATTACTCTTTAAAAGCTACAAACCCACTCAGAGAGAACTGAATCCATTGTTGGGGTCCAACGTTAGTTTGTTAGTCTACAAATGTCAGTGTCTAACCACTTAATTAAGTATCTGTCTCAACCAGCTGGTTCTCTTGGCTAATAAGCTTCTTAGGGGCTCCTCTAGGAGGACCACCTTCCTTCTTTATGAACTCTGAAAATTGAGTATACCAGACTTCTCAATGGAGGTTTAATAAGATTCTAAGCCCCACCTACACACACACACACACACACACACACACACACACACACACACACACACACACGATGTGGAAAGCTCAGGAAAACTTCACCATGACTGACAGGTACCAAAATACCAAACTAAACCGGGAAATGCAGGGAAAAAAAAGCTAACACTAATTACCTCACAAATCAAAAGACTAAGGTCCTGCTGGCTCTACAGGATCACCACAAGACAGCCCATGGAAACTACACTAATTAAAGGAAAAGATCTATATTTTTCCAGAAGCTAACAAAACTGCAAGAGGGGGTGAATGGAGACAACCAAATATTTTATAAAGACTATCTGACATTATTCTACTCTATTAGGCAGTTTTTGCTAAGTGTTTCTTCTTTTCTCTTCAGGGCCAGCAACCTTACTTTTGATTTATATAATAACCCAGAAAAATCCAAACCACCCAAAGCATCTCTAAGTTGTCCAAACACCCTGATGGTAAGCCCACAGTTTCAAAGATGAGTAGCTGGACTGGTCAGAATAATGTATTTACTGGTAATACCCACAGGTATTACCCACAGCCAATCTTCTTGTACCTCGTTTTAAATCAGCACTAGTTGTGAACCAATCCAACCATTATGGAGAACAATTGGAACTATACCAAAAGGGCTATAAAATTGTGCATACCCTTTGATCTAGCAATACCACTCCTAGATCTGTATCCCAAAGAGATCACAAAAATGGGAAAAAAGACCCACATGTACCAAAATATTTATAGTAGCTCTCTTTGTGATGGCAAAGAATTGAAAACTGTCCATTGGGGATTCCATTGGGGAATGGCTAAACAAGTTGTGATATATGAATGAAATGGAATACTATTGTTCCATAAGTAATGGTAAGCAGGCAGATTTCAGAAAAGCCTGAAAAGACTTGCATGAACTGATGCTGAATGAAAGTGAGCAGAACCGGAACACTGTACACAGTAACAGCAACATTGTTCGATGACCAACTTGGATAGGCTTAGCTCTTCTCAGCAATGCAATGATCTAAGACAATTCTAAAAGACTCAAGATGGAAAATGTTGTCCACATATAAAGAAAGAATTATGGAGTCTGAATGTAGATCAAAGCATACTGTGTATTTTCTCTTTTTTTCCCCTTCTTGTGGCTTTTTTTCTTTTGTTCTGATTCTTCTTTCACAACATGACTAATGTGGGAATATGTTTAATACGATCATATAGAGAGAGAGTATAGCCTCTATTAGATTGCATGCCATCTTGGGGAAGCAGGAGTGGAGAAAAGGGAGAAAAATTTGGAACTCAAAATCTTATAAAAGTGAATATTAAAAACTAAAAATAAATAAAAGGAAAAAAAGAAATCAAAACCAACATACTACTATAATGAGGAAATAAGTTCACATATATGTATATACACACATATAACATATATGTATATATATTCACCTATCTATAATCATATACATCCTTCTGTTGAAAGAAATTATTTTTAGAAGTGCTCAGAAGTCATATTTCCTGTAGGACCCACCCCTTGTCTCTGAGTTTACCAAGACAGTTTTCTATAAAGAGCTGACTAAACCTGCAATTCTCCTTTCTAGACTCACACCTATCTTTGAAGTGTCTCACCACCTGGTGTGCATATGCAATTAACATTCATCCAGATAAATTCTGGTCCTGACTCTTCTCCAAGATCTGCATGCAAAACCATGCATGTACAGCTATATGGTTCTACATTTAAAATCAGAGAGGAGCCAGTAAGGTCTTTTTTACCTTAGGAATTGCCTAGTCCTAAACCCTCATTTGACAGATGCAAGTCAATATTTCTAAATGAATAATTCTCTATCAAAATATTTATAGCAGGGGCGGCTAGGTGGTGCAGTGAATAGAGCACTGGCCCTGGAGTCAGGAGGACCTGAGTTCAAATCACTTGACACTTGACATGATTACTAGCCATGTGACTGGGCAAGTCACTTAATCCCATCTGCCATCCAAAAAGCAAAAAAAAAAAAAATTATAGCAGCACTTTTATAGTAACAAGGAACTGGAAACAAAGTAGGTGCCCATCGATTGGGAAATGGCTAAACAAGTTATGGAATATTACTATGCTATAAGAAACAATGACTATGATGACCACAGAGAAACATGGTTAAAGTTATATGAACTGATGCAAAGTGGAGTGAGCAGAAATAGTCAAAAAAACATTTATTAAGCATTGTGTCAGGCACTGTGCTAAATGCTGGAGATAAGACTAACAGGAAAGTAATATATGCAGCAACAATGACAATGGAAATGGAGAGAACATCAGCCAAAAAATAAATAAATTGAATGCTATACAAGAATAATGAATAATTTTGATGTGGAGTAAAAAAATGCCCCTACCTATTTGCAAAAATGGGAGGTTATGTGTGTGCAACACTATAAATTATGAAGTTTAGTTGACATCTTGATCAGTCTTGCTAAACTGTCTTTTTCTTCCCCTCTTAATTTTTTATTCTTTGTTACAAGGAAGGGAATCTGTGGAGAGGAGAGGGGAAGGACATACAGGCTATCCCAAAAGTCTTAGTGAAGACATTTGGAATATGCTACATTTGGAAATAAATGATTTTAAAATAAAAGATATCACTAAATTTTTTAAAAAGAAAACACAAAAAGAAATAAATAATTCTGTTTAAAAAATAACTGCAGAAAATTTCCAAAAGATTTAATCTCAGCTTTACAATGACTGCAAACAATAATTTGAACTTGATGTCTGTTAGGATGGAAGTCATCCTAAGAATGAAGAGTAGGTTTAGAGTGAGGCATAGGGAAAGATGGGAAGAGAAAAGACAAAGATCAGATAAAGAACCTAGGCTACTTTGGATCTCCATCACAGCTGCTAGTTAGGACCTTTGGTAAACATACGCCTCCCTGTTCTATGCCTAACTTGATGTTTACTACCAGAGGACCATTAAACAGATTTACTTCTGTTGTTATATCTTCTAAAGCAGTGATGTCAAACAAGCAGAAATAGAGCCCAGTCAGCTGTGAATTCTCAGAAAAGCACAAATTAACACTGTCTAGATTGCATTGTATTTTTATCTGTTTTATTAAATATTTACCAATCAGGCCTTGTGATCAAGGTTACAAGTTTAACGCTTCTGTTCTAAGGAATCCTTAATGATTTTCACATTTATCCAGATGGAAAGCGCTACTATCAAAAAGAAGCCATAAGGCAGAGTTTTTGCTCTACTAAGTGTAATCCTTGTTCACAATCCACAAACAAGAAGCACAATGGGTTATTATGCTCTCTACATCTTCCAGTGAGTTGTGAGATAGCAAAGATCTCAACTTGTATTGACCATGCATTTCTATTGGACAGGCCATACAAATGGACAATGAGCTGGTCCTAGGGCTGAAAAGGAGAAGAGTCAGGACAAGAGTGCTTTCAAAAAATTGCAAAGTATTTTTACTAGACTCTTAGCTTCCCATGAAAACAAAGACCTAACTTCTTCAATATAAACATTTTACCAGCATTGTTTTATGGCAATGGGATGTGGAATGCATGTGGCCACAAGCAGGCTGCCTTTGGGTCTAACCCAGTGATTCTTAAAGGGTGTACAGCAGCTAGATGTGCCCTGATTTATATGGAACTTATACCTGGAACCACATATGCATTCATATATCTCCCAAGAATTGTATGAAACCCATATATGACAACTGAATACACATTCTCAAATCAGAAGAATCTCCTGATGATCCTGATGGTAAGGAATAATAATAACACTGTGCTGCTGTAAATTTAAAGGAAAAAAAAGTTTTAGAATCACTGACACAACCCATGTTGAATTTACCTATTCTTCCACCTGGGGGTAAGGAAGATGGCCTGAGAAGTCATTGCAGTTGAACTTTCACCCAATTCAGTAATTCCGGCTACTGTGTCCCTGATAAAGAGGTATACAGCTCTCTCTGTACATTGACAAGGAACTAATTACCTCATAAGTAAAATCTTTTTTGTGTTTGAACATACCTAATTATTAGAAAATCCCTCCTTAACCTGAACCAACATCCCTTAATCTGAACCCCCTGAACCTCCCAGCCATTGGTCCTCAAAATACCCTAAATCTACCTTCCTCATTTAAAAGATAGAGAAACTGAGACCTGGGGAGACTGAGGAAGCCAATATCAATATGTCCTGATCTTCTGATTCTCAGTTCATTGCAACTCCCAAAATAACCCTCCACGCCATGTACAGCACACCCACTTCTTTGACCAGCACTAGCGAGTCTTCATTCTTCTTAGAAGAATTGTTTTGAATATAGCTAAGGAATATATAAACTAAAAGCTGAATGTAGCAAATAATAGCAATAAGGATTAGAAATGAAACTGCTTTTCTGTAAGGAAATAATAATAATAATAAATAAAGGTAGGCTTAGGCTTTTTAGGATTTTTTTTGAACGTCATTTACTTTTCACCCCGGCCCAAGCTCCTTTCCTGAATTCATTACTACTTATTCCTTCAAAATTTCAAGAGACTCAGATAGGCTAAAATCTTTTTTTTTTTAAGCAATTGGGGTTAAGTAACTTGCTCAAGGTTACACGGCCAGTTATTTCTGGGTGTGGTGCTAAGTATCTGAGCCTGGATTTGATCTCCAGGTCATCCTGACACTGGAGCCGGTGCTCTTACTCGCTGAGCCACCTGGCCTCCCCTTAAAATCTTTAAAACAATTACTTCTATTAAAAAAAACAACCATATTTCTGTAAATTGGGAGGAAAAAGTTCAGAAAACACAAATGTCCTCAAGAAAACATTCTGAAATTCTACTTAACTACTTGCTCGGCAGAATTATCTCATTTAAGCCTGTCCACTAACATTATCGTTAGTAGTATATTATATAATTATTATATATAGATATGTATGTGCAAAATATAATTACATATTATACTGTATATAATATAGCTAGCGATATATTACACAACTAGTAGTGATAGATGATATGGTTGTATATCATATATACTATATATAATATAGTTAGTATATTATAGTTAAGGACAGGGACTACCAGCTAAGCTTTATGTCTCTCAGCATTTTGCATATAGGCTTAATACATATTTTGTAATAGAGTAACAAGCTGTTGTTATCTATTTCCTTAGCTCAGTGGTGCCTACCATCTAAAAAAAATTCTTCTGCTATGTCAAATGATCAATCTAAGCCAAAACATCTATTTGACTACCGATTCATTCTTTCTTGGTGAGAACCACAAAATACATCTGGCCTCCACTTCCTTTTCTCCCCTTCAGTTTGAGGAATTCAAAAACCTGTAGCATCTAATGTTAAAGTTTTGTAGAATTGTCCTTTTGTTTTCAAAGCCAGAAATCTTCAGTTTAGTGATAGCTCAAATTTAAAAATGTTCACTTCCACACAATAAGGATGATATTAACCTAATTACTCTTAGAAGTAATGATGGTCACTTCTTTTGTTTATGCAATGTCCAGCGACTCCTCATACTCTCTAAAAACTTCACATATCTGAATTTTACTAGTATCCACCGATATTGCCAAGCAATTTATTTAGAGAACGTGGGAAAGAGGCCACAAGGAATCTTAAAAGGGCATGGAAAACCCAACATTGGTGTACCATGCGAGAAGGAAAACATACTTAAATCCAGGTACATTTTCCTCTTCTGGGACATTCTCTGCTGCTGATAACGATGGCCAGTGAGTTGAATACAATCTACTTTCTCATCATTTTTTTTTTTTTGCTTTTTGGAGGGCAATTGGGATTAAGTGACTTTCCCAAAGTCATACAGCTAGTAAGTGTGTCAAGTGTCTGAGGCCGGATTTGAACTCAGGTTCTCCTGACTCCAGGGCCAGTGCTCTATTCACTGAGCCGCCCCTACTTCCTCATCTTCTATACCAGTCTCTGGGGCCTAAGACCCTCAAAGCAATAACCTTCTAACTTCAAGCAGCTGTTGACAATATTGGAGTAAGAATAGGAAAGACAGGGAGCTTGAAATTCCCAGCTAAGTAAATTCAAACAAGTTAGAACAAAGGTTGTCTTGGCCTCGATATACAAGATCAAAGCTTAGGTGAAGCCCTAAAATTTTAATGAGCCTACAAAGGAGACTTTGGGTCACCATAATCTGGCAGGTCTAAAAAAGACTTGTGGACTGAGTTTATGATCTTTTGTTAAAGAAAAAAGAAACTCATTAAAACAGAAACTGTCACTTTTTAACCACAGGGCAACAACTATTTTGACATGGTTCCAATGACAGCTTACAACATAAAACAAATGGCATTGTCAGCTTCCCGAGAGCAAAAGCTCAAAAACTTAGAATAGGAGAGTCCTAAATTCTATTTTTGCTTCTGAAAAAGCCTCCTTCTGGCGAAGTGAGAAGGTCTCAGTTTCTCCAAGTTAATTTATTCTGCAACCTTTTCTGAAGAGTTTACTACACGTGCTGTGCCATGTGACAAGTTCAGGCAGCCTAGTGAATGGTCCCAGGAAGAGCCTGTGTTTTAGATTCAGACAGCACCACAGCTCAGTGTCTGTTCTCTGTTGATATGACAGCTAACATCTATTTAATGCTTACTACCGTATGTACCAACCATTGTGCTAAGAGCTTTACAATTATCTCATTTGATTCCCATAACCACCCTGGGAGGCAGGTGTTGTTATTGCCCCCATTTTACATATGAGGAAACTGGGGCAAACAGAGATTACCTGACTTGCCCAAGGTTAAGCAGCTAGCAATATATCATTATAGCTAATATTTCTTTTCCCTTCCTACAAACATTTAACAATGACCCTCCAAACCAGATGCTACCCACTTCAATTTCCCACCAGCCCCACTGTTTTTCAGACTTCTTTGGTACTCTCTATCAAAGCCTTCCTTCCTGAGAAAGTCCATCATTGGGAAATCTCAGTTTCCTGCAAGATTGAATTAGAATCTCATTGTGTCCTCTGTGTCTCTGATTGGACCATTTAAATAGAGGGCAGGTCATGGGTTCCAGGGCATCTAATCAGTCTTAAAGAGGGGCCTAGCATAGCTACAATGCTTTGGAACTACCCCCACACCCTCCTTTCCCTCTTCCTGACTTCCCTTGCAGCACCCAGCACCAGGCACTGTTGACTCCTTTCTTAGAAACTCTATCCTCTCTGGATTTTCATCTCTTCCTACATATCTAACCAATTCTTCTCAAACTCCTTTACAGGTTTATCATCCATGTTCTTTTCAGCTTCCTTTTGTGCGTAGTTTCCCCCATTAGATTGTAAACTCCTTGGGGGCATGAATTGTCTTTGTTTTTATTTGCATCCCCAAATTAGCACAGTGTCTGGCGTATATTGTTGATCTGTCATTTTTTTCAGTCACACACAACCATTCATGACCTCATTTGGGGTTTTCTTGGCGTGGATACTGAAGTGGTTTGCCATTTCCAGTTCATTTTACAGATGAGGAAACTGAGGCAAACAGGATGAAGTGACTTGCCTGGAGTCACACAGCTACTAAGTGTCAGAGGCAGGATTTGAACTCAGGAAGATGAGTCTTCCTGACTCCAGACCCAGGACTCTATCCACTGTACCACCTGGCTTAATAAATGTTTATTTACTGACTAACAATATTTTCAACTCGGGAACTCCTAAAACCAGTGGTGCCTGGATTGGGAGTACCTTACATGGCTCACTCTATTCTATGGTCCCAGCCATGTTTCACTTTGTATCCAGATACCTGCCTTCTTGCTTGCCACCTGGCACTTATCCTACTTCCTTATAGTCTGCTCAATACCACCACAGCTCCTAAAAAACGATGCATCAGAATACTCCATAATTCCATGGACCATCAGTAGACTTTCTAAACCAAAACACCCACCCTGACCACTCTATATCTGTTGTTTCTTCTATTAGACTATAAGCTTCTTGGGGCACGGACCATCCGGCAGGGACAAATATGGGTACTTAGCATAGTACTCAGAACAGTAATTAATAAATGTTTTTATTCATTAATTAATTCTAGTCCTGATAGCTGGCTCCAGCCAGTGGTTTTTCTTCAATCATGATAGTGGTATACTTACAAAGCAACATTTTTCTAGGATGATACCAAAGGGTATTGCAGACACTTTTAATAGTCATTTGTAAAAGATGGGGAATGACCGCCTCGGTTTTGAAGATATAGAAAATAATAGTCCAGTTTAGGATGACTTATTCCAGAGGACACAATTACCAACAACAAACAGTCCTCCTGCAGGCCAGAGAGATTCTAATATTCTAATGAGAACAGTTCTTATGTCTACATGGAACAGGCTTGCCAATGCAGCTCTGGGAATAATTCACAAAATGAAACAAAGGCTGCCTGCACACAAACACAGAATCTCAATTATTTAGCCCTGGATGTCTATCGAGCAGAAGGCAGAAAGGACCACAGTACATACATTGATTTCCACATTCTATCAATAATGGGGTTCTGTGAAAGATGCCTGCATTATAAATACCCAACTTAGGAAGACTGGAATTCTCTCCATAAGGAAAAAAAAAAAATCCCTAAGTGGTGGAAAAGTGATAAATACTGGTTATAGTGACTGATTAGCTCAATTAGTTAATATATAATTATAATGAAGTTGATCAAAGATCTGATTCCTATATGATCAAATGAGTTAATATATATAAAAGACTTTGCAAATCTTAAAAGTGCTACTGTTGTTTGTCCTTCATTCTGGAAGAGGACCGTGACATCAGGGAGGTGATGCCATGACTTGCAAGAGAATTGGATTTAAGTGAGGGAAAGTCACCAGCCTCACTTTCTCCTCAGGAGTCATCTGGGTCGAGTAGCTAGATACAGATCAGGGCGACTGGAGATGGCCCTGGATGCACTGTGTTAGACCTTGGTTTCTTTAAGCTAAAGTCTTTCCCAGGAGGAGGAGGAAGAGGAAGAGGAAGAGGAAGAGGAGGAGGAGGAGGAGGAGGAGGACAGGTAGGAGGAGAAGGAATGGTGGTAGTAGTAGTAAATGATAGCTACGTAGCTAGACTAAAATTCCACCCCAAAGGACATTCTGTTTATGATGTTAAAAAAAAAAATAACACATCCTGAGCCAGACAGCCCTGCTAGATAAACAACTAAGAGACTCTACCTTGGCAGTGGTGGGTCAGCCTTGACATCTTCATATAAAAAAGAACAACCTATATTACTAATAAAAATCCATGTCTAATTTCAACACTAACATTCAAACAAGCTGAGCGCAGCCCAACCCAGACCAGTTCCAGTAATATAATCTCTTTTATGCTTCATTTATTTACTGCATTTGTGTTTACTGGAGGTCCAACTGTGACTAGAGAGTCAACAGAAGAAGAAAACCCCATTGTGCCTCTGCAGGTGCTCCTGGAAGAATGGCTTTTGTTCCCTGGAGTTCCCAGTGATGAAGTAGAAAGCAAAAGCACTGCTTCCTGAGGCTCCACAAGACCTAACCCCAGCAAAGTCTAGTACCAGTTGAGTTGCACTGATAACTTTATCTCACATCCAAAAACCAGTGAAGGTTTGCATACTAACCCGAATGACACTAAAGAGATGTAGCCAGGCTTAAGAAAAGGCCCAGGACAATAATTTTTGTTTTAAAACAACCTCTGTTCAATCATGCTTTATGGATAGGCCTTCTATTCTCCAAGCTGCAGTAAACCCAGCTGCTAAATCTTGGGTTTGAAGAGGCTCTTTAAGAAGACAAACACCATATTTGTTTAGGATTTTTTATGACAAAAGAAGTACTATTGATGCATAACAGAGCTTGTCTTATTTATCAAGAGGCAACATAACCCCACCCATCCCTTCTCTACTCCCTCCATACAGATACATCAAGATACATTTAAGTAACAGGTCATGCCGTATAACTGGGTAGCTCTGGACCCCCAAATCTCCACTGTAATAGATCCTCCCTATGTGTTTATTCCTGGGTTCCACAGCATCACACAGAATTATGTCATATGCACAGGCTTTGGGAGTAGTTAGAGTGCTGGAGTCAGGGAGGCCTGGGTTCGAACCTTGCAGGTAGAACTTCCTTGTGGGCAGTTGAATGAATGTCAACTCTAAAGAAAGCTTATCTCTATTCTAATCCAATCTTTGTAACCTCAGGGAAGTCACATAACTTCCCTGGGCCTCAGTTTCCTCATATGTAAAATGAGAGGGTAGAACTACACAGCCTCCCTTCCCACTATAGAGGCAAGATCCTATAAAAATTAGGGGACTGAACTAAATCAGAGGTGTCAGAAAATGCGGCCCACCCCCAACCCTTTGAGCCAGATTAAAATATAATTGGGAAATATTTAATAAAATAAATAAAAATACAATAAAATATAGATAATATTACATTTTTTAAACAATGTCAATATGCAGCCCCAAAGTGTCCTTAGTTAGGAAGTGTTGGCCCCCATTTCTATTTGAGTTTGACAGAACTAAATGACCTCTGAAGTCCCCTCCAGCTCTAAAATCTATGACCCTATGACCAACAGTTCATCTATAAAATTGGGAGTATACCTGTTAATCCTAACTTGGGGTGGGGGGAAGGTTGCCAGGCTCAAAAGAGATAACAATGTATGTAAAGCATTTTGCAAAAAGCCCAGGTTGAGGCTATATGGAATAGTGCAGGGGTGGGGAACCTGCAGCCTCAAGATCACATGTGGCCCTCTAGATCCTCAAGCATGGCCCTTTGATTAAGTCCAAGTTTTACAGAACAAATCCTTCTGTTAAGGGGATTTTTTCTGTGAAGTTTGCATTCAGTCAAAGGGCCACATTTGATGATCTAGAGGGCCACATGTGGCCTTGAGGTTGTAGGCTTCCCACTCCTACAATGGTGGTTAGGGCTGACCATGGAGTCAAGAAGACCTGAGTTCAAGTTCTGTCTCTGAAGAAATACAAGTTTGGGCCCTGGGCAAATCACTTAACCCCTAAGTGTCTCTAGGGGTCTCTCTACTGGCTGTGAGATGCAAAACAAGTGCCAGTCAGCATTAAAAGAGGCAATTTCCTTACTGGGGGTTCCCTAAACCACTAAAATCACAAGTTCAATTTTTCTAAAAAATCTCTGAATACTTGTGACAATATTGACATCGATACTTTAAGGATTCATGATTTTATGGGTATGGATACATCCTCCACTGAAAAAGATCACAACCCTTCTATTCCTCTTTTGGTGGTCTTCACCACCTGGTGGCCAGGCCCCTAGTGAGGAGCTGCCCAGAACTTGATTGGTCTGGTCCTAAGACAAAAGACAGTCAGTCAGTGGCTGGACCAGTGAACTTTGTGTTCAAATATCCTCCATCACAAATATCCAGCATCACAGAACCTGTCATGCCCTCAACCTCCTCTACTAGAGCTCAGTTTCCCCCAGAACTGAGCTTGGTCCTCACCAACTGCCCAGAGATAGGGTCCCTTAGTAGATGATGCTCTGTCACCCCCTTTCCTACCCTGGGCCATGGATGTTATGTTATATTCTCTATGTTTTCATATTGACATGTCTCCCCACTAGAAGGAAAGCTCCTTGAGGGTAGGGACAGTTCTATTTTTGTCTTTGCATCCACGATATGATATAGTGCCTGGCATATAATTGCCACTTAATATGTGCTTTTTAAAAATTGAATATCACTAAGTTGGATTCTGTTGGTTAGCTTTACTTCCTCCTAGATAGACCAGTTTTGTTGGCCCCAAATTGGCTAGCCTTCATACCAAATTCCTACCTCAGTAAATTATGTCATTCACAGTTATCATGTTGGTATGCAAAGAATCTAAGTAGTGATTTAATTCTCCCCAATATGACAACTCTCAAGTGCTTTCCTCACAACAAACCTATGTGAGAGGTGGTACCAGTATCATCATTTTTCTTAAGGATTAGAAAACTAAAGCTCAGGGACCTTAAGTGACCTGCCCAGGTCCACACAGCTAGTAAATGGTAGAGTCTGAGTCAGTATTTGAACCCAGATCTCCTAATTTCATGTCAAACATCCATTCTACTCTACACCACCATAGCATATGCTTAAAAATCAAGAAAAAAAATTTTTGATCCTGTGCCTAGACTCCTTACCACCTGAATACAAATTGTTATCAATAGCATCTAGCATTTATACAGCACTTTGGTTTGCACAGGACTTTGCCTGTTATCTCATATGAGCCTCACAATAATCCTGTGATTGGGTACTATTGTTAAACCCATTTTACACATGAAGAAATAAGGCTTAAGAGGTTAAATGACTTGCCCACTCAACTACTAAGTATCTGATATTGGATCAGAACTTGCATCTTTCTAATTCCAAGACCCCCTATTGTATCTACTAGTAGTATGTGCTGGTAAAAATGATTTCTTTCCTGGAGAAAGCTTTTTACAACCTGTTTATAAGTCTATGATTTAGTCACAGTTCATACAGCCTTCACCTCTCATGAATCCAGGATTACTTAAAAAAAAAAAAAGATTTTCCCTGGGGTGCTTCTTTGAATGTGATCTTGCTTACTTAATCTTTATAGGTACAGTATTTTATAAACGGTTCCTAGTTTGTCTGTTTTTTTAATTTGTCCCTCCAACTCTTTGTTAATGAGATCATTTCACCCTGCTCTTTCTCTTCCTTTCCACGAAAAGCCCAATATTCAAGAACAATATATATCACCCCTTTGATGGCACTTCAGACAATGTTTGTTTTCTAAGACTAGTAAACAGAGATAAGTGTCCCAGAGAAAACTCCAGATTAACAATACAGAGTACTGTGAAGTGTTTTTTTTTTCTCCAGAGTATTGAAGGAGAGGTTAATCTAGGAGATTGAGATGATAAAGTATAATAAGATCAACCATCAAGACTTTCAACACTAAGGCTTTAGAAATGCTTTTGAAAGACATTAGGGAAGGAAACATCAACTACTTACAAAAGGAATCTGAGAGCCTTTTGCCTTCCGGGTTACAAAAGAATTATACTTAGGACACCACAGTTTCCATGCTCGCAGAATTTTAGAGTAGTTATCTGGAATCCCCAATCTGAAACTTGACTGTGACCCAAAAGAATGTAAAAAGAAAGCTCCAAAGCTGTAGTTTTATCACCGTCGAAATAAATATATAGTCAGACCAAAGCCTTTCTTGGTGGCCCAAGTGGGTTTGAATAACCTCAAAAAGCCCCAGAAAATACTCCAAGGAAGACACCTTATCTCCTTCCACCTCCTGCCTAAGGGCTCAGACTGGAATAATTCCAGACTTTGCCTAACCCAGAACTCTCTCCACTAAAGTCTCGGTAAACAAACAAACCCGGGGGAGGGGGGGGGAGGGGAACAAACTGCCTAGGCAAAGTGCAAGCAGGAGTAGATATAGCAAAACCTTCAGCCCCCCAGGAGAAGCCCAAACACGTGGGGTGTCATTTACTCAGTCTTCTCTGGGACTACACACTCCAACACACGGCTTCACACACACACATACATACACATACACACACACACACACACACACGGCTCAGCATTTGGTTTCTTCTTACTACTGGTTTGCCCAAGCTAGGAGATCAGCATCTGACCCGTCTCAGTATCACCCTGACTCCCCCCAGACACACACACACACACACCACACCCCTCCAACATCTTCTTAATACACGTGTAAGGAGGAAGTGCGACCTTAGTGCCAGGGAAGGGAAGGTTCCGGGGGGTTCAGAAGGTATCTGGTCCGGTCTGGGTATGTGCACTCCCCCAAAGGCTAAGAAAAAAGGGGTGGGTGGGAGGGGAGAAGGTCAGAGGCCTGAGAGTGGTAGAGAAAGGGCACAGGGCTTCAGAGGCAAGAGTCATGGGAAGGCGCAGAGGCAGAGTGCTCACTTACCCAGGGTCTTCACCGCGATTTGCCGGGTGAGAGGAGGAGGCAGGTTGATGCACACCAAGTCCACATCCTGGTGCAGCAGCACCTCGTCTATGCGACTGGTGTAGAAAGGGACGCTCATCTCCTTGGCCAGCTCCTCGGCTTCTTCTTGCGTCCGGCCCCACAGTGCCTTCACCGCAAAGCCCTCGTCCTTCAGGAGTGGGATGATGACCCGGGCCGTGAGGCTGGTGCCGAACACGCCCACTCCGGGCAGCATGACTGCTAAACAGTGCAGCCACCGGGATCTCCAGTCGAACACACATACACCCCCCCGACTCCGGACCCTGCAGCCCCAGCCAGCTCGCTCGGATTGCCGTGCGCCACGCAAGAGATCTGGAGCGCCGAGCTGAGTTCAGGGATGCCGTTGATGGCTCACTGTCCCTCCTGCTGCCGCCGCCACTGCTGCTGCTGCTGTTGCTGCACCCGACTCCAGAGACTCCCGCCTTTGCCGCTGGTGGCTGCAGAAACGCAGATGCCCCGCTGCCCGGAGGAGCACCGCCTCAGGCTGGGCACCGGCCACAACCGCAGCCTGCCCCGCGCGCACCGCCCGGGCAGCTCCATAGCCGGATCATCCCCTCTCCACCTCCTCCGCCGCCGCGGCTGCCGCCGAGCTTCCCCACCTTTGCGGCCCCGGGGGGTGGTGGGAAGGTCTCCGGCTTCACCCCTCCCACACACGCGCCCGACTGTCTTAGCGACTGCGAGTCCCACCCACCCTCACTCCGCAGACGCCCCCCCAAAACCAAAAAGCTTGCAACCTTCCAGAGCGAAGAGTGGATCTGCTTCTGTCTTCTCGTTAACCTCGTCGCCCAGTAGCAAAACCAAGCAAAACGAAGCAGCCACCAGGAGGCTCGCTAAGGAGGATGCCGAGCTCCCTTGGCAGGGTGGGGGTCCCAAGTTGCTGAGCGGCACGACAGATCTGCATCCCCCTCATTCTTCTGCCATCTTCGCCCTCAGCAGCAGCAGCAGCCCCAGCAGCGTCAGCCCGCTCCCGGATGGCTAGCGCCAGGAGGAAGGCGGAGTTGGGGAGTTTGGCTGTCAGCTCCCTGGGTTTTCCTGCAACGCCCTCTCCGGAGCTCCCCACACCATTGGCCTCCGGGCTGAGCAGTCCTCCACCCCCACCCCGCCTAGCCCCACCCGCCCTCCGGACTTGTCGCTTGTTTCTTTTTCGGCGAGTTATCTCCTCCCTTCTAGAGCCCCAACTCCACCTCTTTCTCCTTCTCCTCCTCCTGGTAATTCTCCTCTATTTCTTTTTCCTTCTCAACCTTCTTTTCTCCTTTCTTCCCTCCTAGCCCCGCCCCAAATAAATGTAGAGAGGGTCGTGATGGCGCGCTTGTTAACCTAGATGGACGAGCAGCACCCGGAGGAGTCGGGCGCTACAGATTGTAACGCTGTCGTCCTGTCCCATATACTACAAGCTAGCCGAGCAGGGTCCCTCACCAAGCGGAGAGGCAGAGCAAGCCTGTCTGGATTGGATTACATACAGCAGCCCACAGGCCACTCCAACGCAGTTAAGAGATCCTTGCACAACGCATCCACTGTCCGCTTGCCTTGCCTTTCTTCACAAACCACTTTCTACATCACACGCCGGGCCTCCTTTCCCTTTCCTCTCACCCTAGCAAGTCAGCGTAATTTGAAAGAAAAAAAAAATCCCTTTCACGAGCTCCATTCATTTACTGCCCACCCCACCCCCCATCTCCACCTCCACCCCTTACCCCGCTCCTCCAGCCACATCCCCTTTCCCTCATTCATTTGTGTGTTCAGTCCTAGGCGATGCATTAAACGCTCAAAGGAGATTTGAGGTGAATGGAAATATGAGCCTGCATGGCTCACACAGCAGCAGGAGGCAGGGAAGGGTCTGTCTTGGAGACTGCAAAGGAGTGTTAGTTTCCCTGCTGTCATCTCTGAGGCAGAAGCTCTTCTGCAGGAAAATTATCAGCTTTCTTAAGGATCAGCAGAACAAGCTTGTCGCCCTCCTGCAGTAGATCTCCCATTGGGTTTCATTCATTCTGACTGCAAACAGACCTGTTTGCCAAGTTCATAGCCACTGCAGTCTATGGATCACCCGGCATGGGTTGTCAACGTTGTTTTTTACTCCAGAGACCCTTTGCCCCACCCCTTACTCGTCTCTGCCAACAGCCACTCTCACCGTTTGTTTTTCGTTTGTTTTTTACTTTTTTAGCCTCATTTTCAGGTGGTTTGATAATCTCAATGGCAGCCGTAACAACAATTAGATTTTTTAAAAGAACAATTAAAATTATGGAATCATTTAACAGCCTTTGATTGTCTTCAGCCTTGCTCACTTTAATTACTTAATGTGTTTATTTAAACAAACTTTTATGAAGTTCACGTGCGTAAAATGTGCCTGGTATCTGGGGACATAAAGACAAAAAAAAAAAAGCCTTCCAGTCCTTGTCTTATAAAGGAGTTTATAGTCTTGGAGGATGGAGGATGGGGGATGGGGGCCACATAGACACATAGAAAATTGAATACCAAAATACAAAATATGTACATTTTGCTTGTCTTTCTATGTGTCTGACCATTCTTCAGTATCCTTTCCACTATCCCTGTTATGCCCACTAAATATAGGTATACCCCAAAGCCCTGTCCTAAGCATCTTCTCTTTTCTCTCTACACCTTCTCAGTTGGTGACTTTGTGAATTCCCAATGGATTCAATTCTCTCCCAGATCTAATCTGTAGACTTAATCTTTCTTCCAAGCCCTAGTCCCTCTCCCCAAGTGTCTACTGGATATTTCAAATTGTGTGGCTTGTAAGCATCTCTTTATCAACACATCCTAAGTAGAACCCATTATATTTCCCCCCAAAACCCACCTCCATCTTCTGAACTTCATTTTTTCTGTTGAGAACACCACTATTCTTACAGTTATTCCAACCTCTGTCATCTTCAACAACCCTTTCTCTCACTTCCCACATCCAGTCAGCAAATCTTGTTATTTCTTCCTCTACAAAATCATATGCATTTTATTCTCTTCATAGCAACTAGATGGCAATGGTTAAAGTTCTAGACTGGGAGTCTAGAACAGGACTTCTTAAACTGTGGGTCAAATCCCATATGGGGTCATGTAACTGAATTTGGGGGATCACAAAATATTTGGCAACAGTAAAAGATTTCTGAACCTGCAACCACCAAAAATTAATTTTCAATCAATTCTAGGTGTTTCTGGCAGTGTTTGCCCATGTTGCATCACTCGACTTTACTGCAGCCTTGATTCTGAACACACAATATGTACACTGCACTATGTATGCTGTTGTGCCATGCAATGCCAATGAATGCTGCCAGAAACAGCTCAGACTCTGTTATGTAATTCGTGTTATGAATTGCACTATTTATGATTTGCACTGTACATACAAAGTTTTCTGCTCTTACAGAAACATAATAGTTTAATTATGGGGGGGAAAAAGACCTTTAATATTTTCCTACCATCATTCCTCAGCATGTAAGTATCAGATTAGTATATTTTTGGATGGTATTGTGCTAGAATGTTTGGTTTTTTAAATTGCTCTTATTGCCTTCTTTTGCAGAAAGTAAAGATCAAAGCCCTTTAATAATATTTCTCTACCATCACCCCTGTATATAAGTGTGAACATCAATTTTTTAAATTAAGCACAAATGTAATTTCATACACTAAAACTAGTATTTGAGAAATTATTAATAATATTTATTTTTAGAATAAAAATTTTATTCTAATTTTATTTTATTCTAATTATTTTATTTAGCTACTTATTATGGATAAGTAGATAAATTTAGACAGGAGAGGTTAAAAATACTGATGACATTGCATCAGAGTCTTCAGTATCCGGTTATAGTACATCTAAATTGACAAGAAAAAATATGCTGAATCATCTTTGCAATATGGATTTACTTCTAATAATGATGGTGTGGAAAAACCTCCTTGCTTAATTTGTAATAAAGTTTTGGCTTTGGAGAGCATGACACCAGCCAAACTAAAATGACATCTTAATACCAAGCCTGCAGGGTACTGCAGTAAATCAAAGGAATATTTTGAACAAATTTTCAAAATTTTCAAATAAAGAAAAACAATGTTTTGAGAAATTTGTTACTGTCAGTCAAAAGCATTGACTTGCATCTTACGAAACTTCTTATTTAATTGCAAAAACTAAAAAGCCCTATGCAATAGGAGATCTCATGTTACCTGCTGCTATTAAAATGTCAGAAATAGTTCATGGGAAAAAGTATAGGGATGAAATTCATAAAATTCCTTTATTGAATAATAGTATTTCCAAAAGAATTTCTGAAATTAGTAATGACCATTCCAGTAGTTTTTTTTTTTTTTTACTAAGCTTAAAGGCAGCCCAAAGTTTGCAATTCACTTAGATGAAACAACTGATATTTTTAATATGGCACAGTTGTTACTTTATGTAAGATATATTTATGAAGGAAGCATACATGATCAATTATTGTTTTGTTGCCCTTTGGAAGGACATACAAGAGGGGAAGATATATATCTTAAAGGTTTACAGTGGAAAAACTTGAGTTGGAATCTGTGCAGACGGTGTTGGAGCAATGATGGGTAACAATGTTGGATTTGTAGCAAAAGTTAAAGCTGGTGGCAATGAATATATCACTTTTACTCACTGCATGACCCAACAGGAGGCAGTCATAACCAAAAAAATATCACTACAGTTAGATGCTGTGCTTCCCTTAACACTGATTTGTTTTCAAACCTTTGGAAAGACATGGGACTCCAATTAGAAAAGCTTGTTACTACATACAGAAGTAAAGTGGCTCTCAAGAAGGCAAAGTTTAAACAGATTATTGAAATTGAAAGATAAAGTTGTTATATTTTTGACTGAGCAGAAATTTGATTTTGTTACTTTTTTCACAACTTATGACTTTTAAAACTATTTTGTCAGATACTTTTGAAAAACCCAATGACTTAACCATGTTGCTTCAAGGAAAAAATTATAACATATTTATGTTAAAAGATAAAATTGGAAGTTTTACTAAAAAAGTTAACATATGGAAGAATAGGATGGAAAAAACCCAGTTCTCTAGAAATGTTTACTGCTACAGATGATTTTATATTTGAAAATAACCTTCCCAAAGATTTAATTGTAAGCGTTATAATTGATCATCTAAAGTGCCTGGAGACAGTTTCAGAAATACTTCCCTTCAGATTTGGATTCTAAAAAACTAAGCTGTGTTCATAAACCATACTCAATTGAAATTTAAAAATCAGTCATCTGCCATGAAAAGTGCAAAAAGAAGTTGCCAAATTGTCAAGTGACAGAGGTTTAAAACTTGAGTGTCCTAAAAAATCATTAAATAATTTTGACTTGGGATTAGTACAGAATTTCCAACAACTTCTGAAATGACCCTAAATATACTTCTGCCATTTTGTACTACGAATTTATGCAAAGTGGCATTCTCAGCATTGACAATTATAAAATCAAAATATCAGTCAACTCTGAAAAAGGTTGAAGATACTCTATATCCTGCAGTATCAAATATTCTACCAAGACTTAATTCTTTATATAAAAATAAACAAGCATATACATCTCCTTAGTATGTAAATTTGCTTTCATCTTTAATAAATGGTAAAAAGTATATCTATACCAAAGAATTGTTTTAAAATAAATTTCTTTGTGATTTATTATCAGTAAATGTTTGATTTGTATATCTATTTTATATACCTATATATCTGGGGTCACATAAAAATTTCTTGGGTGAAAAGAGGTTGAGAGTGGAAAAAGTTTAGGAAGCTTTAGTCCAGGAGACCTGAGTTAGAATCTTGACTGTGTGGTCCAAGTCACCTACTTTCTCTGAGCCTCAGCTTCCTCATCTATAAAATGGGAATATAGTAGTACCTACCTCCTAGGGTTGTTGTGAGGATAAAAAGATATAATATTTATAAAGCATTTTCAAACCTTAAAATACTATATAAATGCTAAGAATTATCATCACTCAGATAACCACTGCCCTAGTTCATAAGACTCTCCTTATGTCTCACTTGTACTACTGAAATAGTCTTCTAATTGGTCTTCCTGCCTCAAGTATCTCCTTACTTCAAGGAATCTTCAACACAGTGATTAAAATTATTTTCCTAAAGTTCATATCAGGCATTCACTTCCACATCACTTCTTATTCAGTAAACTCATTACCTAACTCCATTTTACCTCTAGGAATAATGCCTCTGATATTTAAAGCTTTTCACAGCCTGGGTTTACTCAAGCCTTTCCAGCTTCATTACACAGTACTTTCTTTTACACACACTACAATCCAGTAAAATTGTCCATCTCTCATCACTGTGCCTTTGCATTGGCAGTACCCTGTGCCTGCTTTTTGTAATCTTTGGTTTCCTTCAAGATTCATATCAAGTACCACTTTCTGTATAAGGTGTTTCCTTATCCTCTCAGTTACCAATACCTTCACCTACCAAACGCACCTCATATGTCTTTTTTCTCCTCTGTTAGAATGTCAGCTCCTTAGGGAAAGGAACTCTTAACTTTTATCTTTGTAGAACCTCTTTTGGAATGCCTCTCAACTCATACTTGAAGGTTAAGTCCCCAGGGCCTAATTATCCTCAGGTTCAAGTTATTTTGTGGGTCCATACCCTAAAACTAGTCCCACTATGGCATTTTCCTTTAATAGTCAAAGAGTAATTAATTATAAGTCGATCATAGCAGAGGTATTTACTAAGATGACATCATTAGATCAATAGAAGCAACATATTCCCATCCCCATAAATCAAAGGCATAATCTCATACAACTACATGCAGCATCTATGGAAAGAGTAGACACACCCATAAAGTACACTAATAGAAAGGTGTACACAGAGAAAAAAAAACACACCTGGCACAGGTAATTCATACCTCTGGTGCTGCAGGACCCAATAGCCTTTATCCTTTCTCTTCCTCCCAATGACAAGTCAACTCTTAGGGAGCAGCGCGGAAATTGAGAAGAACTGGGAAGATATGTAGGAAGAGAAGAAAATCCAGAGAGGAGAGAGTTTCTAAAAAAAAGAGAGATTAGTCAACAGTGCCAAGTGCTGTAAGAGTAATCAGGAAAGATGAGATGACTATAATATTTCTGGGAGTCTTCATTTTGTAATTTTCTTTCAGGAGATGACTGGTGGATTCTTTACACTTCTACTTTGCCCTCTGGTTTTAAGATATCTGGGCAGTTTTCCTTTATAATTTCTTGAAATATGATGTCTAGGCTCTTTTTTTTTAACCATGGCTTTTAGGTAGTCTAGTGATTCTTCTATCTCTCCTTGATCTATTTTTCAAGTTTTTTTTTCCTGTAAGATATTTCACATTTTCTCTTATTTTTTTCATTCTTTGTTTTATTGTTTCTTGATGTCTCATGGAGTCATTAGCTTTCTCTTAACCATTTCTAATTTTTAAGTAGTTATTTTCTTCAGCATTATTTATGCCTCTTTTATCCAGTTGTTAATTCTTTTTTCATAATTTTCTTGAATTACTCTCATTTCCCTCCCCATCCCCGTTTTTCCTTACCATTCTTAGTTGATTTTTTTTTAATTTGGGTTTTTTTTTTAACTTTTTCTTCAGCTTTTCCAGGAATTCTTACTGGGCTTGTATCTAAGCTGCATTTTTCTTTCAGACTTTGCCTATAGATGAAGTCATTATCTTCTGAGTTTGTATCTTGAGCTTCTCTGTCACCATAATAGCTTTTTGTGGTTGGGTTCTTTGTTGCTGTTGTTTACTCATTTTTTGAGCCTACCGTGTTTCCCCAATAATAAGAGACTGTCTTATTATTTTTTTTGGACAGAAAAACACCAGAGGGCTTATTTTCAGGGGAGGGCTTATTTTAATGAACATTGACAGCAATTTTAATAAACAGGTAAATGTGAACAAAAAAATGCACCTTTATTCAATAAGCAAATCACTGGGGAAGAACAGGATGATGCGCTCACTGCTACAGCTCTGATTGGATGCAGCTCGGA
>NW_027185810.1:997521-1014240 GCF_028583685.1 Petaurus breviceps papuanus
GGGGGGGGGGGGGGGGGGGGGGGGGGGGGGGGGGGGGGGGGGGGGGACGGTGCATACAGAGGGTACCGTAATGTAGCGTGTAGCGCAGGGGATCACCTTCACTACAGTAGCAATCTCAATAGGGCTTATTTTCGGGGGAGGGCTTATTTTAGAGGAATCTTACACAGTAAGGGGAGGGCTTATTTTCGGGATAGGTCTTATTATCGGGGAAACACGGTATTTATCAACTTTAGACTTTATGCCAGTTGAGCTCTTCTTTCCTCTGAGGGTGGGGGACATGTCTGGCCTGAACTTCTCTCTTTTATGTCCTTTCCTTCTATTGCTTTTACAATTCATTGAATGCCTGTAAGTTTTCAGTGCTTCTAACATGGTATGATCCAGGGAAAGGTCTGGTCACTGCCCTCCTAGTCTGCCCTCTCGTCCCTATACAGGTAGGGCCCCTACTCACTCATAACTACTACTCCTCCTCCGGACTCTGGAACTTCCACCCAGAACAGGATAATGAGCAAGAAAGTTACAATCCTGTGCCCAGTGCTAGTACAAGGGACCCTGGGTTGTGATAAGAATGCAGAGGTTTAGGAGGGGTAAGGCATAGGAGAGACAGAGAGATGTGGTCAGATAGAAGAATATCAGTTATGGTTAATAATCACTTGATGATCAATCAAAGACTTGCCAGTTCCTGTTGTATGACTGGAGTAGAGTGAAGTTGCAGATCATGAGAGTTGAGAAGGTTAATGAACTTTTAAGCAAGGATATTGGAGAGAGTATGAATATATAAATTTAAATACTCATGCAGTTGAGAAATAAAGGAAGATGTGAGCCTGTGAGCCTTAACTCCTTAAGAAAAGAGAGAAAATTATCTGGGAGTCATTGTAGAAAACAGACACTAGGATCTGGATAGGGTGATATCTCAGGATGAAGTGAACCTCAGTGGAGGAAAGTAATGGTGAATATATCCCATGTGAAAATATTTACTTATCCATCAGGTTTAAGGCACGTTGATAGGAAGGAACAAATATCTATAGAGTTGTAATGTAATGCCAAGCAAAGGCAACTTCCCAAGGTTCAAAATACCAGCATAGGTGCTCTCCATTTTATTCAGTGACAAATCAAGAACAGAGAAGGTCAAAACATGACATCATTCAAAATACAGCATTTACTAAGTGTGATTAAATAATCTCCAAGTACTACCCCACCCCAGGACCTTCCAATCATTCAATCAATTACAAAGTCCCTGTTCTAAATACTACTCCACCCCTAGGCTGTACCTTCATTTAGTCTACCACAAAGCCCCTCTTCTCAAATGGAGATTAGTTTCCAATCTAAGTAAAGTACCTTCATTTGTTCAATCACAGAGCACAAAAAGGTCAAAAGTTCCCCACCCCTGGATCACAATTGAATCTACCCCAGAGTTACATCAAGTTTAAGCACAGCACTTAATACCCAAATGGAGGTCTTTTCTTCATCTTGACACGAGGCAACTTCTCAGCAATCTTAGTTCCTGGGGAGACTAGGCTTAGCAAGGCCACAAGATATATTGCCAGTCCCTTCATTAATTCATCCTCTGTCTGCAGAACAGTCCTAGAACCCCTGAAAACATTAGCAAAACCCTCTTCCAGGATTTCTGTAAACATACAACAAGAAAATCCTTCTTCAGGGCTTCTGAACCAACAGAAAGGTTCCCAGACCCCTGCAACAACAGCACTGTCCTTCACCAGTGGACAGTATTCACTCTCTGTCTGCAGGTGTGATAGTAATGGCATTTAAAGATTCCCCTGTATTGGCTTGGTTTTCAAATTGATTGTATTAAAACCCAGAGCTTGTTAATCCCACCTGTGGGATGGACTTGTTGATGTGAAAAGAGAGTCCTAAACTGGGAGGAGCTGGTGACGTAGATTTGGAGAGACAAGAGAGAGGCAGAAGAACTTTTTTGGAAGCAGCACCTCGTGGAGGCAGAGAGAGACTGAGAGAATTGCTGGGGGCCACTTTGAATTGCCCTGGACTTTTGAGACCTGCCGCCTGAGCTACCAAGGACTGAGGAGACATGGCTGTTTTGCTGGTACTTTGTCTGTCTGTTTTGATGTTGTTTTGCCAGATTTGTCCACTGGTGAAAGACAGTCCTGTTGTTGAAGAAGACCTGGAACCTGGCTTTTGGTTAAGAAGCCCTGAGACTGTCCTGCAGACAGAGAGTGAATACTGTCCACTGGTGAAGGACAGTGCTGTTGTTGCAGGGGTCTGGGAACCTTTCTGTTGGTTCAGAAGCCCTGAAGAAGGATTTTCTTGTTGTATGTTTACAGAAATCCTGGGAGAGGGTTTTGCTAATGTTTTCAGAGGTTCTAGGACTGTTCTGCAGACAGAGGATGAATTAATGAAGAGACTGGCAATGTATCTTGTGGCCTTGCTAAGCCTTGTCTCCCCAGGAACTAAGATTGCTGAGAAGTTGCCTCGTGTCAAGATGAAGAAAAGACCTCCATTTGGGTATTAAGTGCTGTGCTTAAACTTGATGTAACTCTGGGGTAGATTCAATTGTGATCCAGGGGTGGGGAACTTTTGACCTTTTTGTGCTCTGTGATTGAACAAATGAAGGTACTTTACTTATGTTTGGAAACTAATCTCCATTTGAGAAGAGGGACTTTGTGGTAGACTAAATGAAGGTACAGACTAGGGGTGGAGTAGTATTTAGAACAGGGACTTTGTAATTGATTGAATGATTGGAAGGTCCTGGGGTGGGATAGTACTTGGAGATTACTTAATCACACTTAGTAAATGCTGTATTTTGAATGATGTCATGTTTTGATCTTCTCTATTCTTGGTTGGTCACTGAATAAAATGGAGAGCACCTATGCTGGTATTTTGAACCTTGGGAAGTTGCCTTTCCATGGCATTACATTACAGCAGGACAGTCTCAGTAGCTCTGAACCAATAGAAAGGTTCCCAGACCCCTGCAACAACAGCACTGTCCTTCACCAGTGGACAGTATTCACTCTCTGTCTGCAGGACAGTCTCAGGGCTTCTTAGCCAACAGCAAGGTTCCAGGACTTCTTCAACAAAAGGTCTTTCACCAGTGGACAAATCTGGCAAAACAACATCAAAACAGACAAAGTACCAGCAAAACAGCCATGTCTCCTCAGTCCTTGGCAGCTCCGGGGACAGGTCTCAAAAGTCCAGGGCGATTCAAAGTGGCCCCCAGCAATTCTCTCAGTCTCTCTCTGACTCCACAAGGTGCTGCTTCCAAAAGGTTCTTCTGCCTCTCTCTTGTCTCTCCAAATCTACGTCACCAGCTCCTCCCAGTTCAGGACTCTCTTTTCACATCAACAAGTCCATCCCACAGGTGGGATTTACAAGCTCTGGGTTTTAACACAATCAATTTGAAAACCAAGCCAATACAGGGGAATCTTTATATTCCATTACTATCACAAGAGTAGAAAGGACATGGAATATACTGTCAAAGACCTAGCCCTGCTCTGTTATTGGGCAGATGCATTGTTACCCTGGGCAAGTCATTTTATAATCTGGGATTTGGTTTCTAAGGAAAATGTAAATGATGTAAAATCTGTAAAGTGATAAGTTTCGGTTAAATTATCTAAATTTTTTGATTGCTTTTTTTTTTTAACCTTAAAAAGGTAGGCCCTTCCAAAGGAAAATGTATTCTGCCCTAACTATAATATCTCAAAGGACAATCAGCTCTGGTAAACAAGATATACTTGACCTGAGGCTGAACCTATTTATGAAAGAATGGACAGCAGGATCTCTACAAGTTCTGCATAGCAAATTGCTTAACAGAAGTGAAGAGAATAACAAGGCAACTATTAACAAAATGCCATGGGGATCCAAATCACAGGATCATCAAGTTAAAGCTTGAAGTCATGCCAGGAAACATGGCCCACAGACCAAGATGGCATACCGTAATCAGAAATGGGGCAAACAGAGGCAGGTTCTACAAAGAGTAATTCCTGAAAAGTGTACTATGTCAGCTAGTCAGTCAGCAAACAAGCATTTATTAAACACTTTCCATGTGTCAGGCACTATACAAAGCTGTATAGTGGTGCCAAATCCTGCCTCCTGTGCTAAGCTGTGTGCTCTACACAAAAACCTCTCGCTCTGTGGAAATCACTGATCACTCATGGAAATAATCTCTAGAGGAAATGATCACTGGTGATGCAACAATTTTAGTAATACTCAGAGATAGCAGCATAATTTTTTTTTCAAACAAAACATATTTTACAGCACAGTAAAGTCTATGTAGATACTGGTGATGGTATATGCCTATGTACATTGCTACAGTCTTTGAATATTGTAACTTGGTTATCAGAAAGCAATAGAGGGACCTGTGGTAGATGTGAACATACAACCAATAAGGAACTAAGAGCAGACAGAGTAAAGGATAGGAGGCAGCTGGGTGGTTCATTGGATAGTGCCCTGGGCCTGAAGTCAGGAAGACCTGAGTTCAAATTTGACCTCAGACATTTACCAGCTGTGTGATCTTTCGAAAATCACTTAACTTCTGTTTGCTTTGATATACTGGAGAAGGAAATGGCAAACCACTCCAGTATCTTTGCCAAGAAAATTCCATACAGGGTCACAAAAAACTGGACACAAATGAGACTGAACAACAATAATGGCATGAAAGAAACAGATAATTTAAAAAAAAAGGGGCTGGTCAGATGGCAAAAACAAATGCATATTAAGGGCTATATAAATATTATCTATTATTATTATTTTGAACTGCTTTAATTGGACAGCTAGGTGGTGCAGTGGGTACAGCTCTGTCAATAGAGTCAGAAAGACCTGAGTTCAAATTCCACCTCAGATACTAGCTGTGTGACCCTGGGCAAGTCACTTAACCCTCTCAGCCTCAGTTTCCTCATCTGTAAAATGAGCTGGAGAAGGAAATGGTGAACTACTATAGTATCTTTGCCAAGAAAACTCCAAATGGGGTCACAAAGAGTCAAACATAACTAAAACAACCCAACAACATGCCTGTCACATAATAGGCACTGTTAAATACTTATCACCTTCCCTCCTCTTCTCTCCATCCACCAGGCCAGTTGTGGAAGTCAGGGATTGGCAAACCTTGGTGCCAAAACCTGCCTCCTGTCTGCTTTTGTACTACTGAACTAAGAAGGTTTTTTTTTTTTTAAATAAAAGTTTTATTATATTTTAAAATGTAAAAGTCATTCTTAGCTGGATAGCTAAACAAAAACAGGCAGCAGATAGATTTTGGCCATCAGGTTATAGTTTGTCAATTCCTGGGCAATGTAACAGGCTAATGAAAGCCCAGCCCTTGCAAGCATGTTCAGCTTTTTCTGTCTAATGAAACTCCCCAAGTGGACCTTGGAGCATGCAGAGACTTATTTTCCATCTGCTTACTGTGTTGCTAAGAGTGGCTGCTGAACCCGGACTTCATGTGTTTACAAAAGGCAATAAGCAGCCACATCTATCTATCCCTTTCCTGGTGGTCATCAAAGGAAGACAAGCTTGAAGCCTCTGAGTGGGGAGGGTCTTGTGCCTTCTCTGCACAGGCCAAGATGTGACCCATGAATGTATGGCCTAGCTGTTTTTCTGTCTCATGTCTACTCTTTTATGCTCTTAGGTATAGTACAGATGGTTGTGACATTGTAGGCTTTGAAAAGTCAAAAGAGAGAGGTGCCAGAGGTTCAGGTACTAGAGTCTACACCAGACTTTGCTAGCACTTGACTCTGGGAAGACACCAGCATAACCCTCAGGAGTGAGCAACCTTTGAGATACAGCTTGGCCTTAAATCAATCAGGTCAAATGCCGTGTCCTACAGCAAGTGGGTGGTTTGGCCAGTAACTATGACACACTCAGAAGTGCATCTTGCCTGGGGGAATGTTTTATGGCAACCATTCTGTTTGAGTCTACTCAAGATAGTATAAGGGGGTAGGAGGAGTTGCCCCTGGTATTGGGGAAATACTTTGTAACTCCAATTTTTAGTAAATATACTCCTCTCAGTAAATACTCCTTTGTGAAAGCTAATTGGTGTTAATTGATTAAATGATATAGGGCAGTAAACTTTGGGTCAATCAATGAAGTAGGGAAGATACTAACTGTAATTGGTGATTGATACTGTGGAAAACATACCAGAATGGGATACTTCAGTGAGTAATAATAGAAAGACACACTATAGACTCCTCAGGAATACCTCTAGAATCCCCAGGGAGAGATGTAACTTGGGGATCTTCCTTGTCAGTTTGAGTGAGAGTTGGGCTAAGGCAACTCCATGTTTATAAAGCTCTACAAACAATAATACCTTATATTTAAACTTTTTCAAATCTTTTATAGAATATTGCATTTGACCTTCATAACGACCCTAAATCTTCATTGTTAAAAGATTTTTTCACCAGCTGATCCCTACTCTGATATAATCAAAGGACTCATACAAAAACAGATATCAAAGCCCAGTCTTGTTAAATAGACTTTATCTCCATTTGGCAGGCAAAGAAGTTGAAAGAAGATAAATGACTTTACGAAGGTCACGTAGAAAATCAATAGTATATACTAGAACCTGGGACTCAACTCTTAGGCCAATATTCTCTTGCCTAGCTCATGTTGTTCAAAGTAGATTATAAAGTAAACTCGAGTATAAACATGTCAGGATGAAAAACACTTCCTGGTATTTTCATCCCAATGAAGTTTGGAGAAGAGCGGTTCCTATGAACTTTCTTAAGGAGTTTCATTCCCATGCAGGGCTTCCAAGGGTTCTGCTGAGAATTTTAAACAGTCATTTATTATATTTATTGCCATCTGGCATTTATTGACAGACATACCTATTTGCATGTGATTGAGGCCTTTATAAACAAAGGTGACATAATAATATCAGACTTTTTATCCAGATGAATCCAAACTCCTACTTCCACTTCATATTTTTGTCATTTTAAACAATATTGAAAACAAATTTGAAACATGGTTTTCCTCTCATCCACAACATTGTTGGATTTTTTTTTAGCATTCTGCTAAACAGCACCCTATTTTCAGATAAAGTTGATGATTTGATTATGAACTCCCAGATGGTTAAATTATCTGAGTTATTGAAAAGAGGTATGAAGAGCCAGAAGCTTTATTTTAACAGAGTAGTAGAAATTTGATTAATATTTGTTGGCTGATTGACTTAACCAATGCAGAAGGAGTAAGTGTTGCTGAACTACAATCCAATCTACTGATACAAAGTGGGTCAGGATGGCAGATGTTTTCAATCAACCTTCCAAAGAATGGGCAGAATCTAATTGGAGAAGTGGTCACTTAAGTGATGAAAATTAGCACTTAGCATAGTGCCTGGTATATAGCAAATACTTAATAAACTTTTATTGATTGATGAAAGTATACATGACAAAAAAAGTCTGAGGGTTGGCAATAGTGGCCTTCAAATATAAAAATAGGATATTATAGTAGGTTAAGAACCACTTTTTTTTTGGAGGGGGCAAGGCAATTGGGGTTAAATGACTTGCCCAAGGTCACACAGCTAGTAGGGTGTGTCAAGTGTCTGAGGATGGATTTGAACTCAGGTCCTCTTGACTCCAGGGTGGGTCCTCAATTCACTGTGACACCTAGCTGCCCCAAGAACCACTTTTTAAAACATGCACTTCTTGACTATGATGTAAGGGATATATATAATGGTTCATTATGGAAAGGTAGCTGTAGATCTGCATAATAAAATAGGTATGAATAAAAATAGAATATCTCCTATATCCTATATTGCTCTTAGCAAGCGAGAAGCTTAGTAGGAGGTTGTCAGATGCCTATCTAGATGAGACTTTAATCATGGTCAGTTCTTCTGGTAGGGATTATATTGATATTTTTGTCTTGTTGAAATAGCAATAATAGTCATTAAACCAAATGACCATCAGGAACAGTTTACCTGTGACTGATTTTTTTTTTAAGTTATGATAGTGGGGGGATGAAGTTGAGGAGGTAGAGAGAATAAAATGTTAGATTAAAATAAAAAATAAAGTTTGTCTTTGGTACTTAACTTGTGATGACTTGTGATGGATCTTCAAGGGTGAAATGCCAAAATAAATAAATTCTTTCCTATCAACTGGATTTTGCTTTATAGAAGAATCCAGATGTTTTAAGACTGATAAATATTGAAGATATTTACAAATATTCAATGAATGAATGGATGAAAAGCATGTATTGAGCGACTACTATGTGCCAGGTGCTCTGTCAGGCACTGGGAATACAAATACAAAACCCAGACACTACCAGAGGTATGCTGGAACCAGCTCCAACGGGCTGAGAAAGCTGACTGATCAATGTCCAGTGTGAATACTTACACTTCAGAAATTAGCCCACACTACACACAAGGGCTTAATTTATTGGTTTGTTGATTGTTCCTATTTTGTAAAGTGATGCAGAAAATGTTGAGGATGTAGATTAAACTTAAAAGTATGTCCTCCATAGTTTTCCCCCAGATGGCCAGCTATTTAACATTTAACAGCACATTTCTGGTCTCTACCCTCAAGCTGCTTAATAAAAGAAGACAACACATAGAAGAAAGTGGTGGCCAGGGAAGGGAATCAAAAGTCTCATTTGTCATTCCCTTTCCAGAAGCAATGGTAGAATTGAGTTGATTAACAATGCGAAGAAATGTTCTAGCCAACCATGGAAGCTTGAGAAGGCAATATGAGAACAGTACCATAAATGTTGCACATATTAAAAATAATATAAAACCATACCTACATGCTAATCTGCACATGTGCTTCTATAGGCAAACATCTAATCAATAATCAATATTGCTGCATTAAGTATTCCTTCTTACAAATAAGTACATGCCACTTATCTAGACACCAGGAATTTGGTTCTGTCCTCAACTCAAGAAGCTTCAACGCATCTCTCTTGCCATTAGAGTAAAATACAAACTTCTCTAGTTGGCATTTAAAACCCTTATTATCTGTCTTCAGTTTATTGTTGCTGGCTGATTGCATATTACTTCCCCTAATGCATCCTCCCCATTGCCAAATTGGCTTGCTTGCTGCTCTTCGTATCTTATCTTATCTGTCACCTTGGTACCTTAGATGAGACCTTCTCTTCCCAGAGAATATGCATCTCTCTTCCTTCTTTGCAGATGTTGAGAACTACGAGTGAGGTACATTTCATGCACGATAATATTTGGCTGATGCATTAAATGGTTTTGCTGAGCTCTCTCTCTCTCTCCCTTTCATTCTCCCTTTGCGTGTGTCTCTCTATCTCTCTGTCTCTGTTTCTCTATCTCCTCTCTCATTCTTTGCTGTAAAGGATGGCTTCTTGTAAGGAGCAAAGATGCATTTGGAAATGATAGTGGTGCAGAAACAAAAAATATCAAAAAAATGTTTTTAAGAATCCAAGATCTCCATGTCACAATAGTAGAATAATAGGGAGTACCTTAAAATACATATATCTATATACTCTATAAGTATGTTTTAATTTAATTATGACTTTAAAATATACATGTATGTGTGACTATATAGCTTTAGGGAGCCATCGATATAGGTATAGGCTTAGGTATTCTGTCCTTGGGATCAGAGAATAAAATTTAACATTTATGAAATATCCACAGAGAGGCAGTTTACAATTTTGCCAGTTACATCAAATTATTAGTCAAAATGCCATTTTACACGCGATTAGAAAACTATGAAAAATTCTCACTTGCACTTATTAGAACCAAATTAAAAATGAACTTGCTTTAGGCTTTTTGATTTGGCTATTCCAAAAATGCCTAGATTTCTCATAGGTCTTAACATTTGTAGAATGTAAAGCATTTAATTTCTTCCTGAATTACATATTTCCAAAATGGAGGAATTTTAATAGCTACTAGGACTGTACTAAACATTTCAAATATTTTTTTTCATGCTGTAATACATTCCTAAATGTTTTCATTGGTAAATTTTAAAAATCTTCTTTTACCATTACACTATCATTAGTTATTTGCTTTTTCCTTGTTGTGTTTTTAAATGAGTACTTGAAAAATGTGACAATGAGCTAGCACATTTTCACCTATCAAACAATGCTGCCTGACTCAGGGGAACAGAAACACATCTTACTTTGTCTTGAACATCATCCTTCCCTTTCCTGGACAAAGGTGTTGTTGTTATTTGGCCTTCGTTCTCTAAGAGGACCATGACATCAGGGAGGTGATGCCATGACATGCAAGTAAATTAGATTCAAGTAAAGGAGAGCTGGGTAAAGTCAACAACCTCACTCTCTCCTCTGGAGTCATCTGGGTCCAGTGGCAAGATATAGATCAGGATGACTGGAGATGGCCCAGGCTGGCTAAGGTCTTTCCTAGGTCTCAGTTTGACTGAGGCAACACTCATTAAGGTTAGGTAAGAAATGAGGTAAAGAATGGCCTCTTTTACCCAGTAAAAAATAATCAGTCTGGGAAGGAAAAACTCTCAGGGTTTCTGGCCAAAACAGAAACGATTGCTATTTACATTCACTCTGAGACCCAGGACCCAAACAATGACCACCTGCAAGATGAGTCTGGGACCTATTGTTGACCAATCTATGACAGCCAGAGTGATTAGGGTTTAAGGTTTGGTCCTTAAGAAAGTGAGCTCTCTCTTATATAAATATATGTGTATACACACACACACACACACACATATATATAGGATTCAACAATTGATTAACAATGTGAAAAAATGTTCAGGCCAACAATGGAAGCTTAAGTGAGAAGGTAATATAATTCAAGTTATAGACAGGCAGATTTTGGCTCAAATTAAAGACGAACTTCCTAAAAATTTGAGTAGTGCATGGTCAATAGTCAATAAACATTTATTAAATACCTACTATGTGCTAGGCACTGTGCTGGGAAAACAAATAAAAAGAAAAACAGTTCCTGACCTCAAGGAGCTTACAATCTAATGGAGAAGGACAACACATGAAAAGAAACTGAAAGGGAGAGGGAAGGGAGATACTTTCACCTGCCAGTATGATAAAGTCCAAAAAATCCCAAGGCAGGCAAATGATGAGAAATGGAGAGAAGACTATTCTGGGCCCCCTCCTGAAATGGAGGCTTGGAGATCATGGTTCTGTCCCCCAGTAGAGAGATACAAAACTTTAGGGAAGGCTAGGTGAGAAATGGCCTCTGACCTAGTCAGAAAAAAGGAAAATCAGTCTGAGAGGGTAAGACCCTAGGGTTTCTGGCCAAAACAGAAACAACTACTATTTAGTTCACTCTGAGCCAATTAGGGCCCAAACAATGGCCCAGCTGGGCTTGGCCTGGGACCTACTGTTGGTCAATCAATGAAAGCCAGAATGATTTGGGTTTAAGGCATAAGTTGTGACTGGCGGTGGTTATGGGAGTGTTCCATTTAGGTGAAAGAATATAGATCTCCAGGTAACTTTTGTTTTGGTAGTTGATTGACTGGAATAAATGGTTATGGTGATGTGGAGTGAAGGTGAAGGCAGAGGGAATAAAAGGTTAGATAAAGATTTTTAAAAGTTTGTCACCAGTACTTAACTGGTAATGGATATTTGTGATGGATCTTCAAGGGCAAAATGCCAAAAGAAATAAATTCATTCCTATCAACTGAATGTTTGCTCTGTATCAAGTATCCAGATGTTTTGAAGCTGAGGAATATTGAAGATGTTTGCAAATATTAAGATGTTTAACATCATGTAGAACAAACACATCCATATGACTGATTTTTTTTAACATTTTCATCAAAATGCTTTGTCACCATGTAGAGATTATACATCAATGGAGCTGCAGTCTCTTTGCCTGGAAATTGCCTCTTCTAATGGAGGTCACAGCAGATCCACACCTTGGACTCCTGCTCTGTGACCTTAGGCAAGTCTCAGTTTACTCATTGGTAAAATAAGTTTTTAGTGAGACTAGATTTTTTTTCTTTCTGTATGTTTCTCATCCATTTATTTTAATACATCCTCCACAAAGGACCGCCCAAAGTGCTAGAGGACTTCATCTAATTCTTGTATTGCAGTCTTCGTGGAACTTTGAGTTTTCATTACTCAAATGCATGCAGGCTTGGGGAACACCACAAGTGTCTTGTGGAGACCAGTGCAGTTAGTTCCTGCCCAGCTCTCCCCCTCTTCTCATTCATTCTCTACATGACTGGGCCTCTTCTTTAACATCGCCATAACTCTCCATGATGGCAACTTTCGTTACACAATTGATGTTTGTCTCATGAGTTACTGTTACCAGTATACTACAGCCCACATATTTCCACAAGGGACAGCTGCAATTTTACTTCTTCTAAGATTTTACATTCCAGGAGAGCATCCCCAGGAGACTTTCAGTGTTTGGGAGTGGTGCTTTTGAAACATTGGGCAACTTGAGATGACTATCTCAAGGAAGGTCGTAAGACAATTATAAAAGCTAATATTTATATAACTCTTTAAGGTTTACAAAGATCAACTAGGTGGCATAGCAGATAGAGTGTTGGGCCTAGTATCAGAGGGACCTAAGTTCAAATCCTGCCTCAGACACTTTCTAACTGTATGACCTGGGCAAGTGGCTTAACCTTTTTGCCTCATTTTCTTCATCTGTAAAATGGGCTGGAGAAGGAAATGGCAAACCACTCCAGTATCTTTGCCAAGGAAACCCCAAATGGGGTCACAAAGGGTTGGACACAAGTAGGAAAAAAATGACTAAACAACAACAACAAAATTTTTAAAGCACAGTAATACTGGTAACAGGAATTTAAATTGCATTTTAAGGTTTGTAAAGCATTTTACACATGTTACTTCATTTGATCATCAAAACAACCCTACAAGGTAGGTAGAATGGATATACCACTCACATATGGTTAACTATTATTATCTGTGTCTTACAAATGAGAGCACTGAAACTGAGAGGAGTTAAGTGACTTCCCCAAGGTCACACTGCTGCTAAGTGTCTGAGGCGGGATTCTTCCTTGTTCTACTTCCTCACTCTAAGTCCAAGCCACTTCTCCTATAAACCTTTCCTTGACCCAGTGGAAAGAGCATTAGATCTGGTGCCAGAGCTCCTGGGTGAAAATACGGACTCGATTGCTTGCCGTCTGTGTGACCCCGAGCAAGTGACTTAATCTCACTTTCCTCAACTGTAAAATTTAGGGTTTGAATTCATTAACCTCTGAGACCCCTTCCATCTCTATATACCACTCTGTGCTCCTACAGATCATTGACAGTGGTCTGCCATTTCCTGAATGCAACACAGCCCCATTTCCTCCTCATCTTCTATTCTAGATCCAGCTCTAAGGACTTTTCCAACCCTGGATCTATGACCCATCCATGACGCTTGCCTATGTATTAATCTAATAGACTACCCACATGCCCAAAAACATAATTCTTTAAAAATGCACTTGGTGTTTAACTGTTTTCATAATAAGCTTAAATATCACTTATAGTCAACAGTTTAAGACCAAAGAATATTGTACCCAAACATGTGCAAGACCCAAGTAACAATTTAGAAGTGAACCCTTTATTGGTGCCATGTTGGCTGATCAGGCATGTTGACTGAACAGGGCCCCTACCCAAATTGTTCAGCCCCAAACCCAGGCAAAGCCTCAGCTTTTAAAGGGATACCACGAGGCCAACGGTTAGGTATTACATAAGCAGAAACTTGCAGAGACTAACATCAGTGATTGGGCAGTACATTTTTAAACTTCCCATGCCAAGTCTCCCTAGGTGGGACTAAAGCCGGTAGCCCACCCACCTGCATGAAGGAGAGCTGGCCAGGATGCAGCCAGGTACAACAAGAAGAAGTTAACAAAATGGTTAATTGGCTACATAGAAATTTGATGTCTCTTTTCTCTCAATTTTTCAAGTGCTGCCCTAGATTATAGAAATACTTTTATTCATTCAACAAATATTTATTAAGCAATTACTATGTGCAAAGCACGAGGTACTAATGAAAATTAAATAAGTGCCACTTACAATTGCAAATCATTGACCAAATACAGAGAGATTTTGCATCATAAAAAAGTATATTTTCACATAAGATATTTCAAAGTTAGTTCTTTCATTTTCATTACCTTACTCTCCTTAATTTTGGGGTTGTTATAGCTTTTCTGTGAATCATGAAATCTTCAAATTATGTGAACTAAAACTACCTTTTTATCTTAGTCATTAGAGTAGCAGAAGCTGAGGCAGACAGACCAGCACCCTCACTTTGGAAAATATCTGATGGGCTGGTATGCTGAAGGGTTCCCTCACTTCCCTTTTCACATTGTCCCCCTATTTCCATATACACCCTCTGGAAGACTCATAATGAGAAAGAACCAGGCGATAGAAACACTAAATAGTCCTTAGTTAGCTGTGATTCTAAACAAATTACAGAATATCAGATCCTAACTGATTTACACAATGAATGTTGAGAACCTTTAATAACTAGGATTTTTCATTTTTGCATAACAAAAGCATTTTTTATTTTTTTTTTAAGCAATTGGGGTTAAGTAACTTGCTCAAGGTTACATGGCCAGGTGTTTCTGGGTGGGTGCTAAGTGTCTGAGTCCGGATTCAATTCCAGGTCATCCTGACTCTGGGGACGGTGCTCTTACTCACTGTGCTACCTGGATGCCCCAACAAAAGCATTTTCTAAGAGCATACCAGTATTTTAAAAGACATTATGACATTCATTTGGAGTGAATGCATTTATTTTTGAAATACATTAACTGTACCCCTTTTTGTTAACTCCCAAAGCTGCTACTGTGTTGAATAACTATTGAGCTTGAACCTTGTGATTTCTTAGAAGTGCAAATGTCTTAACAGAAGACATTTTGTAACATGGGGGGGGAGGGGGAACTATACTAGATGTTTAAATTAAAGCCAATGGTGCAAAAGAAAGAAAAAAAGAGAAAAAACCAAATAAGGGGCTGAATCTTAGGGCTGGCTTGACAATAAGGATTCCCTCGTATTTTAATCCTTTGTGGTAGAGGTGTCCAATTTTCATCCCATTCTATCCCCAAGGCACATAACAGATGTTCTTGTTTCTGAGAGAAACCAAAGAGCCTCTATTTCTTGCTATAGTGTCTAGGAAGTAGTTTACTTAAATTGCAAAATCTGAGGAACCTAAGAAGCCTACATCTAGTCCAACCTTTACCCTAGTCAATCAAATTCTCTCCTTTAAAGGAAGGATTTCAAATACACCTTGCTTCAACAATTCCAAGGTAGCCTTCTTTTCTTTCTCCTCTGCATCACACACTTCCATCACTCAACCCCCTGACATTATAGAGTGACTCTAAGCTGAAAGGAATGAAGGATCCTAGGCTTTTAACTTGAGTCAGTTGACTTAGACATTAGTTCCTCTTCTTGGAACCTGCCCAGAAAATCATGGCTTCCAATTTTCACATGCTATTTTGAACAGAGCATTAGATTTGGTGGTGAGAAGAAAGTTTTCTATCACAACTCTGCTATTTACTACAAAAGCTTTCTTTCACCTCTCCTTCCTTAACTATTAACAGTATCTTTTGGCATTAAATTCCAGCATTTATTCTTTCTCTTCTTAACCCAGGTATACATTTCAGACTACAGAAGTGTGTTTGAGGGGATTTATTTACAAATGAACAAAAGAAAATACACATGCAAAAATAATACAACAGGGTAAGGCTATTAGGAGCACTTAGAACAGTCCTTAATCCCTGACTAGAGAATATAATTCCTAAAATAATCTATCCAGCGACACTTTCTCTTGCCTAACAGCATGGCTCATCCCAATTCTTCTTTTTTTTTTTTTGGAGGGGGAAGGAAGGGCAATTGGAGTTAAGTGACTTGCCCAAGGTGACATGGCTAGTAAATTCTGAGGTCAGATTTGAACTCAGGTCCTCCTGACTTCAGGGTCAGTGCTCTATTCACTGTGCTACCTAGTCTCTCCCATCCCAATTCTTTTATACTCAAAATGGCAAAGTGCTACATGGACTCCAAACAAGAATAACATTCTCCGTTTGAGAACATTCCCCAAGTCAGTTCTGATATTTACCCACATGGGCACACTGACCCAAAGTCAATCAATCATTTATTAAGTCTAGCCTCTGGAAATACAAAAAATAAAAATTCAACAGTCCCAGCCTTCAAGGAGCTTATACTGTAATGGGAAAACAATAGATACTTACTAGCTCCATGACCCTGAGTAGATCACTTAATCTTTCTGAGTCATAATTTCTTTATCTGTAAAATAAGGGACTTGGACTCAGTGGCCTCTAAGGTCACTTCCATTCTAAATCTGTGATATTATAATTTATGGTCTTACCCATATTAAGTTTAATGAACTGAAGAAATATCTCATTCCAAAAGTACACTTAGTTTTTCTTTGTAATAAATTGCTTAACCTTTTATAATTAAACAAATATTAAAATTGCTGAACATAATTTATTAATACATGAAATAAGTAATAAACACAAAGGCATAATCATTTACAATATTTCAACTGTGTGAAAGATTACACTGTCACCTCAAATTTTCAATGTAATGCCAGTTGCTTTCTCTTCACCTGTGAAAAACAGTTTGGTATCATTCAATTTCCCTCAAGATATTAAGCAAAGTCTCTTCTCAAAAATACTATTTGCAAGGTAAAGGAAAAAACATCTTTATTGCAAAAGATCTCTCCATCTCCTTTCTCTGTGTTGTCTCCAGCTTCTTCCCAGTCATGACTGGAAACAGTCTCTTAAGTTTCCCTCAAGTTATCATTCTCAATAATCTATTCATCCATATTTTATCTCATAGCAATGTAAAAAGTTCTCTCTCTCTCTCTCTCTCTCTCTCTCTCTCTCTCTCTCTCTCTCT
>NW_027185810.1:1014250-1152975 GCF_028583685.1 Petaurus breviceps papuanus
CTCTCTCTCTCTCTCTCTCTCTCTCTCTCTCTCTCTCTCTCTCTCTCCCTCCCTCTCTCTCTGTTTATCTCTCTCCCTCTGTCTCTCTGTCTATCTCTCTCTGTCTCTCTCTCTCTCCCATATTCTATATATCACATAGAAAGATATTTTTCAGCTTTCACATAAACACTGATTTTTCTGCAGCATTCCATTTGGTTCTTAAAGCTACAGTAACAATAACTATAGTCTTTGTGAATAAGGTATTTTGGGGCAGCTAGGTGGCACAGTGAATAGAACACCAATCCTGAAGTCAGGAGGACCTGAGTTCAAATCCAGCCTCAGACACTTGACACTTAACTAGCTGTGTGACCTTGGGCAAGTCACTGAACCCCAATTGCCTTGCCTTCCCCCCTCCAAAAAAACAAACAACCAACAGCAAGGTATTTGAAACAGAGGTTGGATAGGAATAAACAAAATACATAAAATGTAGTTACTAGGTAACCTAGAACAGGAAGGCACTAGAAATTGGGAGTTGGTGATTCCAGAAAGACCTCATGAAGAAGGTAACACTTAAGCTGAGTATTGAAGAAAGCCAAGGATTCCAAGAGGCAGAAATGAAGAAGAAGAACATTACAAACATGAGACAGTCATAGAAGACAACAACACAAAAGCAAAAAATGGAGAGCTGTGTGTGAGAAACAGTAAATAGACCAAAATGTCTTCACCATAAAGTGTGTGAAAGGGAATGATGCATAAGAAGTCTTAAGTGAGGCCACATTTCCCCATTGTATAACTAGACCTGAATTAGGGTTAATAATGAGTCCCATGAAGTGATTGTATGTATTTGGATTCCCACTATTTGAAGTTTTAATTATGTAAAATATGGTCATTGGTTCCAGCCTAACGGAAATTTGCGCTGCAAATTAGAATAATGCAACCACTTTACAGAATTCATTATTCAAACTAATCAGAACCTAGTTGTACACTTCATAGATCTCTCAGGCAATCAAAGAGCCTCCTTAATGAATTGTGGAATTTCGGTTATCAGGGCACGTTATTTTAAATCACTTACTCTCTCTGTCCTCCCAATCAAGGGAAAACAAGGAAATTCAAAAACAAGTTCAACAATGTTCCTATTATTCTCAAAAACGAAAATACTTTAACCTGACACATATATTTTCCACCAAAGGTCCTTTCCAGTTCTTAATCTATGGTCTTATGATTCTATTCCTGAGTTATCATCAGGGATGCTTATTCAGTCTCCAGCCCTTCACCAAATACCATAAAAGGTATGATTGACTTTTACAAAAGAAACACCAAAAAATAAAAACCTTTGTTCTGATGTTGGTATAAGCTTCTTTGATTTTCTTTCCAGAAATGTTACCTTGAATTTTTTATGTCCTAGTTATTGTTCAGTTGTATCTGACTCTACATGACATCATAGACTTTTGTCCATGGGGTTTTCTTAACAAAGATACTGGAATGGTTTTGACACTTTCTTCTTTAGTGCTGTCCCCATTTTACAGATAAGGAACCAAAACAAATAAGGGTTAAGTGACTTGACCAGGCTCATAAAGGTACCAAGTATCTATGGCTGAATTTGAACACAGTCTTCCTGGTTCCAGACTTGATGCTCTATCCACTGCACCACTTAGCTCCCCTTATGTCTTAGAACTAACTTCCAATCCAAGCTGCCAAGAGATTTTTCCTAGAAGAAATGTATTTCAGGGGGGGCAGAGCCAAGATGGCAGCGTAGAAGCAGGAAAACTCCGTGAGCTCCCCCCATATCCACCTCAAATATCTATAAAATATGACTCTAAAAAAAATTTTAAAGCTACAGAACCCACAGTGACAGAGAGAAACAAATCTCCCACTGAAGGTAGCCCATAAGGCCTACAGAAAGTGTCCATCACAGCATTCTGGGAGCCCAGTCCAGTCCTGCGTGAGCCCAAGGTTATAGCCCCAGGATGGCCCAACCAGTGACTGCAGCAGATCTTTGGGGTGTAGATGACCAGGAGCAGTGGCAGTTTCCAGAATTATCAACCATAAATGCCAAAGAAAAAGTGAGAGGTCAGTGTAAAACTCTGTTGGAACTGGGGGGGAGGGGGAGGGGGATGAAGGAACAGGTCTAGCCCCTGCCTCCTGGAGCTAGAAGTGGCAGAGTTGCAGTGGCCCTGCAGCTGCCTCCACTTGGCTGCTTCAGAGCTCGTGGCTTGCAGATCATAGTGGGGCCAAGCAACCATTCAGAGGGTAATCACTCTTGCTTTAACCTTCCTGGATCTGGATTGCAGCCTTGGGTGGTGGTCCTGAGGTTTGTGACCCATGAGCCAGAGTTTGTGAGGGCTGCAGAGGCAGCACCCTCCTAATAGCTCCAGGAGCTGTGAAAACCCCAGTGATTTGGGACAAAGCTCTCCCCTGTGGAAACAGAGCTCTGCTGTAGCAAAGAGCTCAAAAGTCAAGTAATTGAGTGGCAACATGAGCAAGCAAAGGAAGCAAAGCAAGCACAGCAATCCAACTTTAGATTCCTTTTGGGGGGACAAAAAAGATCAAAGCATGGAATGGGAGGAAGACAACGCAATCAGAACTCCTGTACCAAAAGCTTCCAAGAAAAACATGAATTGGTTACAGGCCATGGAGGAGCTTAAGAGGAATTTGAAAATCAAGTAAGAGAAGTGGAGGAAAAATTGTGAAGAGAAATGATAATTATGCAAGAAAATCATGAAAAGAGACTCACCAACCTGACTGAGTAAAATAACATCTTAAAAAATAGATTAACAGGGTGGCTAGGTGACGCAGTAGTAAAGCGCCAACCCCAGAGTCAGGAGGACCCGAGTTTGATTCTGGCTTCAGACACTTAACACCCACACAGAAACAAAGTAGCTGTGTAACCTTGGGAAAGTTACTTAACCCCAATTGCCCTCTAAAAGGCAAAAAAAAAAAATAGATTAACAAAGATGGTGGAGTAGAAATAGGACTTCCATGGGGCTCCGGCTTCCACCTCCTCCAACTCATGTAAAAGGTGACTCTGAACAAACTTTGGAGCTACAAAACCCACAAAATGACACAGAGAAGCTAACCTCCTGCTGAGGACAGCCCAGCAGGCTGGCAGGAAGTGGCCAGCAAAGGTCTCTGGGAGCTGAGCCCAGCCCCGTGGGAGCCTGAGGTTTTAGCCTCAGGGCATCCACAACCAGCCACTGGCTGGAGGGACTTCAAATCACTAGCAGCTATGGCATTTTCCAGAATTATCAACCCATAGTTGCTAAGAACAAAGTGAGAGGTCAGTGCAGTGTGGACTTTGTGAACCGGGAGTTCAGGAATGTGGTCTCCTGAAGGGAGAAGCGGCTGAAGCGCTGTGGCCCTGCAGCCACCACCACACAGCTGCTTCAGAGCTCCTGGTCTGCACATTGTAGGGGGACCAAGCCACCAGTCTGAGGGGTAATTGCTCCTGCTTTAACCTGTTTGGATCTGGATTGCCATCTAGGGTGGAGGTCCTGGGGTGTGTGACCAGCTTGCCAGAGCATGTGGAGGCTTCAGAGAAGGCCCCAACTAATAGCTCCAGCAGCTGAGGAAAACCCCAGTGATTTAGGACAAAGCTCCCCCCTCTGGTAGCAGAGTTCTACTGTGGCAAAAAGCTCAAAAGTCAAGTAACTGAGTGGCAACATGAGCAAACATAGGAGGCAAGGCAAACACAGTGGTTCCACTCTGGATTCCTCTTTTGGGGCCAAAAGGATTGGGTCGTGGAACATGAGGAAGACAATGAAGTCAGAACTCCTGCACCAGAAGCTTCCAAGAAAAGAATAAGCTGCTTACAATCCATAGAGGAGCTTAAGAAGGATTTTGAAAACCAAATAGGAGAAGTAGAGGGAAAATTGGGAAGAGAAATGGGAACAATGCAAGAAAATTATCAAATGAGAGTCAACAACCTGACTGAAGAAAATAACACCTTAAAAAACAGACTAAATGGGAAAAGAGGCTCAAAAAGCCAATGAGGAGAAGAATGACTTAAAAAGTTTTGCCAGATGGAAAAAGAATCTCAAAAGCTCAATGAAGAGAATCATTCCTTCAGAATTAGATTGGAGCAAATGGAAGCTAATGACTTTATGAGAAATCGAGATACTGTTAAACAGATTCAAACAAATGAAAAAATAGAAGGCAATGTGAAATATCTCACTGGAAAAACCACTGACCTGGAAAATAGATGCATGAGAGATAATTTTAAAATTATTGGACTACCTAAAAGCCATGATCAAAAAAAGAACCTAGAAATCATCCTCCAAGAAATTCTCAAGGAAAATTGCCCTAATGTTTTAGAATCAGAAGGCAAAATACAGGTTGAAAGAATCCACCAATCACCTCCTGAAAAATATCCAAAAAAAGAAAACTCCTAGGAATATTATAGCCAGGTTCCAGTGTTCCTAGATCAAGGAGAAAATATTACAAGCAGCCAGGAAGAAACAATTTGAATATTGTGGAAACACAATCAGGATAACACAGAATCTGGCAGCTTCTATACTGAGGGATTGAAGGGCTTAGAATATGATATTCCAGAAGGCAAAGGAGCTAGGATTAAACCCAAGAATCACCTACCCTAGGGGCGGCCAGGTGGCTCAGCAAGTAAGAGCACCGGCTCCAGTGTCGGGATGACCTGGATAAAATCTGGGCTCAGATACTCAGCACCACACCCAGAAATAATAACTGGCCATGTAACCTTGAGCAAGTTACTTAACCCCACTTGCTTTAAAAAAAAAAAAAGAGAAAGATACTTTTAGGGGCGGCCAAGTGGCTCAGTGAGTAAGAGTACCGGCTCCAGTGTTGGGACAACCTGGAGATCGAATCCCGGGCTCAGACACTCAGCACCACACCCAGAAATAACTGGCCGTGTAACCTTGAGCAAGTTACTTAACCCCGATTGCTCAAAAAAAAAAAAAAGAATCACCTACCCAGCAAAACTGAGTATAATGTTCCAAGGGAAAATATGTCATTCAATGAAATAGAGGATTTTCAAGCATTCTTGATGAAAAAACCAGAGTTGAATAGAAAATTTGACATTCAAATACAAGAAGTAAGAAAAACATGAGAAGGTAAACAGGGAAAAGAAATCATAAGGAACTTATCAAAGTTGAACTATTTACATTCCTACATGGAAAAATTACAATTGTAACTGATGAAATTTTTCTCAGTATGAGGATAGTTGAAGGGTATATAAATGTGTGTGTGTGTATATATATATATACATATATATATATGCATACATACATACATGCATATGTCTATAGGAGGGTATATGGGTGTATGAATACATATGTGAGTATGTGTATGTATGTGTACAGGTATACATAGACAGAGGGCACAGGATCAATTGAATAGGAAGGGATGATATTTAAAAGGTGAAATTGAGAGGTGAGAGAGGAATATAATGAGAGGAGATGGGGAGAGACAGAATGGGGTAAATTATCTCATATAGAAGAGGCAAGGGATAAATGTTACAATGGAGGGAAAGAACAGAAAGGCAAAAGGGAATGGATCAACCTTACTTTCATTGAATTTGGCCTAGGGAGGGAATGACACATACACTAATTTGGGTATCTTGCCCTACAGGAGAGTGGGAGGGAAGGAGATGAGAGGGGGGATGATGGAGGGGAGGGCAGGTTGGGGGGAGGGTAGTTAGAAGCACCCACTTTTGAAAAGGTACAGGGTCAAAGTAGAGAATAGAACAAGTGGGGGGTGGGATAGGATGGAGGGAAGTATAGTCAGTCTTTTACAATATATCCACTATGGAAATGTTTTGCATAGCTACCCATGTACAACCTATATTGAATTTTTTATCTTCCCAGTGAGAGTGGATGACGAGGGAGGAAGGGAAAGAATCTGGAATTCAAAGTTGTAAAATCAAATGTTTAAAAATATATATATTATTAGTAATATTATTCTTTACATGCAACTGGGAAATAAGATATATAGACATTGAGGTAAAGAAATCCATCTTGCTCTACTGGAAAGTTGGAGGGGGAATGGGGAAGGATATAGGAGAGAGCAGATTGGAGGAGATGATATACAGTGGGATTGATGTTTTGGGATGGTGGGTAGGGGAAAGATGGGGAGAAAATTTGTAACTCAAAATCTTGTGGAAATGAATGATATAAACTAAAAATAAACATAAAATTTAATTTAAAAAAAATGTATTTCAGCTCTTTAAAATGAACCACTTGACTTTAACCAAAATCTGTTTTTCAGATATGTAATACAAAATGAAGAACTTTGAAAGAAATCGGGCTTATGTAAGTATCTCTGTAATGCCCAGTTAGCATATATGACTCAACAAGCCTTGACAACCAAGCAAATGTGACACTTCAGGCTTCTCTTCAGTGTGAATCATGATGTTATAGGAGACATTTGAGACTTCAAGAGCAAACAGCCAAATCATGGTGTTACTGAGGGTGGAAGGCAAATGGAACAAACCAATTTAAAAGAAACATGCAGGTATTTGGTAATAATAGACATGAATTCATTTGGAAGATTAAAAATATTACAGTTAAATCTTGAGCTCTGAGAATTCTTGAGGCACTTTCCTCTTTGGGTCTGTGATTTCTAAGTAGTGATAGAATACTGTTTTACTTCTGTCACCTTGGTCATAAGGATTTAGAATATAGGATGTAGTAACAAGATATAATAGCTCTATAAATAAACAGAAATCAAATGTGGTACTTTATCAAGATAGATCAATAGGTACATGTGGCGGGGCGGGGGGTGGAGATGGGGGAGATAGTAAGGGGACTATTTAGTAACCTGAATCATTAACAAGCTACTCACATAATTTATTAGCAAACCAGAAAAACATTCACTTAAAAGTCTGGCTTTTAATAAGAGCTGTTCAAAATTGATTACTAATTTCTAGAGCAATTTGTATTTGAGAGATGGGAATCATCACCTGAGCTTTTCAGTCTAAATATCTTCCCCTCTCCCCTCAAATATACCCAATTAAATAAGAAGAACAAGATGACCACTCTACATCCTGAATTTCTTATTAAAGACAGTATATTTGCAAAAAGAAATGGCTTTCATTGTTAATCAGCCACACAGATTCACCAACTGACAGAAAGCAAGAGAAGGCAAGTAGGCAACTACCAGAATTAAAGATGCAGAACAGAGCTAAGAGTCCAAAGCCAGTAATTCAGAATATCAGTAGATACACATGGAAAATGTCTTAGCACCCTTAAATAGAGTAGCTATAGAGATAGCAAGGATTTAGTGGAGAGTTAGGCTCACCATATACAACTAGCTCCATGAAACCTGAGGTATGTGATGTTTTAAAAGTTTGAGAGACATAATTTCTGGCTAATTTAATCATTTTATTAATAGGGCTAGCATGTTATTCATTAGGGGGGAAAAAAAGGTCAGTGGCACTCTTGAAAGCCGAAGATCCTTCATGGTGGTGGTCTGACAGTTGATATGCCCTTAGAAGAAGAGGTATTCCTGAAGGTGGTGATCAACTCTGATTGGTTAAAAATTAATGAGAGAATGAATATTATAATGAAAGGTGGGTTATATTCCAATGAGAGTCATGAGGTAAGTGATGTGGATCACCCAAGTCATGGTCAAAGAGACTTATCAATTTCTGTATCACATGTTTAACTAAAGGGAGAATTCACAATTTCCCAGACCTATCTGAGTAAATATAATGAGCTTAAACTTAGAATTTCTTTTCCTGGGTAAGTCTGTGAGAAAGATTTCCCCCACTGGTTGATTTCTGTATGAGGAAGTAGAAAAGGAGAAAAAATCTTGGTTCTGATTCAACAATTAGTTATTAACACAAGAGAGAAATAATCATATCTCTCTGTGTGTGAAGAGAGTCAGGACCTTGGATCCATCAAGAGAATGAGAGAAAGGCATCATAGTATAATGGAAAGAGATCCAAAGTCAGAGTCATTGCTCAAATCCTGACTGCTCCACTTCTTACCTTGGTGATCTTGGGCAAAGCACTTACCTTCTTTGGGTCTCAATTTTCACTGTAAAATAAGAAGGATATGATTATGCAGATCCAAATCGGCACCTTCTCCACAACTTGCAACCTTAAAGACTTGCCTAGAGCACTGAGGCACTAAGTGACTTGCCCAGGGTCACACAGCCAATATCTGTGAGAGACAGAACTTAAAAACCCAGACCATCCTGGTACCAAGGCCAGCTCTCTATGTATCACTCCATTTTGTTGCTTTATGAGTAATGATAGTTTCCTCAAAATACATTACTCCTTCAAACACTCCTATTTCTGTTCGGGGCAACACCATCCTACCCATCATCCAGATTTGCAACCTCAGAGTCCCCTGTGACTCCTCCCTTATCCTCACATTCCATATTTAATCAATTGCCAAATCTTGATGGTTTCAGTTGGTTCCAGTGGATTCCAGTTGTGAGCCTGGAGTCAGGTCAGACTTGAGTTCAAATTTAACCTCAAGCACTTACTAGTTTTGTGACCCTGGGCAAGTCACTCAACCTCTGTTTGCCTTCATTTCCTTATCTGTAAAATGGGGATAATAATAACCCCTATCTCTCAAGGTTGATGTGAGGATCAATGAGATAATAACTGTACAGTGTCTAGCACATACTTGATATATATAGATGTTAGCTTTTACTATTATCCCTCTCCGTCTCTCCATTCACAAAGATTCTAATCTAGTTCAGATCCTTATTACCTCTTACCTAGACTTTTTTTTTGCTTTTTGGAGGGCAATTGGGGTTAAGTGACTTGCCCAAGGTCACGCAGCTAGTTTTTGTGTTAAATGTCTGAGGCCAGATTTGAACTCAGGTCCTCCTGACTCCAGGGCCGGTGCTCTACTCACTGTGCCACCTAACTGCCCCTCTTACCTAGACTTTTGCAATAGTATTCTAATTGGTCTCCCTGCTTTTATTCTTTCCTCTTTTAAATTCATCCTTCAAATTGCTGCCAAATCAATATTCTTGCAATACAGATCTGGTAATGTCACTCTTCTACTCAAAAACCTCCAGTGGCTCCCTACTGTCTTTAGAATAAAATACAAAATCTTCAACATAATATTCAAAGCCCTCTCCAAATGGGCATCTACCTAACTCTCCAATCTCATTTTAATCAAACTGACCTAACTTGCTGTTCCTCAGACATAAGTAGAATGAAGAAAGAGTGCTAGTTGAGGATATGTGGGTTCAAATCCTGCCTCTGTTTTTTACTTCTTCTGCAAGCTAGGACAAGTATTTAACTTCCATGGACCTCAGTTTACTCATCTGTAAAATGAAAGGGATGGTCTCTGTGGTCCCTTGCAGCTGTAGGTCTATGTTTTCTTACTTCTGGTCCCATTTCTGGAATGAATTCCCTTCTCATCTCTGCCTTCTAGAATCCCTAAGTTTCCTTCAAACACAGTTCAGGCACCACCTCCTACATGAAGCTTTTCTGGATTCTCTGTAGATGTTGGGTCTCTTTCCCTTTGGAAATTATTTTTTACATCCTCTGTATTTACTTAACTGGATACATGTTGTGTCTTTGTATCCCTTCCATCTAATGAAGTGTCTTATAAATAGTATGACCTTAATAAATGTTTGTTGAATTGAACAGCTATGGGCTGCTAGTTGGCACAGTGTATAGAGTACAAGTTGTAGAATCAGAAGGACCTGAGTTCAAAGCCAGCCTCAGATACTTACTAGCAAGTCACTTCACCACAAATTGAATAGCTGTTTCCAAATATTTGGAGGACTGTCATATGGAAGAGAGACTAGACCTGTCCTACCTGGCCTAGAGGAACAGAGCTAGAACCAGTGGCCAGATACAAAGAGAAGCTCAAAGGGAAGAAAAGCTTCCCAACAGTTGCTGTTCAGACATGTCTGATTTCCCCTGATCCCATTTGGGGTTTTCTTGGCAAAGATACTGGAATGGTTTGCCATTTCCTTCCTTCTCCAGCTCATTTTACAGAGGAGGAAACTGAGGGCTAAGTGACTTCCCCAGGGTCATACAGCTAGTAAGTGTCTGATGCCAGATTGGGCTCAAGAAAAAGAGGTTCCCTCTCATTGAAAGTCTTCAAGAGAAACTTGATAATCTCTTTCAGAGCATTTTGTAAATGTGATTCTTAGTCACTTACAGGTTAGATTAAATGTCATCTGAGGTCTCATCCAATTCTGAAAGTCTATGTTCTTGGGACCAGATAGCCTTGGGACTAAGGCTTCCCTCCCCCAGCACTAAATCCTATAATCCTAACTTGGGTATTTTTTATCACTTCAATTTTCCCTAATATGATTCTACCTCCTGTGGGATTTTCTAAGGGCATTGCTACTGAGTCAGCAACACATGAGCAGAAGTTCATGTTCTTTTTCTAAGCAAAGCAGTGTTCATTTAAGCAGCTCCACTCATGAACACAAGTTCTCAATGATATCATCTGTTTCAATTACCAATGCATGTCCCAGCAAGCCCATTTCTTGCAGAGAATCATGTACAGTATAGTCTGGGAAGCTGGATCAGGACACAGAAGCCATCCTCTTTGAGTCAGCCCATGGATAAGCTCTTCAATTAACACCATAGAGTAAAAGGCTGTTTGATACCAAGGGGGAATCTTCTATTTACTCATGGGAATCAAAGAGCAAAAGCTCTGGTTCCAGTTTCATTTGTGTGGCTTTATCAGTCCAATGAGCCCCTTAGACCTTTCCTTTGTGTTCTGTTTCAGACATTTTAATCTTGGCAAAGGGTCACGTCTCAGTTAAGTGTAGTCATGTGTCCTGTTCATTTCAAAGTATAGGATATAATTATAAAGAACCATCAGGGGAAGTGAGAGGAAGCGAATAAGCATTTATAAAACTCCTACTGGGTGCCAGGTACTACTGTGCTAAGCACTTTACAAATATCATCTCATTTGATCCTTATAACAACCTTATGAGGTAGGTATTAATATTACCTCCATTTTTACAGTTGAAGAAACTGAAGCAGACAGAGGTTAAGTGACTTGCCCAGGGTTATACAACTAGTAAATGTCTGAGTCTGTATTTGCACTCAGGTCTTCATGATTCTAGCTGCCTCACTGCTAACATAATGGAAAGACTGCCAGACTTTCATTCATGAGAGATAAGGGTTGAAATCTTGTTTCTAATACCTGCTAACTACATGATCCTGGATAAGTCACTGATCTCTCTGAGTTTCAGTTTTCCTATTCCCAAAATAGGAATAGTAATACCTGTGGTATCTACTGCAAAGGTGTCATAAGGATCAAACGAGATAATGTATGTTAAGTCCTTTGTAAACCTTTATATAGATATTAATTATTATTACAATCATATATTGTTTTCCTTCTTAATTTAACTCACCATGAAAATAATAGCTACCAAGGCCATGTCTATCCAATGCCAAAAACAACCAGTCATCTAACAAGGAAAAAAATAAACCAATCAAACCAGTTATTTGGAATCAAATAAATTAAGCAGCAAATTGATTGTATGTTTGAACTTTCGACTAGTTCTTTTGTCATGATGTAAATCTAGCAAGTCACTTAACCACTGAACTGAACAGCTGTTTTCAAACATTTGAAAATTCCACTGTCATATGGAAGAAAGATTAGACTTGTCCTACCTGGCCTCGGGGAACAGAACTAGAATCAGTGGCCAAAGCTACAAAGAGAATGATTGAAGCTCAAAGGGAGAAAAAGCTTCCCAACAGTTGTTGTTCAGTTGTGTCTGACTCTTTGTGATCTCATTTTGGGTTTTCTTGGCAAAGATGGTCTAGTAGTTTGTCATTTCCTTCTCCAGCTCGTTTTAAAGATGAGGAAACTGAGGCAAACAGGATTAAGTGACTTGCCCAAGGTCACACAGCTAGTGTCTGAGGCCAGATTGGATTCAGACAATAGCAGGTTTCCCCTCATTGGAAGTCTTCAAGAAAAAACTTTATAACCTCTTTTGAAGTACTTTGTCATTTCAAGCTTATGACACCCCAAAAGACACCATAATATCATGGAGGTTCCATCATGGTGTTGCAGTGACAAGGATATTTTATATTAGGCTGCCAGGCTCCTGGGTAGCAAGTGTTGCATGGGAAGGTAGGACAACAAAAGCCAGATGAATAGACAACAGGGCCATGTGGTAGATACAATACAGAATGTCAATAAATGAGAAAATCAAGAGTAAAATCATCACAACAAATGACATGAAGAGAAAAGGAGCAAAAACACTGGGAGAGTAGTTGTGTCACCCCACTAAAAATCATTGATCAACAGCTGGAAGGGGCCTTAGAGGTCATCTGGCCCAATCTCTCATTTTAGAAATGAGGAATAGAGAGGTCAAGTGACCTGCTTACAGTCACATAGTTTGAAAGTTGTGGAATCCAGGAATTGAACCCATGTCCTCTGATCTCAAATCCAGTACTCTTTACATCTCACCACACCAAAGCAAGGGCCATAATGGGGAATCATCGGGACAAATTGAAGAGTCACAGGAAACAAGGAAAAACACACTGAGTGAAAACTGACCATGGATGAAGTGGCTTTCTATATTCCCTCGATTTCAGGCTGATCTAAGCTTCCAAAAGCCAGCCATTAGAAATGGGACAAAGGGTGAACAAAATGCCACAACTGCCTTAAGTACAATGGGGGTGGGAGAGAGATGACAACAAGGGACATATTTCCATTTTGTCTTTGACAAATGCACATCTTTTTTAAAGCCAGAAAATCCATGGCACGTTGATATTTATTTTGTGAAAAGACAAGTCTTATGTGTTACAGCAAAGGCTCAAAGTCTCTGATTGACAGTTATACACAAGGAGTGTAATTTTCAAATCTTGCCTGGAGTAAACAAATGCTTTCTTGCCACCTCTTTAAAGGAAAAGCTGTGCCAAATGCTGGGACTTGTACAAATGTTCCATCTCCTATTCGCAGCTGGCTGACACTGTAGCATGGAAACATGAAGTTATTGAGCAGTACATATATTGAAAGAATAAAGCATTGGGATATGGATTGATTTAATGCAGTTATTTGTATAGTAATAAATCCCACTTATAAAGTACTTTCTTCCACTTAAAGTCCTATTCCAGTCCCTCATTGGGATATGGAGGTGCCCCTAACAAGTAGGTATTAACCTATAAATAGTCAGTGTTCTCAAAAAGGCTATGCCAGGAAAGCATAACCTCTATTAGACCCTACTAAATTGTAAAGGTTTTTCATACTAGCCAAATAATGAACTGTATATGTGTTCTATAACAATCAATCTAGCTAGATTCAGTGAAGTTTCTCATGAGACAGTCAACAACCAGATGGTGGGGGGGTTGTTTGTTATTGGGAGGGGGTTGGTCACAGTAACTCATGAAGACTATCTAACAAGGCATGGAAGGACTGAGTTACAGATTTGTAGAAGAATGGTATCCACTCTCATACTACAAAGATTCTCAAAAGTATTGACTCAGACATTTTATCTTATGAGATTTAGTCCATTATTCCATTTTGTCAAAATCTTCTTGTATTGCAGTTTGGGGTGCTGGGAACCCCAAAATGTAAGAGTACAGGGAAGTCTGCATGGAAAGAATTTGACCACTCAACTCTTCCAATAAAAGTAGCAAATTTACTGTGATGCCATTAGAAGCCAGTGAGATTCTTCTTTTTTTGCCTTTTTTGGGAGGGCAATTGAGGTTAAGTGACTTGCCCAAGGTCACAGGGCTAGTTTTTGTGTCAAGTGTCTGAGGCCGGATTTGAACTCAGGTACTCCTGACTCCAGGGTCCATGCTCTATTCACTGCACCACTTAGCCACCCTGCCCCCCCCCCCTTTTTTTTTTTTTTAGCCAGTGAGATTCTAAGTGAATCTGAGCAAAAGTGGGAAAAGATCACTACTTATATACAAGAAAAGGCAGTGAGAAAAATCAGGATGGGATTAAGGAGTGGTAAATTGCCTGGGGTGGTCCAGGTGCAGACAATAAAAGGATTTAAGTGGTCAGAGAGCCACAGAGAAGGGACAATTAAAAGGATTATTGAGGGGCATCTAGGTGGCACAGTGAATAGAGCACTGGCCCTAAAGTCAGGAGGACCTGAGTTCCGGCCTCAGACACTTAACACTCACTAGCCCTGTGACCTTGGGCAAGTCACTTAACCCCCATTGCCCTGCCTTCACCCCTCAAAAAAAAAAAAAGATTATTGAGTTTCTAGATAGAAATGTGTGGGGAAGTTCAGGGACTAGGTTGCCTTCAAAGACAGGCTCTTTTCCTTTTAAGGGTCTAGCTCAAATCCCATAACCCCATCACTTGGATCTTCTGGTGTATTCACTACCTTTTCCCAGCTTTGAATCATTTATAAATTTGATAAACTTGTCATCCAAGTCATTAATAAAAATGGTGAACAAAAACAACAAAGCCTGGGGTGCACTCTACTGGAGACAACCTTCCAGGGTGATGTCAACCCAGCAATTAACACTTGGGTCTGGTCAGTCAACCTTTTCAGAACTCTATTTGAATGATAGCGCTAAATAGTTCATATCTCTCCATCTCATCCAGAAGGATGTCACTGAGAAATTTGGTAAAATGCTTTGGTGAAATCTAAATAGCCTATGTCCATGTCCATGGCACCTTCCTGACCTATTACCTCTATCAACAAAATAAATTAGGTAAGTCTAGTTGTAAACAAACCCATATCTGAATGGTAGTAGCCACTATTTCCCTTTTTTTTTTTTTTGAGGGGAAAGGTTGGGCAATTGGGGTTAAGTGACTTGCCCAAGGTCACACGGTGAGTAAATGTTAAGTGTCTGAGGTCGGATTTGAATTCAGGTCCTCCTGACTCCAGGGCTGGTGTTCTATTCACTGCACCACCTAGTTGCCCCCACCATTTCCCTTTCTAAGTGGTCACAGACCTTCCCTTTAATATCATTCCAGCATTTTTTCCCACTTGGAACTTTTATCAGGGTAATTGATTGGAGCTTCTACCTTCCTCCTTTTAAAAAACAGAAACTTTTGTAATCACCTCTGAAAATTCCATTAGGACCTTGGAATTCCTCAGGCCCTCTAACTAGAAATTGCTGATAGGAGATATTCTCTAACTATCTCTTCATTTGTCTTGAGTTTGAGAGAAAATAGAAGCCAAAGAATAACTGAGTAGTTCTCCATTTTCCATTTCGTTGCCTAAGTTCTCCTTCCCCCAGGAACAGTTTTGTTTATTCCTTCTCTAGCCCCTAACAGAGTTTCAAATGCCCTTCTTACTGGCCTTGATGTTTTTCTCAAGCACAAGGTCATGTATAGCAAGGCTCTGGACTTACTAGTCCAAACAGGGGTATACTGAGTCATATAGAAAGGGCTCTCAGAAGTCGTGTTAAATTTTCAGTGTGAGCATTTAAAACTCAGAAGTTGTCATGTTACAAATCAGAATTTGATCTGATGTTTTGTCTAGACTTAAGAAAATTATGCATATGCACAAAAATATTTTAGCAGCTATTTTTGTGGTGGCAAAGAATTGGAAATCAAGGGAATGTCTATCAATTGGGGAATGGCTGAAAAAGTTGTGGTATATGAATGTAATGGAATACTATTGTGCCATAAGAAATGATGAACAGGCAAGATTCCAGAGAAATCTGGAAAGACTTATATGAAAGGATGCTGAGTGAAATTAGCAGAATCAAGAAAACACTGTACACAGTAACAGCAACATTGTACAATGACCAACTATGATTGACTTATCTCTTCTCAACAATACAATGATCCAAGACCATTCCAAAAGACTCATGATAGAAAATGCTATCCATATCCAGAGAAAGAACTGATGAAGTCTGAATGTGAATTGAAGAACACTATTTTCACTTTTTTAATTTTTTTAGTTGTTTTCCTTTTGCTCTGTTTCTTCTTTCACAATGTAACTAATATGGAAATGTGTTTTACATGACTTCACATGTATATAACCCTATATCAAATTGCTTACTGTCTTAGGGAAGGAAGGAGGAAGGGAGAGAGAAATGTGGAACTCAAAATCTTATTAAAAATGGATGCTAAAAATTATCTCTACATGTAAATGGAAAAATAAAATACCATTATAAAGGGAAAAAAAAGAAAATGATGAATAAAATTTCAATAAACCAGATAAAAGTATATTTTTTTGGAAAGCTAATTGTTAAACATTTATCAGCACACACACCTTTGTTCCTAAACCACATTCCTCCTAACAAATTGGGTTCCCAGAGTTAGGTTAGCTAAATCTCCCACTCAGGGTTCTAAGAGGGTACCTCTGGAAGGTAAGGGTGGTTCATCTCTAATGTTATTATCTAAAGCTTCCATTTTTTCATCTTCTCCCCAATGTTAATCACTGGTGATTAATGCTCCAATATCATTTAACCAATCAACATCAGTTAGCTTTTGCAAAAGGATATTTGCAGACCCCAAAGCCTCCATATAGGCTGGGATATCCTCCTTGACTCTGTTTTTTAAAAGTAATGCTATCGAATGACCATTCCTAGCTACTGCATGGAGGCATGAAATGAACTGGGCAGTGGAGGCCCTGCTTTTCTCTGTATGGACAGAGGAGCATGTAAGTGGGCCTTATGTGTATTGTGAGGACCCTACATGTAAGGGGGCTATTGTACAGTGTGACTCAAAGGGAGGTAAAATAGACATCTCTAGCCTCTTTTCCCCCACCTTTCTCCAGGGAAAAATTTCATTCTTTCCAGGATGGGAAGCAAGAGGTTGGAGCCAAAGGCCACCATGTCTGCTCTCCTCAGAGAGAAGGGGTACCGAGCTAGAAGCATATTTCTCTGCTCCCTTAAATAGTTTGTCTAGGGGATATGATCAGGTTCCATTTAACTTCAGATTGCTTTGTCATTTTTGGGAAAAAGGGGGAACCCCAAGTTCTATATCCAGGGCTTGACCCTTTTCCCATCAAATGCCAGTTCTGCAATGAACACACATAGCAAATAGCAAAGGAACCCATTTATCTATATTGCAGAAAAACAAATCAGAGAAGGTCTATATAGGAGAATATAGACCAGACAATACAGAATGATGAAACAGTTCTCTGACTGGGATGGAGTTCAACCAAGAGAGTTTACCCAAGAGGAAACTCCCTGTCTTGGGCAGAGACATGACGAAGACTACTCCTCCCCTCATATTTTCCCAGTTTCTTCAGCAACCTGAAGTGAAGTTGACCACTTCCATCTTTTCTCTGAAAGCTGGAAGCCAGGAACATTGAAAGAAGAGTCCCTCACCAACTGGCTGTCAGTCAGGACAGAACAGGTCCTTCATCTCCACCAGTAAGGAGAGTCCCATACCAACGGGCTTTTCAGGAGTAACAACCTCTCTACCACTTCTTTATTTATTTATTTTAATTTTCTCCCTTTTTTATTTTTTATTTTACATCATTCATTTCCACAAGATTTTGAGTTGCACATTTTCTCCCCATTTTTCCTACCCACCACCCCAAAACTGAATCCCACTGAATATCCCCTCCCCCAATCTCTCCCATATCTTCCCCCATCCCCACTTCTGACTTTTTGGGCACAATAGGTCTCTATGCCCCAGTGCCTGTATATCTCATTTCCCAGCTACATATAAAATTTTATATATATATATAAAACATTTGATTTTAAAACTTTGAATTCCAGATTCTTTCCCTTCCTCCCTCATCATCCACCCTCACTGGGAAGATAAAAAATTCAATATAGGTTGTACATGGGTAGCTATGCAAAACATTTCCATAGTGGATATATTGTGAAAAACTGACTATATTTCCCTCCCTCCTATCCCACCCCCCACTTGTTGTATTCTCTACTTTCATTCTGTCCCTTTTCAAAAGTGGGTGCTTCCAACTTCCCTCCCCCCCATCTACCACTTCTCTGAGAACTGAACCTGGGGTATTTGTTTCTGTTCTGTGCTATTTGTCTTCAGCTTCAGGTGCCTGAGGACATTCCCACAGTCCCAGAATTTCAACTATGGAGACCTTGGAGTCAGAACTGCAAATGGGATGGAACTGTCACCAGTGAGACCAGCCTAGGAGCCAGAGTAAAAGAGAGATTAATAGGGAAGGCAAGTCCCTCCCCTTTCACTCAGTCCAGTTCATGGTGTCCACTGGGTGTAGTAGCTATGAGTGAGTTACCAAAAAGAGTAAGCAGGAAAGATATTGGAAGGAAAGCAAATGGTTTGGTTGCAGACATAGCAGGGAATCAAGGGAACTTCTCTTATCCATAGGGACATCACCTGCTCCACTATAAGCAAATCAGGTCACACTCAAAAGCTGGGTTACACTGGAAAGACATAGTAAGAAGAGACATTATATAGCATTTCCCTCAATAGCTTGGGACACATTTTCCTCCAAGGAACCACCTTGAGCCCTGGAAAAGTAAACTCAAAGCAGCTTCTACAGATTATGTGACCCACTAAGTTCACCTCTGAATTCAGCATTGTCAATGAATGAATTACTACAGCTCTCTCTTGGCTGCCTTTCATCCATACTGGAATAAACAGATTCTTTGAGACTTTGCTCCTCATCTGATTTCTACAAATCCAGGCACGAACTGGGAGCCAGAAGCTTACAAATTCATCTACATCTCCATACTTCTTCAACTAAAGCAGAAATGAGCACATTGAGGGAAAGTACAGAGGCCTGAGGTGTCGAGACCCTGAGGTCCTGTCCCATCCAGGGACTTAGAGCATGTCTCTCTCAAATGCAGCCAGGCAAGAAAAGACTTGTTTTTGTTAGTGCTTTTCAAATTCACCAAAGTTCCAGCTTACCAGCCTGTCTTCACCAAATTGATTAGATGAAGGGAACTAGCTACAGAATGTCTTCATGTACTCCAAATCAATCAATAAATGTTTATTAAGCACGGACTATGTGTCAGGCCTTGTGCTAAGAACTGGAGATACAAAAAGAGGAAAAAGTCCTTGCCTTCAAGAAGCTTACAATCCAATGGGGGAGACCATATACAAACAAATATATACAAAGCTAGCTATATACAGGATAGATAGGAAATAATTGAGAGAAAAGGCACTGTAATTAAGAGAGGTTGCAAGGGGCAGCCAGGTAGCACAGTGAGTAATAGCACCGGCTCCAGTGTCAGGATGACTTGGGGATCGAATCTGGGCTCAGACACTTAGCACCCACCCAGAAACACCTGGCTGTGTAACCTTGAGCAAGTTACTTAACCCCAATTGCTTAGGGACGGCCAGGTGGCTCAGCAAATAAGAGCACTGGCCCCAGCATCGGGGATCAAATCTGGACTCAGATACTTAGCACCACACCCAGAAATAACTGGCCGTGTAACCTTGAGCAAGTTACTTAATCCCCATTGCTTCAAAAAAAAGAGAGAGGTTGCAACAAGCTCCCTGAAAAAGATGGGATTTTAGTTGGGGTTGAAAGAAAGTCAGGGAAATCAGTAAGCAGAGTTAAGAAGGAAAAGTATTCTGACAGGGTATGGGATCTGAACCCCAAAAATGCAACTCAGCTCCTGAACTTTCCTATACATCCCCACCTAGATACTCAATAATCCTCTTCACTGTCCTTTTACTGTGGCTCTGACCCAGTCCAGTCCTTCATCTTCTATTGCCTCTGGACCTTCCCAGGCTACTTCCCACCCCTTAGCCCCATCTAGATACCTTCTCTGTCACCTAGTTGTCACTGTTGTGGTATTTGCCACTCCTTGATCCCATCCAAATCTTCCCACAATCTTTTTTTTCCTATAAAAAAGGTTAGTCTTGTCACTACCAAATGCATAGACTCGCTAGGAATCTTGACCACCCCAAATGGTGTTTTAATAAACTACTTGGATTAAAAGAAGGCTTGAGTGTTTGAATTCTTTTGAGGCAGATCCTTGTCGTTTGTTTGCTTTTGCATTTCAAGAGTTCCCAGCACCCCTAGACCACAACAATTACAGGCATGGGGGACAACCAGAGAAAAATTCCCAGAGCCAAGAAATGCAATGTCTTGTTCGTGGAGCTGCCAAGAGGCCAGTGTACCTTGACTAAAGAGAACATGGGGAGGAGTGAGGTGTAAGAAAATTGTAAAGGTAAGAGGGGGCCAGGTTATAAAGGACTCAAAACCAAACAACACATTTTGTATTTGATCCTGGAGGCAATAGGAAGCCACTAGAGTTTATTTGGGGAAACAGGGAATGGGGCAGCTAGATGGCACAGCGGAGAGAGCAATGGGTCTGGAGTCAGGAAGGCTCATTTTCCTGACTTGGAGTAGAGTCCTAGAGTCCGACTCGACTGAGAACAACTAAATAACAACAACAAGGGGGTGGGGTAGTGACAAGATAGAATCTTTGCTTTAGGAAAACCACCTTAGTGGCCATATAGAGAATAATAGATTGGAGTGTGGAGAAATTTGAGGCAGGCAGATATACCACCATGCTATTAATATTCCAACCTTGATGTGAGTCTTGTTACAAGGTTGGTTTTTTCCTTTCTTTTTTCCCAAGAAAAGAACATGGGAGAGAAAAGTAAATGCTTGTTAATTAAAAGCAAAAAATAAAATATTTTTTAAAATATAGAAACTAAGATCTAGATCAGAGGTTGGTAAACTATGACTCACAGGCCAAATCTGACCTACATCTTTTTATTTTTTTCTTTTTGGGGGGCAATTGGGGTTAAGTGACTTGCCCAAAGTCACACGCCAGGGCTGGTGTTCTATTCACTGTGCCACCTAGTCACCCCCTACATCTTTTTTTATATAGCCCACAAGCTAAGAATTTTTTGTTTTGTTTTGGGGAGCTGTTTTTGTTTGGTTGGTTGTTGTTTTGGGGAAGGTTGTTTTTGTTTTTGTTTTGTTTTTTACAATTGTAACCATTCTTAGCTCATGGTTGTACAAAAATACTTGGGGTGAGCTGTAGCGTGCCAACTCCTTTATTAGATATTTATTGTGCATATGTGTGTGCATGTCCCTTGAGGGATTAAATAAAAATGGAAAGAAGATGTCAGAGAGAGAGAAATAGACTTTCCATCTAATTACTGGGAATACCAGCTGGGGTCTCAAAACAAAGAGGATTATACTGGTACACATTATTATACCTCCATAAAAGCAAAGGAGAATAAATAAATCTAGAGTGACTTGAACAAAGGATGAGCCAAGCAGTTTTCTAGAGGGAGGAGGTTTAGTTCTTAGACTGGGGCTGGGCTGTCTGAGGTACTTACCTCAGGCAAACTTCCTTCCTTGTTGACTTTCTCATTAAAGGAATCTCATTTCTTCTCCCCATTCCCTCTCCCCAGGGGAGGAGCCAAGGGCAAAGACTAGAAAGAAAGTTGAGTCCATAAACTGGAAAGTTGAGAACAGAGTGGTTAACTACCTAAAGGAGGTTAAGAGTCTGGGAGAAAGAATGCCTGTTTTATTCCTCAAACACTCCTTACCCTCATCTCCTTCTGGACTAGGTTTTAGCCTTTCTGTCACTATTCTTCTCTCCCCCCACCCCCAACATTATTTGTTCATTAAAGATAAGATCTCGTTAATTCTACCCCAAACACAGGAAAACAGTTGTAGGGCTGTCAGGGAAGTGCACTGACTTGAGGCTAAGGTAGTCTTTTTATAGGATTATGGCATTCTATCATATTTGTCCTTAGTTAACTGTCCTTGCTTTCACTTCTTATTTATTTATTTGAGTAAATACTGTTTTATTTTTTTCAATTACACATATAGTTTTCAACATTCATTTTTTATAAGATGTTGAGTTTCTAATCTTTTCTCTTTCCCTCCCCCCTCCCCAAGACAGCAAGCAATCTGATATAGGTTATACATGTGCAATCATGTAAACATATTTCCACATTAGTCATGTTGTGAAAGAAGAAACAGAACAAAAGAGGGGAAAGCCACAAAAAAACAAAAAAGTGAAAACTGCATTCAGACTGTAATTCTTTCTCTGGATATAGATAGCATTTTCTATCATGAATCTTTCGGAGTTGTCTTGGATCATTGTATTGAACTAAGTCAGGGATAGTCAATCATCCACAGTGCTGCTGTTACTGTGTACAATGTTCTCCTTCTACTCACTTTACTCCCTTGCTTCTATTTTTTGACAAGTCTTTGCAAAATGTGAATGAGTCAGTGACATACCTAAAAAGCCAAACTCAGCTATCTGTAGACACTTTCCTCCTTTTTGTCTTCAGAATCATGTGCAGTTGGGTTATCAGAATTTAGCTCTTGGCAGCTGCCTGTTCCTCATGAGCCAACTTCATTTCTAAAGTCTGAAGTCATGGGATGCTTGCTTTTGCCCCCTAAACTGTTTGTAACTACTCTCCTATGGTGTAGTGTACATATCAGACAGCACCTGGTAATCTCCTTTTATCCTTCTCAGACTTTAGTATGGCATGGTTTTGATGGGGTTTAGGCCCTGGGAACCCCCTTGAATCTTCCCACTTGATAAGCCATTTGCCTTTCATTATGGCTAGGCCCAAATCTGTTACTCTTAACCTAGCCTAGACCTCCATTGGCCAGCTACTTCCCACCCCTGATTTCCCATCCATTATCTCTCATCTCCAGGTAGCCCACTCTTAATCCCATTCCTGGAGTCTGACCTCAGTTCCTCAAGATCCTCCTTAGACTCCTCCTCAAGAACCTCCCCAAGCCCCTCCTCTAGACCACCCCTAGATCCCTCCCACCGTCTTTCTATATATAAGATCCATCTTACCTCCACGAAGGTGCTGAGATTCAGTCTAGTGCAGACTCAGTCTATGTCAGATTGCTCTGGCCTGCTTGTCATCACAAGTGTCACAAATAGGTTGGCTCCTTAAGAGTCTACCCATTATGGCGAATCTTTAATGAGCTTTGTTTTACTTTGACTGAGAGAAAGCTGGAGTCGAATTCATTTGGCAGGACCTGGTGTGTCAGTATTTTGGGGTCTCAAGCACCCCTAAACCCAAAACTCAACAGTTTCTTCCTCCTAAGGTTCTCATGACTTCTACTTAGGGAGCCAGTTCCTCTTAACTGGCCAGAATTAGGTCTAGAATGCTCTCTAATAATTAAATTATGAGCAAAAAAGGTCGAGAATTTATTAGTTCTGTTTTTAATGATGAGAGCTTTAGAAAATACGCTGTTGAAGCCCCCATAACAGCTGTTGTCTCTGTGCCAGCCTTGTGACCCCACTTATCATCCATCCTCTTTGTTTGGCCAGCCCTGTAAGCACACACCCACCACCACATTGCTGCTGTTTCTCCTCCTTTTTACCTTTCTCCAAGGGTTTTGTTTCCCTTCTTTATGCTCCTCTCTAGTGTCTTCTGTTGGCACTTCAGTTCCTTATCTACTCTACCCTTACTCTACTTCAATCCCAGATCTACCGGGTTGCAACCTTTCTCCAGCAGAGATTGCTACCTTAGTGAATTCTACCTGCCTTCCATATTCCTTAAGAGTACATCTTCATAGGGGCAGCTAGATGGTACAGTGAATAGAGCACTGGCCCTGAAGTCAGGAGGACTTGAGTTCAAATCAGACCTCAGACACTTAACACTTATTAGCCATGTTGAAGAGGGTACCCACTAAGAGGGTTGGGTTGCTCTGGAGACCCCAAAATACCAACACACTGGATCCTGCCAAATGAATTCGACTCGAGTCTTCTCAAAGAAAAGTAAAATTTATTAAAAGTTCACTTGCATTAGACACAGAGTAAGTCTGTGCTGGGTCATTCTATGGGGCTCTCCCTATTCCATGGCATTCTATGGCATTCTCACAAACATGAAGCCAAGACAGGTTTTATATACAGAAGGTTGTGGGAGGGATCTAGGGTGGTCTAGAGGAGGAGTTTGGGGAGGGTCTTCAGGAGGAGTTAATGAGGTCAATGAATGATTAAGGGTGGGAAGTTGCCTGGAGACCACAAACAATGGTTCTCCTGGCTAGGCCAGTTCAAGGATGGATTACATAAACAAAGGTGGACTAGGCCAGTTCAAGGGTGGGAAGTCTAGCAACAGACCTGCCATCAAATGGGATGATTCAATTAAGAGTCCAAAGGAGGTTCCCAGAGCCTGTACCTCATCATTGTGACCTTGGGCAAGTCACTTAACCCTAACTGCCCTGCCTTCCCCCACTCCAAAAAGAAAAAAAAAAAGAGTCCATCTTGCTAGGTAGCATTTGGGGAGATTGCAGAAAAACAGCCCTACAATAAACTAACAAATCAGCCTCTTTCATCTCCTCCACAAACGATGGCTCCTTCCCTTGACCCTTAGATATATATTTCTCTTTGCAGTATGAACACTGATTAATTAGCCTTAGAATTGTATGTTATTTCAGTGACTTCTCTATCCCTTCAGGCAGCTCTGGATATTCATGTGAGCCTAATTTCACTTTGTAAAAATGTTACGTACTCACAACCATGCAGGATGAATCAGGGGTAGGCAACCTTCGGCCTCCAGGCCACATGCAGTCTTCTAAGTCCTTAGGTGCAGCCTTTTGACTGAGTCCAAGTTTTACCGAACAAATCCTTTTATTAAGGGAATTCAGTTAAATGACCATACTTAAGGACCTAGAGGACCACATGTGGCCTTGAGGCTGCCGGTTCCCCACCCCTGAACAGACCCAACTCAACCACACACATTCCTTTCTCTTGTACTCATTCAAGTTGTTTACACTGCTAAGTGGTCTCATATTCAGAAATCCATAGTTCCAAATGTGAACCTCTCTATGGATGACTGAATGTAGGATTGGATTTGTAAACTTGGCAAATTTAAGCTATTGAATGCAATCATATTGGTCCCCATTGGGGAATCTTAGAGTCAAAAAACTTGAGTTTTGAGTTCAGGGTTTTAATACTTACTAGCTGTGTTACCCTGGTCAAATTACTTAACCTCTCTGAGTTCCAATTTCCTCATCTGCCTCTAAGAACAGTGACCTTTGTCATTTCGGTAGAGCCTAACAGAGACAACCAGCTTCACACACATACACACACACATACATACATGGATAACATTTATTGTGTTTTCTTTTTTTTTTTTTTAAAGCAATCGGGGTTAAGTAACTTGCTCAAGGTTACACAGACAGTTATTATTTCTGGGTGTGGTGCTAAGTGTTGGAGCCCGGATTCAATCCCCAGGTCATCCCAACACTGGAGCCGGTGCTCTTACTTGCTGAGCCACCTGGCCTCCCCTAAGCAATTGGGGTTAAGTAACTTGCTCAAGGTTACATGGCCAGATGTTTCTGGGTGGGTGCTAAGTGTCTGAGCCCGGGATTCAATCTCCAGGTCATCCCAACCCTGGAGCCGGTGCTCTTACTTGCTGTGCTGCCTGGCTGCCCGATTTATTGTATTTTCTGAAGGTTTATGGACATTTCAGGACCTTCTTCATGGCCAGACTCTGTTTAATAGCTGTCATAAAATGAGTAGAAAGGAAAAATGAAAAAGAATATGCGTCTTTTAGCCTCAGCCTCAGGGATATTCAGTAGGAGATGATTGCTTTTTTTTTTTTAAGTGGTGGTCACACTGACTTCTCTAAGGCAGTAGAAATTCACTTGGTCAAATTCATCTAGGACTAAAAACTAAGAACATTACATAGGGAGGGATGAGTCTTTCACATCTGCCTGAGTAACAGAGAAGAGGAGAGAGCACCAGGGATAAAGTGGAGTCTGGGTGGAAAGCAAATCAGAAGCCCAAAGGGCAGCCTCAGTTAGAATAGAAATTCAGTGATGTGGCAGAGCAGAAGCCAGAAGTTGGACAATTCTCCTCTCCTCTCCTCTCCTCTCCTCTCCTCTCCTCTCTTCCCCTCCCCTTTCCTTCTTTTCCTTTTCTTTCCTCTTTCCTCTCTTCTCTTATTCTCTTCCCTTCCTCTCTTCACTTCTTCTCTTCCCTTTCTTCCTTCCCTTTTTTCTTCCCTCCATCACTCTTTTTCCTTCCTTCCTCTTTCTTTGTTTCTTTCCTCTCTGTCTCTTTCTTTGTCTCTCTATCTTTCTGTTTCTCTCTTTCTCTATCTGTCTCTGTCTCTCTCTCCCCCCATTCCTTCCTTCCTTCCCTCTTTCCTTCCTTTCTTTCAGATTGGAATTCTTTGACCTGTTCCATTTCCAACCTGGGTCAAGCCTCCACTCCTTAGAAAACCTGGTACTGTACCCAAGTACTCATCATATTGAAGCCAGACTTAGTGCATAGCCCACTATAGCTCAAAATTCTAGAACTCAAGCAATTCACTGTTTTCAGCTTCCCTGGAAACAGGGATTACAGGCATGTGCCACTGTACCAAGCCGACCATGAGTTTTTCCTAGGAGGTATTTGCTCCCTTTCTCATTGTCATGTGAGCCTGTGGAAGATTGTCTATAACAGTAAAAGTCCATACATGTGTTAGACAACCTAAATTTGGAACACACCCATCAGCACAGTTCAGGTATTAGGAGTAGACTGGCAGTGGTAGAGTCTGAGAAGGGTTCTACTGTTTGATTTTCCCTCATTATTTATTTTGTTGTTCTATCTCACTTAAATACTTTCTCATTTGATTTACGTTTTCTTCCTGGTCTGTTCACAGAAAATTCACTGGCAGAGATCAAGAATCAAATATTATCCTCACACTGAGTTCCAGTAGCAATGTGATTCCAGAGTTGACTGAGATACCTGCTACACACATGTCAGGTGAGGCTAATAATTCTCACTCTCAATGTTACAGGGATGTCAAGAAAGCACTTTGTAAGCCATAAGGCCATAGGTAAATGTTCTTTATTATTTTTTGTGATACAGTAGTAAAGGTTTTTAACTCTGGTGATTTTTTTTTTCAAGGAAGAAGGGTGTTTATCCATGCCTGGGTGAGGAGTTCCTGTTGTTGTTATTCAGTCATGTCTGACTCTTTGTGACCCTATTTGAGGTTTTCTTGGTAAAGATACTGGAGTGGTTTGCCATTTCCTTCTCCAGCTCATTTTACAGATGAGGAAACTGAGGCAAACAGGATGAAGTGACTTGCTTAGGATCACACAGCTTGTGTCTTTAGCTAGATTTGAACTAAGGAAGAGGAGTCTTCCTGACTTCAGGTCCAGCATTCTATCCACTATACCACCCAGTTGCCCCCTCAGGAGCTCCTGAGGGAATCTCAAATGTTCCAGAGCACAGGTTCTAGGAGTAGAATAACTTCCAAGATATGGACATTCACTTCCACTGAGCCCCTGTTTCTGGATAGTTGTGGTGGCTCAAGTTTGTAGGTGTTAACCTTACCAGGAATTAAGGCAGCAGGCAAAGAGCTAAGCCCTGGTGAAGCTCAATAAAGGATAGGAACCCAGGATATGAAGGTGTAATTGAAGGAGGAATGGGAGAGGTTTGCAAATCTAGCAGTTGTGTTAAAAACCAGAACCAGGCCTGACTTAGTGCCTTCTGTGACTGAATTTCAGGCCTGTGTATGTTTAATATCATAAATATAAAACTTGGAAAAAACCTTAGAGGTTATCTAGTCCAATCCCCTGTTCTTACAAATGAGAAAACTGAAGCCTCAGAGTTAAAGTTATTTATAATTTCAGCTGGACGAGAGAGAGAGAGAGAGAGAGAGAGAGAGAGAATCTTCAGATCTACCATTACCAAGTTAAAAAACTTACAAATATGTCATGGGATGAAAAATGTGAAACCTGAGAAAATATGACTTCATTCCATTGGTCAACAAACCCCACCTACCCCAGTGTAAAGTAGTACAAAGAATATGGGGTTTGGAGTCAGAGGAATTGCGTTTTCAAATCTGAGTTCTACTACTCACCACCTCTATACATCCATGGATTTGTCATTTTTCCTCACTGGACCCCAAATCCCTCATGTGTACTTTGAAAGGACTTAGACATGGTGACCTTCAAAATCTCTTTTACCTCTAAAGCTATGATCCTATGGTCTCAGGCTTTTCAGCTGGAAACTCTCCCCCTAAGGGAGATGGAGTCAGTTGCTAATGGACTAACCTTAGAATATGTCCTTGTCCCTGGAATCTTTTGACTTGTTTGCTCTTTAATTAGTGACTCAGATGAAGGCAGAGATGACATGCTTGCCAGATCTGTGGAAGACAAAAAGCTGTCTGGGATAGCTAGCATGTTGGATGCCAGCATCAGATTACAAAAAAAGATTTTGACAGGCTCGAAAGATTGGCTGAATCTCAGTTGATGTGCTTTCTTACAGTCACTAGGATAATCACTAAAGAAATTGACAAGAACATCTTTTGTTGGAATGAAGATTCTGTTCAAATCTCCAGTTGTCATCAAGCATATGAAGGGCTGACATGGGGAAGAGGGATTAGATGAGGAAGGTGGGGCACAAAACAGCCAAACTTGTGTCTACATGACACCACAAAGAGAAAACCATTAAAAGCTTTTGATCAAACAGAATGTATTTGTTTTTGTTTTCATTTGATTTTCTTTTTTTCTCTCTGTTTCTTACTAAAGTGAAAACTGACAAATTCTTTAGGGTTCCAACAAAACTTCCTTGGCTTGTAGTTATACTGGTGACAGGTGATGAGAAAGAAGGGTGGGGGAAGAAGGGGGAGAGAGAGAGAGAGAGAGAGAGAGAGAACATTTATTAAGCCATTATGATTGTGCTTAGGATATGATAAAGTACAGCAGACCAAGGAAGGAGAACACAATGGTCAAAGGCTTCAAAAACATTTATTATTGTAACTTTGAAGGAATTAAGGATGTTTAAACTGGAGAAGAAAAAGTTGAAGAGTAATATGATAGCTATCTTCGATTATTTAAAGGGTTGTCACAAGGAAAAGAATTGATTTTTTTGTGCTTGGTTACACAGAAGGACTAGAAACAATGGGTGGTAGTTTTTTTTTTTTAAAGCAATTGGGGTTAAGTAACTTGCTCAAGGTTACATGGCCAGTTATTTCTGGGTGTGGTGCTAAGTATTGGAGCCCAGATTTGATCCCCAGGTCATCCCAACACTGGAGCCGGTGCTCTTACTTGCTGAGCCACCTGGCCGCCCTGGTGGTAGTTATTTTTAAAAAGACAAATGTAAACTTGACAAAAAGAAAAACTTTCTAACAATTAGAGCTATCCAAAAAAAATGGAATAGGGAACTTTGGAAGGTAGTGAGGTTCCCCCTCAGTGGAGGTTTTGAAAGAAAATCTGGATGACCATTTGTTGGGTATACTATAGAAGGGATAAGAATGACTGTATTGGTTAACCTCTGAGATTCTTTCCAACTCTGAGATTCTGTGATTAAAGCAGACAGTAGGATAACCTATTTCTTAGGATGTTATTCCTATCTTGCCTCTCTAGAACTTGCTTTGGCAGTAACAGATTCTTCGAAATGTTCAATTTCAGTATTGCATATTGAATGGATATAAGGAATATTCAAGAGAAACTAGAACCCTAGGTATTATTACTGCATTTTTCTTCTCCTTGGGAGCCAAATTAATTAAAATGCACTACTCTGCTACTAGTTTATGTATTCCAAACATGCCTGAGCTTGGTACTATTCTATTAGCTCCAATGCTTTGCAGATAACCAAAGACACCTAGCCTTCCAAAAGAAAACTGATGGTTGATTATAATCCTTCAAGGGTTTGACAAATACTTGCTGTCATGGAAAAATTCTCATATAAGCAAACAAACTGAATATATTTTATCATTAGAGGTTTTAAGGAATCATAAATTTCCCATCAATCTATATGAACTCTAAATGTATAATGTCAAGATGCAGAGAATAAAATTAAAATAGAAAATAGGTGAGATGTCACAAGGTGACTTTTTTCCTTTCCTTTTTAACTTTGGTGCATTTAAGAGATGTGTTTTTAAATTTACTGTAATGTTTTCTTTAATTTACTGTCTATAAAAATCTTTTTATGTTGTGCTTTGTACATGGAAATGTGGGTGGGGTTTTTTTGGTCTAAATTCAAAATGAATTTTAAAAAGAAAAATAATAATACTAACTAGTATTTATATGATGCTTTAAGGTTGGAAAAGAACTTTACAAATATTATCTCATTTCATCTTGACAACAAGCCTGGCAGGTAGATGCTACTACATATCTTAAAGAGAACTGAGACAGATGGATGTTAAGTGACTCACTCAAGGTCACACAGCTAGTCAAAATCTATGGTCAGATTTCTTCCTGACTCCAGGTCGACTGCTTTATGCACTGCAACACCTAGCTGCTTATCTATTTTGTACATATGTGAATGCATATATATATATGCATATATGTGTACATGTATGATAGATTGATTATAGATAAATGATAGATTATAGATAAATGGATAGATCGATGATAGATGATGACAGATAATTGATAGAAAAAATTGATAGATAGGCAGATAGATAGACAGACAGACAGATATAGATAGATAGATAGATAGATAGATAGATAGATAGATAGATAGATAGATATTGGTTGGGGAATATCCCCCTCCCACCTCAAGCCCCTCCCACCTCAAGTATGTTCTGCTTCATGGTAAGTATATTATAAAGGATTCATTCTCATAATTTTTAGGATCATGGTATTTAGAACTGAACTGTTTTGTTATGTTGTTTGACCCCTTCAGTTTTTACAGATGAGAAAACCAAGACTCAGAGACTTTAAGCAACTTTTTCAAGGTCACAGAGCTTGAAAGTATATAGATCCAGTGTGCTTTTTTCCACTGTGCCACAGAAGGAAGAATATATTTTTACAAGATTAGATTCCATTCCCTTATATTTTAATACCTGGGAGCTAAGATTTCATTTATTCTTAGTCACCAAAACTTTTCAGGAAAATTTGAAGAATTTTTGTAACTATATACTATGTTCAAAATATAGGTACTCTTTCTCGACTTCTAGAGGTAATGGGAGAGAAGCATTTCTTAAAATGACTCCTTAGACCAAAGTTACTTCCTGAGGAAAAAAAATGTGAATGAGTGAAATGTACCAAACGATGTTAACGAGATTTACTCTGAATTCATGTCGTCTAACATCATCTGAACCCTCACTGTTATCTGCAATCCTTTGGTATTTCCCCAATTGACTGTCATATTTTCCACATTAGTTCATCCATATTTCCTCTTCTTTTCTCAAGTCCCAATTAAAACCTATACCTCCCTCTTCAGCAGATGATCTCACTTTACTGAGAAAAGTAGCCCCTACTCTGTCCCTTAAAGTTTTTCTATGTCTCTGCCCATTCGCACTACCTTTGCTCCAGTCTGGGAGTTAGAAGTATACTTTTCTCCTTTCCAAATCTAACCCTTCATCCTTCTACTTGTTTCTTGGGTCCCACCCACTCTCCTTAGGAACTTGCCCCACAATCATCTTTTTTCTTCTCCTCTCCTCTCTCTCCTCTCTTCTCCTCTTCTGCCAATCTTTAGCCAAGGGTTGTAACCCTAGCTGACAGAGCCCTATAGTGCTCTAGCTGATGAGAAAGAAGTAATACACAGTCAAGCCAATAGATTAAAGTGGAAAAGACTTCAGCTGCTCATGGGAGAGCAAACCCACAACCTCCAGCAGATAGACTCCTCTGGAAAATATACTATACCCTAAGAGCCCAGTGGCCAAATTCCCTGGCTAGTCCAGCCTGGCAACAGCAGCCCAGAGACATAACATCCTGCCCTGCTCAGTCCAGAGCCTAGTGACAAAGCAGTCTGCCATGGTCCCATGCAGAAGGCCATCCATTGACTCTTGTTCTGCTCTCTGGAGTGAAGGAAGATACACTGAATCCCTTTAATCTCTCATTCTGTCCCGATAAATCTAAATTCTATCATACTATCACTGTGGACAAAATAAAAATATATGAGCTAGATAATTCTAAATAGGTCAAATCAGAATTAGTTGAATTATTGGACCCAAAGAGTCATCATTAATGGGTTGATGTCAACTTGAGAGAAAACTTCTATTGGCCTACCCCAGAGATCTGCCCTTGGCCTTGAGAAGGTACTGGTTAAGGCAAACCCAATTCACAAGGCAATCCCAATGCCTAGCACCCTAAGTTCTCACCAAAAATTAAATTGTGACAATGAGCTCTTGGCTCAATTTCTTATTACTCAACCCCAAATATATTTAACTTGAAGTTGGTCAAATCTAGTGTGGATAATGACTAAAAACACCAAGATGATCCTACTTTTTCAGGCTGAAGTCATGCCCTAGCACTAGATTGTATTTCTCCCTCAAGCCACAGCATGCTGGTTCTATACTTATATTAAAAGCTTGCCTTCAGCTGCCAGGAGCTGCCTGCAGTCTTCAGTTCCCTTTGGTACCAACTGGCCCTGCAATGCAAAGTGATTTTTGAGGCCAACATGACTCGCTTTTCAAAGGCACAAAGGCCATTAGAACAGTTTTGGAAATGGCTTCAGAAACAACAGATGGCTCTGTAGCATATGATACGCTATAAATAAGAAGGTTCCAAGGGAGCATCAAGTTCTCACCCTCCTCCCCTCCATGTAGCCCCCACCTCCACTCCCACCCATCCTGACAGAAGTGAGCTGTTTCTCTGTCTTCTCTCTTTGAATCTCTGTCTCCGTCACTGTCTGTGTGTGTGTGTCTGTCTTCATATGTCTGTCTCTTTATATATTTGATTCTCTCTGTATCTCTGTTTCTCTGTATCTGTCTGCTTCTGTCTCTCTGTCTCTGAGTCTATCTCTGTCTCTCCTTTCTCTCTTTCTTTTTCTCTCAACTGCTATAGCACTGTTATCCATAAGAATTCTGAGTCACTTTTATCCCAATTTCCACTCCCCCTTGATGAGTAGGATCCCCAGAGGGCTTAGTTAGCTACATCTCTCTCAGGGTTCTAAAGGTACGCCTGAGGGGGTCGGGGTGATTCCATAATGCCATCTGCTTAAACCTCTACCAATATCCCTCCCTTCATAATTATTCATTGAAAACTATCTAGCCAGCCTTAACTAGTTTTTAGAAAGAGGTATTTACAAAGATGGTATAAGGGTAATTGGTGCAAAACATCCTCCTTAAAAGTCTATGAAACATTCTCCCGCAAGTACATATTAGGAAGGGCAGGCGGTGCAATGGATAAAGTGCCAGAGTTGGAGTTCAAATCCAGCCCCAGACATTTACTATCTGTGTGACTTTGGGCAAGTCATTTAACCACTGTTTGCCTGAGTTTCTTCATCTGTAAAATGGGTATGACAATAGCGCCTATCTTGTAGTGTTGTTATAAGGATTAAATGAAATAATAATTGTAAAGTGCTTAGCACACAGTAGACCCTACATAAATGCTAGCTATTGTTGTTGTTATACAGATTCCAAAGGGAAATAAGCTCAAGCTTGGAGAACACATATGGCAAAGAGGTAACTCACAATTCTTGGCTGTTGGAAGTCCTTCCCTCCTATCCATGAGATGCTCAAGGAGTTCCTTGTAAAGGTAGTAGATGAATCTTTGTCCCTTTTTGTCCTTTTTCTCTCAATGTAGATGCTGTTGTTGGCTGATCTAGAGATGCCATTGAGAATATGGGTGGGCAGATGGGAGACTGGAAGTCCAAGACCATCCTCTGGACTCTCCAAAGTTGGAAGAGTTCTCATCCTGTCAAAAGCAGGGATCGGGAAGGGGGCACCTGGCCAAAGCTGAAGCCCTGCTCCGCCCTGCCCTGCCTGCTTTCACTCCCAGCCCCTTTCAATCTCTTCTCAGAAGTTCCACCTAGAACTCCATTCCGATATCCCTTTTCCCAGCTAACTCAATTCTTTTATCTGAGAGCCATCAGGGAGTGTAATGAATCCCTCAGGCAATTTTTGTCCAACTTCATTTCACTTCATCTGAAGGCTTTCTAAGACCTTTTCCCACAGTCTTGACGCCTATGATTGATTGAGCGAAAGTGTTCTCACCTAGTTAAGGTATCAAAGCTAAAATGGGGTGGAATGACTGGAACCCTTCTCTTATAGCACATTAGTTTTTCCATTTCATTCATTGGCATTTGCTATATAATAGTATCATTTCACTTTTCAGGTGAACTCTACTAACTTGCTATTTGACTTTGGCCAGGAGACTTCACTCTTTCTACCTGACCTTTTTATCAATATAGTGAAAGGATTGGCTTAGATATTCTCTAAATCCCCTCCCTCCACCCCACCCCCAGCCAGGCATCCAAGGGCCAGAGAGTCTGTCTGAGACCCCATGGGGTGTCCTCCCTGAAACCTTCCGGTCAATTTCCCTTTTCCCTTCCCCATTCTTGGTTAGATACTACCCCCCCTCCCACTTCCCACCCCATCCCTACCCCTTTGGGAGGAACCAATTATCTCCATTTCACCTAGATCCTGGCCTATTGGAATAGCCTTGTATTTGGTAGCTTTGGGTCTCTGCCCTCTCCGATCCATTTTGCACACAGCTGCAAGACTGATACTCCTTAAGGACAGGTCTGTCTCCATTTTCTCTTGCTAAAGAATTTTTTGTGGTCCCCATGCCTATAAGGACAAAACACACACTCTCACAGTTTGGCATTTAAAGGCTTTCACAATCTGGCACAAGCCTATCTTTCCAGATTTATTGCACATTGTTCTTCCTCACACACTCTACAAACGAGCTAAACAATTTGCCATTTCCTGCATGGGAAATCTGCTGTCCCTGTTGTGCTTTTCTTCCACGCTTGAGTCCCCTTGCCATCTCTAGCCTTCCTCCAGGCTCAGCTTTGTGCCATCTCCCATATGAAGCTTTTCTTGCTCTTCCCTCTTCCCCAATTAGTTTATTCTTTTCAGGTGAGTTCCCTGCCTTCCTGCAAGGAGAGAGAGGGCTGGATAAGATGACCTCTGGCAATCTATACCAACCACTAACTCCTAGCAGGTGACCCTGGGTGAAACAGTGTAGTAGGTGAGGTTTGTCTGTCATGCTAAGTTTTATCAGAACCTGCTCTGAACAAGATCTTATATCACATATTTGTACCTTATTGTGAATTTTTAAATGACTTTTTAATAGATATTTTCTGTTCTTATATCACTATAGTTATCCCAAACATCTTTCTTCCTCCTCCCAGAGAGTCTTCTTTTATGAAAGTAGCATTATTAGAGGGAGGGAAATTAGCACAATTGACCAATGCATTGAAAATGTCCTGAAACATGTGCAGAGTATAGCACCTATGGACCTCCCACTGCCACAAAGGGATAGGTTGGGGTGTCTTCTCATATATCTTTATTCTAGTCTTGCTTGATTTTTATAATCTTGTGACATTTACTTTGGGTTTTTTGGTGTGTAGTTTTAAAATTTTTCATTTTTATAGTTATTGTGTATAGTTTTCTTGACTCTGCTTACTTTGCATCAGTTCATATAGTTCTTTTCACACTTCTGTGCATGAATTTTTCCTGCTTCATCACACATATAATTTCTTTCTTTCTTTTGCAGGGAGGGAGGCAGGGCAATTGGGGTTAAGTGACTTGACCAAGGTCACCCCACTAGTAAGTGTTCAGTGTTTGAGGTCGAATTTGAACTCAGGTCCTCCTGACTCCAGGGCTGGTGCTCTATTCACTGCGCCACCTAGCGGTCCCTACACACATAATTTCTTACAGCCCATAGTGTTCCATTACATTCATGCACCATAATCTGTTTAGACATTCCCCAGCTTATAGGTATCTATTTGCTTTCCAATTCTTAGCTATCACAAAAAGTGCTGCTATAAATAAAGTTTATTATCCTGCAAGACTCTATCTCATCACCACCCTCTGTCCTTCTGAGTAGAAGGTAGAGCCATGAACTCCAAGCACATAGCAGGTGTTTAGTAAATATTGATTGACTGATTGGAACACGTAGGAACTTTCTTCTTTTCAGTGGATTTCTTGGTTACTAAGCCCAGGAATGGAGTCTCTGGTTCAAGGGTGTACCATTTCACAACTCCATTAACAAGGTAATAGTATGCCTGTCCTTCCACAACCCTCCCCCCCCCCCCCTTCCATCTGCCCCATTTGTTTTCAATTTTTTCTGATTTCAAGGGTTTAAGGTGAAACCTCAGGGTTGATTTGATTTTCATTTCTCTTAATATTAGTGATTTGGAGCATTTTTTTCAGGTACTTTGCAATTCTTCTCTTAAGAACTCTTTGACCATTTATCTACTGGGGAATGGCTTTAGTGTGAATTTAAGTGTTGTTTTTTAATTACTTATTTTAGGGTCATATTCATTTTAAATCATAACTCTAATTAGGTTAGTCAAAGCAATTAGCCAGATTACAGAGTGGAAAAAGCACTGGGCCTGGAGTCAGGAAGACCTGAGTTCAAATCCAGACTCAGATACTTACTAGCTTTGTCCCCTTGAGCAAGTTGCTACATCTCTTTGTGCCTCTAAGAATAAGACCTATTCTCCTGAAAAAGAAGCTGGGCCGTCTCCAGTTGTCCTGATTTATATCTGACCACTGGACCCAGATGGCTCTGGAGGAGGTAAGGCTGGTGACTTTGCACAGCCCTCCCTCACTCAAATCCAATTCACTTGTAAGTCATGGCATCATCTCCTGATGTCATGGTGCTCCTCCTCAACTATAAAAAATGGAGGTGATAATAATAGCACCTACCTCCCAGGGTTATTTTGAAGATCAGATGAAATAATATTTGTAAAGTGCTTAATACAGTACCTGGTACATAGTACATAGTATACAGTAGGTGCTGATAAATGTTTGTTTCCTCCTCCACTCAATAAGCACTTATTAAGTACCTACTATATACCAGGCACTGTGATAAATAAATGCTAAAAAGGCAAAGAAAAGCAAAAAACACAGTCCCTGTCCTTAAGGAACTCACATTCTAATAGGAAGAAAACATTTAAACAACTATGTATATCCTAGATGTGTACAGTGTGATTGGGAAATCATCTCAGAAGAATGAAAGGAATTGTGGGTAAAGGTTTTTTCCCCAGGTAAAGAAACCTCAGACAGAAGGAAAAGATATTGAAGGGTGGAGGCAGAAAAGAAACAGGGGTCTTCCTCGTTTATGAGATCGTAGCTGCCTACTTCACCCTCCTCTGGCTTAGGATTCTTAGGCAGGGCTCTTCCTAAAAGGAAGCAAAACTATTCTCTTCATTCCTAGCTTTGTCTGTGGAGACAAATTGAAGTGAAGGTCTGAAGCAATTATCCAAACTTCCCATTACATTGGGGGTGGGGGAAGGAGGACATGATAACCGACTTTCTCTGAAGAATTTTTGTGACTGGTTTCTTCTGCCTTACCACAGAGGAAAGAACTAAAACCAGTGGGTAGAGGTTATAGGGTTGGAAATTTCATTTCAGCATAAGGAAAAATTTACTAATAATCTAAGGTAGCCAACAATGGGAAGGGCCGCCTGGAGGGCAGGGGAGAGGGCTGGGGTATACCTGGTGACACAAGGTTTTCAAGCAGAGGTGGATGAGTACTAGTTAGTGACGTCTTAGACAGGAATTTTGCTTTAAATAGATTTATTAGGCTGGTGACCTCTGACGCCTCTCCCAACTGCAATTCTATGATTCTGTGAAATGTCCCAGAGGACCTAACCCCAAAGCGTGGCATGGGCTGAGATAAGGCTAGGGGAGGGTAAAATGAACTTTATCTCTGTAGCAAAATTGTGAAGCAAGTCCAAAAACCTTAACTCCTAGGCCTTTGACCCTCCAGTCAAACCCACATGTCTGTCCCAGGGCCCTGAACTTCCTTGGCCCCCAGTATCTAAAGCCTGGCCTTCCCACTAACAGCATCTCTCAGATCACCCCTTGTATTCAATCACTTAACCTACATACATGCCGCCCCTGCCTGCAACAGTGCTAGGTGTGGGCTCCCTAACTCCACTCAGCTACATGGGACAGAGTTCTGTCTTTGTCTGCAGACTACACATCCAGGCACGTTGTGGTCTCATCTGAATAGACCAGAGATTATCAAGCCTGTGAGACAAAGGGTTCCTCTCCGCTATACACCCCAAAGAGCTTTTCTATAGCTCCCACCCAGGCTTGAAAAGAACAATTCAGAGCAACAATTTCACAACAAGGTAAGAAACTAGAGTCTGGAGGAACTTGTTTTAGATAAAAATAACATAGGCTGGCTTTCATGCAGGACTTCCTTCAGGTCCTCAGTAGCCAACATACTCCAAGGCTCGCTTCAGCATTCAGACTTTGAACCTCAGGCCATTGACTGACCCTTTCCAACCTGGACAGATACTAGTTTGGGAGGAGGGTGGAGAACCTGTGACCTCAGGACCACGTGGGGCCACATGTGAATTCAGTCAAAGGGCCACACTTGAGGACTTAGAGGGCCACATGTGGCCTCAAGGCCATAGGTTCCCCACCCCTGGTCTGAGATAACTGAAAACACAAGCTTTGCTGAGATTTCTGGTCTTTAGCTTGTCCACAGGACTGACAATGACTACTGAGTGCCTAGATCTTATATCCTTGACTGCAGGGATTCTGAAATAGGTATTCTGACCCTGAGGCTGAAGGAAAGTCAAGGCAGACACTGTTTTCAGTCCTTTGCTGGTGCCTCCACCCTCTGCTTTAAAAATAAAAAATTCTGGGAAGGGGAAATAGGTCAATCACCTGCTAAAAATAAACCTGAGAAGGTGTTTGGGAAAGTAGCCCATTTCCCACACTGTGAAAAGAAAACAGCTGAAGAACCACATACAGAAAGAGTCAGGGTTTGCAGGAAAGGGCAAAATTTATATTTGAGTCATTCAAATCTTTGGCATAGTAGTGTAATGGAGAGGTAGGCACATGAAGTATGTAGGATATAGATCATATCTGCCAAAGTCAAAGTATCACAGATGCTGGTAAGCAAGAAGTCCAGAGGCCAGGGGGCACAGCAGAAGCAGGCAGATACTACAGGTCTAGCCAGGCAGGTTGAAAGAAACAGAGGCCAGGGAAGTAAACCAGGACAAGGATCAGGAATGTTGGTTTAAAAAAGAACATCTGGGGAACAAAAAATCAGAGCCCAGAAATTGTGAAAATAATTGTTTTTATCAAGTTTCTCTTGTTCACATTCTTTTTCTGTGTTTCAGTCTTTTATCCATCACTTTCCTTTTCAAATATGTCCTTTCTCCTCTACCAACCCACCCTATACATGGAATATTCCTTCCCCAAACAACCTTGTACAAAATATGTATGTGCTCCTCTAAATACACGTTGTCTCTTCTTCTGTTAGACTATAAACTCCTTGAGGGGAGGGACTGTTTTTCTTTTGTCTTCATATCCTCAAGACTTAGTACAATGTCTGGCACAAGATAAATGCTTCACAAATGCTTGTTGAATGAGGCAGGGGAAAAGCAGTGTGGGCAGCTCTTATCACAAATTCTTCCAAACAGATCCAGAAAATGCACCAGACCAAACCCTGATGGGGAAATTCAGAACAAGTCATAGTGAGTCATTTTGGCTGGCACCTATCCCAACTGCAGTTCCTCGGTATGAGAGTGGCCCAATATAGCATGGGAATGTTTTTTGCTGTGGTGCACAGCCTCTTCTTGAATGCTAGAATGCTCTGAGAAGAGCAGCCTGAGTTCCTGCTAAGACCTCAGGCACAAAGGAAGCCAGCATCTAACCGACAGGTACAGCCAGGGCAGGAATCCCAGACCAAAGGAGAGCCTACACTTCTGCCTGCTCTGAGCCAAGAGTTTTCCAGTGGCCTGATGAGGCAAAGTCAAACAGCAGCATTCTACTCTTACACATACCCAAACCCAGATCAGGAGTTTGCAGGGGGGAAGGGGGGGGCCTGCTAGACTTTGCTCCCGATCAAACCATTTTAGGAGCACCAAAAGCTTCCAGGTCCCCAGTCTAGCCCTGAGACCTTGGAACAACACAGTACTTAATACCCTGCCCTGCCCCCAAACCAGCAACTGGACCAGCCCAGACCAGAGAACCTGGCCCTAATATCAAGTCTGAAGTCAGGAAATAGGCTGGAAGAATGGGAAAACAAAAAAAGGACCTCACCATAATGGGCTATTATGGTGGAAGGAACACTCAAGAATGACTCCAAAATATCTATAAGCCAGGCCTCAGAGAAAAACACATACTGAGCATAAACTCAACTAGAAATTCTGGAAGAGATAAAGCAAGAGGTTTGGTTTATTGTTGGTGTTTTTTTTTTAACAGTTAGAAATATTTTATTTTGTTTTTAATGGAATGAGAGCACTTAAGAGAAAAAATGGAAAAAGAAATGAGAAGTATGGAAAAAAGAATTGGAAAGAAAATTAATAGCTTAGCACAAGAGGTACAAAACCTTACCCAAACAACAAACTCCCTGAAAATTCAAATGGACCAAATTGAAATCAATGACTCCAAGAGAAAACCAAAAATATTAAAACAGAGTTAATAGGGTGAGGGGGCAAAGGAAGAAAATGTAAGAAATCTCATAGTAAAAACAATTCACCTGGAAAATCCATCGAGGAGAAAAAAATTGAAAATCACTGGACTATCTGAACACATAAACAAAAAAGGAGCCTTCAACATCATATTTCAACAAGTCTTAAAGGTGCCCAGATTTCTTAGAATCAAATGGTAGAGTGAGCATAGAAAGGATCCATCATAGATGGATGGGAAAGAAATCCACAAATTAAAATCCTAGACAAAATTCAGGGCTTTTAGTTCAAAGGTAAAAACACTACAAACATCCAGAAAGAAAGAATTCAGTACCCAGGACCCATAGTCAGGATCACATAGAATTTAGCAGCCACCACTATCAAGGAGTAGAAAACTTGGAAGGATATGGGCTTACTGCCAAGAATAACTTCTCAGAAAAATTGAATATAATGCTACAGGGGAAAATTGAGGTCTTCTAAGCATTGTTGATGAAAAGACCAAAAAGCTATGTAGAAACTTTGAGGTTCAAACACAATAGTGAAGAAAAAACATTAAAAAGTAAAAATGAATGGAAAATGATAAAGGACTAAATGATTATAAATTTCTTACATACGTGTCCCTTCTGATCCCTATCATTATCAGGGTACATAGAGGGAGTTCAATTAGACAAGGCTTGTGAGTGGTTCTGTTATAACTTGATGATCTAAAAAAAAAGAATGGAAATAAAGGAGAAGAAGAATACACTGATGTGGGAGGAGGGAAAGGAAGATTGTAGGAAATTTATTCAATTGGGGTACATAAATAGATATCTATATAAATAAGGAGAAGGGGGTGAGGGAGGAGTAGCTAATGCTTGAATCTCACTCTCACATGAACTGGTCAAAAAGAAGGTAGGAGAGAGAGAGAGAGAGAGAGAGAGAGAGAGAGAGAGAGAGAAATACATTTCATTCAACAGAGAAAGGAGAAAGGAAGGGGAAAATTGTGGAGCGGGAGTTAGATGAAGGGTAAATTAAAGGAAGGATTATTCCTAAGCAAAATAAATTCTAAGGATGTACAAAAATATCTATAGGTCTTTTTTTGACAAAGAATGGGAATATGAAGGGATGCCCATAAATTGGGGAATGGACAAATAAGTTATGGTTTAGAAATGTGGTAGAATATTTTTGTGCTGAAGTCTTATGAGCATAATGACCAAGCAGGATTCCAGATGACCAATGAAGAAATAGGCTACCCATTATCTGATAGAGATTTAAAGGACTCAGAATGCAGAATGAAACAAATATTTTTTTAGGACATGTATGGCTAATATGGACATTTGTTTTTATTGACAATCCATGTTTATAATAGAGTTTGTTTTTCTTGTGTTCATTATGGAGGCAGGGAAGAATTAGAGTAGGAGGCAGAGCTTAACTGATTAAAATAAAATATTTTTTCAGAAAGAGAAAGCTTGAGAACTCTGATCAACACAACGGCCAGATACAATTTTTATTTTTTTGGTTTTTGGAGAGGGGAAGGTAGGGCAGGCAATTGGGGTTAAGTGACTTGCCCAAGGTCACATGGCTAGTTTTGTGTTAAGTGTCTGAGGCTGGATTTGAATTCAGGTCCTCCTGACTCCAGGGTCAGGGCTCTATTCACTGTACCACCTAGCCACTCCCACAAACTACAATTCTTGAGGACTCACCATGAAATATTCTGCCTGCCCACTTGACAGAGAGGTGACTGCCTCAGAATGCGGATAGCAACATTTTTTCTTAGACGTGCACAATAAGAAATTTTGTTTTGCTTCACTATATATGTTTGTAATGAGGGTTTCATTCTTCTTGTTTTCTCAATGAAGGGCAGGGAAAGTGGAGGTGAAAGAAAAGGCTGATCTTTGTTTGAAAATAAAATAAAATTTAATATTAAAAAAAATGACAGCAATTGAGGTCACCAAGTAAAAGAGTATAGAGATAAAAGAGGACCCAACCTTGGGGTACACCCCAAAGTTATTGCACATGACATGAATGGTGTATAATAGAAGGAACCTGAGGTCATATATCAAGGAGGAAAATCAAGAGACAATGTCAGAAGGAAAAGGGGGTCAATAGTGTCAAATATAGCAGAGAGGTCATGAAGGATGAGGACTGAGAATTTTAAAATAAAAGAACAATTAGCAAAATAAAGAGATAATTTTGTCATTCCTGGTCAATACTGAGCTGTTAGATTTGACAACTAAAATATTATTGGTATCTTTGGAGAGAGTAGTTGAAGAGACCAAACTGCAAAAGGCTCAGAAGAGACTTTGAGAGAAGAAAGGGAATAACAATAATAATAGCCAGAATTTATTAACCTTAACCTTACCTGCCAGTGCTTTGCCCAAAGAAATACAAATTTTGATCGCTGAAACCTAGCAAGATATCTTGGAGTTTGAAAGGCTAGATTTCTTTTCTATGGACCATGCCTTAAACACAAAATACTCTGGATCTCATTGACTGGTCAACAATAGATCCCAACCCAAGTCTCACTTGGTCATTGTTTTTGGATTCAGATGGCTCAGAATAAGTGTAAATAGTAATTGTTTCTGTTTTGATCAGAAACCCTGAGGGTCTTCCACTCCCAGATTTATTTTATTTTGACTAGATAAAAGATGTCATTCTTCGCCTCATTTTTACCTAGCCTTAGTCACTGAACAGGCATTGCTTCAGTCAAATTGAGACCTGGGAAAGACCTTAGCTTGAAAAGGTCAAGGGCTCCCACTGCATTAGAGGCCATGTCCAGTCATCCTGATCTATATCTTGCCACTGTGTGGGATAAAAGAGTTCAGAGTCTGAATCTGAGATCAGAAAAGGTCTTTATTCTTCCTCATGAGAAAGGGCCCTCTGCTCCTGTCGCCCAAATGGCATCTGCCAGGGAGAGAGCAACAGGTAGAAGCAAGCCCATGGTTATATAACTTTCTAAGGCAGAAACCCAATTCCCCAACTAGCCTTCACTCTCATTGGTAGGGAGGCCAGCCCACAACCTAAGCCCGAGAATCTATCTCAGAGACAAAGGACACAGAAACATGTGGGTGTCCAATGCAAGGCCAGAAAGGCAGTTTTATCCTTATTTGGTATATCTTATGCTGAGGTGGAACTGGGGAGGGTCTCCATTGCTCTAAGTCCCAGATTCCTGTAAGGTCAGGTGACTTCTAAACTTGGGCCTAGTGGATGCTGAAGACACTTTAGATTTGATTTTTCAGAATGGGGAAATTTCACTGGCAATTATCCCTCATACCACTAAACCCTAATGGCTCTGGAGGAGAAAGTGAGGCTGGTGACTTTGCACAGTCCTTCCTCACTTAAATCCAATTCACTTGTAAGTCATGATAGCACTTTACAACAAGTCAACAACACTTTACAAATATTATTTCATTTTATTCTTACAACAACCCTGGGAGAAACTTATTATTAACCCCATTTTATGGATGAGGAAATTGAGACAGTTTAAGTGACTTGCCCAGGGTCATACAGCTAGTACATATCCATAGTCAAATTTGAACTCAGTTTTTTCTGATTTCAGGACTAGAGCTCTATCTAGTTAGTTGCACCACCTAGCTGCCTCTTGGAAATACCATGTGAAGACAACTTTTTCAAGGAATTTGGATGAAAAAGGAAGGAGAGATAGCAAGGTGTTTTTTTTCTTTATTAATTTGTTGTTTACTTTTAGTTTACAAGATTCAGTTCCACAATCCCTTGAGTTTCCAATTTTCTCCCCCTTCCTCCCCTCCCTGCCCCCCATGGTGGCATACAGTCAAGTATAGGATCTGCTAACACTTCCACATTAGACATTAGTCCGGTTATAAAGAAGGATTGTAACAGATGGAATGAACAATGGGAAAGAAGAAACAAAATCAAACAAGAAAAAGAAAGAGAGAAGGTAATTTGCTTCAATGTGCATTCAAACTCTGTTCTTTGTAGTTCTTTCTCTGAATGTAGACTTCTCTCTCCATCATGAGTCTTTTGGAAAAGAATTTTTTTTGGCCTTTTGGAGGGGGGAAGGTAGGGTAATTGGGGTTAAGTGACTTGCCCAAGGTCTCATGGCTAGTCTTTTTGTGTGTGTTAAGTGTCTAAGGCCAGATTTGAACTCAGGTCCTCTTGACTCCAGGGCAGTTGCTCTGTTCACTGTGTCACCTAGCCACCCCTAGGTTTTTTAAGGACAGGGAAAATGAAGTGTATTTGTAAACGTTAAGTAAGGAGCCAATAGATAGGTATTGATGATTAAAAAGAGAAGAGATGATAGCAGGGACAAAAAATGCTTATTGATTGATTTATTAATTGAATCATTGGCAAAGAAGGTATGCTTTTTTCTGGAATCCCGAGGCTAGAAGAATAAAGTTGGGAAGTCAACATGAAGGGAGTGACATAGACAAATCCAAAAAGATTTTTACTTGCTGGAATAATGGATGAAATCTAATAAGGTGAAATATAATGTTCTACATTTAGGTTCAAAAATTCAATTTTAATTTAAGAACTCTGGTCAACTCAATGACCAATCACGATTCCAGAATACTGACAATGGGTGTTTCCCACCTGCTAGCAAAGATGACTGGAGATGCAGAATGAGATATACACATTTTAGACATTACCAATGTACAAATTTGTTTTGCTTAGCTACTATTTTTTTTGTTTCAGGAGAGAGCTTTTATTGGCAGGGATTGGGAGGAGGGAATAGTGAGGTAGGTAAGAAAGGAAGAAGAAGAAAAAGAAGAGAAGGAGGAAGAGGAAGAAGAGGAGGAAGAGGAGAAAGAAGAAGGAAAAAGAAGGAGAAGGAAGAAGAAGAAGGAGGAGGAGAAGAAGAGGAATACACAAAAGAGGAAACTTAAAAGGCAACATAGACAAGAAAAGTGGTGCTGGTCTTATTGTAGTGAATTTAACACACAAGTAAGTTATAGTAGTGAAAATTCATGGTTTCACTTATAATCCTCTTTTTCTCTTCTTTGTGTATTGAAATGTTCACATTTATTGATTTTAATTTAGATTTATGATGAAAAATAAATTCATTTAGACAAGGACAGGATAGGAAAAACATAGCTAAATGTAATTTCTATGCCGAATTATGGCTTTTACTAGCCAGAAACCTCGTTGTGTCATCATTGTGATAAGGCTGCTAAAGTAGCTAGTTCTCTGCTGGGGTACCTTGAGAGAGGCCTAATGTTCATAGGAAAAGCAGATGGGATAGTTCCATTGTACTCTGTCCAGTCAGACCATCTCTGGGATGTTATGCCCTTGCTTTCTTAATAATAATGATAGATGCCAAAAGTCAGAAGGGAGGTGGGGGACAGAAAAGGTATTGCTTTGAAGTATCCATTATCAAAGTGGGTGAGTGGTGCATAGAATGTGTTCAGGGAAGTACCTCTGGTGTGAGGGGTGCCAAGCCCTTTTCAGGGCTGCTTTCCACCTTTGGTGTCCACTTGATTCACCCAACTGTCATCTGGGCTCCAAGAAGCTGTAGCATGAGTAGCTATCACACCTTGGTAACCATTTTGGCAGATGGGCTAAACCAGGTTGAGGGTAACTTAGGGGTCTCAAATCGTTTGGTGAGTTGGAGGGTGTCAACTCCAAGCACGTGAAGACTTCCCTGGGTGGAATGGGCAGATGAGAATAATTTGTTCCAGTGCCTATGAAGATGGTGGAAGCAGGCACCATGGAGCACTTAGAGATTGGTTAGACATCAAAGATGCCAAGATCATCCACTGTGTCCCAAGCCATAGACGGTCATCTTGACTTTTGTCTTTGATGACTCTGGAAGAGGGAATGAGGCTGATGAGTTTGCACAACTCTGTCTCACTTAAATCCAATATATACTCAAATCAAAAGACATCACCCACATCATTTTACCATTTTTACCTATCTTAAAGTCCTCTGATGACAGATAAATGGTGAAGCAGCAGGTGTGGATACACTGGGAGCTGTAGTCACAACCCTGCACACAGATAGCCATAGGGTCATCTTCTCACTGGAAGCAGCAGTAGGATTCATCAGCCCCCTGGGGAGTCTGAGCAGTCTTTTTAGACCCACATTGCTTACCTCCTAGTGTGAGGAAGGGGCCAGAAAAGGTACCCTAAAAATTGTCTGCTTCACCCAACCCTAACCAGGCAGGGATCCTACCCTGCAGATGAAAACACACACAAAAAAAGTACAAAAAACTTTTGAAAAGATGATTCCACTCACCATTACTACATGGAACGTGCACATACTTATGGACAACATGTTATCCAACAGACCTAAAAGACAAACAGCTCTTGTTGTGAGAACTCAGCAGGTATTGCATCCAAATAGCAGCCCTGAGTGAAACAAGGCTGGCAAATGAAGGCCAGCTTACTGAAGTCAGAGCTGGATACATGTTTTTCTGGAGTGGCCACAGTGAATGGGAATGCAGTGAAGCTGGTGTAGGTTTTGCAATAAAAATTAATTTAGTCAATAAGCCCCCATGCCTCCCAAAAGGAGTGAATGACAGGCTCGTGTCAAAGTGACTGCCACTTGCAGGAAAGCTCCAGACCACCCTCATCAGTGCCTATGCTCCCACCATGATGAACCAGGTCAAAGAAAAATTTTATGAAGATCTGGAGACCCTCATCATCAATGTGCCAAAAGAGGACAAGCTTGTAATTCTTTTCTGGATCTTTTTCAAGATCCAGAGGTGATCAGTGACAAGCTCGTAATTCTGAATGACTTTAAGCAAGAGAAGGCATAAACCACCAGACATGGCAGGGAGGCCTAGGGAGAAATGGGAGCAGGTGCATAGCTTTGCTTCATTCCACTGGTGTCTGGGAAAGTTGGAGACCATCATCCATTATTCACATCTCATCCAAGCATGCTGTCATGAAATTCATCCTTTTTATGAAAATGAATTTTATTTGTAATTTCAACAAGGAGCATTTTCTCTTCTATCTCAAATACAATTCCATATTATGGATCTTCCATAACAATAATAACGCCTAATATTTATGTGGCATTTAAAAAAATACTTTACCTGTATTAATTCAATCCTCATCACATCCCTGTTATTTAGCTGCTGTTATTATCTCTATTTTTATAGATTAAAGATTAAATCACCCATTTATTAAATGCTCACTGTGTGCTAGGCTTACATGGTACTAAACACTAGGAATACAACTACAAGCAAAAAAAAAGCAGTCCCTTCTTAAAGAGATTACATTCTTTGTAATATACATATGTGAAACACGGCACATAAAAGGAGCTGGAAATATAGGGGTTGGGGGAGATATTCTAGGGGCAAGGGAGGAGGGTAGGAAAGTAACCCTGAGAGTCAAGCTCTAACCCAAGTTAGAATGAACATGGCTGGTATATTGCCTCAAATGGAAACTCCAGGAAGGAACTCACCAATTGGAGGAGGAGGCTTCAGAAGTAGAAGGGTAAGTGACTTACTCAGGGTCACTCAACAAGTAAGTTTGTGAGATAGAATTCAAGCACATGTCTTCCTGACTCCAAGCATTCTATCCACTAAGTCATCTAACGAGCTGAGTTAACACCACCAGGCACATTCTCAAACACCTTTGAAGGAAGTGCTTTGGTTATTTGGTAGAAATGATCATCAAGTGGAAATTATTTCATACCTGCTCTTAGCAGGATGTAGAATCATGGTGATAAAATTATTAAGAATTTAGAAACCAGGGGCAACTCAGTGTGCAGTGGATCGAGCACCAGCCCCTGAAGTCAGGAGAACTTGAGTTTAAATTCAGAATAAGACACTTACTAGCTATGTGATCCCAGGCAAGTCACTTATCCTCAGTTGCCTAAAAAAAAAAAAAATAGAATTTAGAACCCAGTGGTATACTGAAGCATTTTTGTTGTCATTTTCCAGTTGCATCTGACTCTCTGTGACCACATTTGAGATTTTCTTGGCAAAGATCCTGGAGTGGTTTGCCATTTCCTTCTCCAGATCATTTTACAGATGAAGAAACTGAGGTACACAGGGTTAAGTGACTTGTCTGGGGACACACAGATAGTTAAGTGTCTGAGGCTGGAACTGACTTTGGCAAGATGAATCTTCCTTAACTCTAGGCCCAGCATTCCATTCACTGTGCAACCTAGCTGCCACCAGGTGAGCATTTACACTTTGGATTTTGGCAAATGCTATAAATTAGGGCTTGATTTGTTTTGTTCACTGTTTAAACTTAACAAAGTGATGTGGGGCAGCTAGGTGGTATGAGGGGGCAACAAGGTGGCACAGCAGATAGACCACCAGCCCTGGAATCAGAAGGACCTGAGTTCAAATTTGGCCTCAGACACATACTAGCTGTGTACCTCTGGACAAGTCACTTAACCCTGATTGTCTTCCCCCTAAAAACATGATCGAGTAAATGTTAATAATTCAGATTACATTTACAAGTTTGTGGAACATTCCAGGGAGTTGGATTTCCAGCACAACCCTGGTGGAGATACACATTTTTTGAGTTGTGAGAAAAAGGGAAGGATCTTAAATACTTAATTCCCATTTCTCTTGGTCTTGGGCAGAATTTTAGTTATGAAGGAAAAGAAAACAGTGGCACAGTAGAATAAGCACCAGACTCCAAATGGGTATGTAACCTAAGTATAAATGATCACATTATAAAAAAAATTATAGATGCATGGAAGGAAAGACATCACACAGCTAGGGTTAGTGGAAGAATGTTTAATTAAACAAAGGATAGAAGTGATTATAGAAGATAAAATAAATAATTTCCATATAACACTTTCACTCACCCTAGTGCAACATTCTTTCTGAGGGGCCACCCTATGATACTGCTTGCAACCCGCGAAGAGGGAGATGTGACTTCTGATTGGCTGAGAAGACACTGAGCCACAATGCTATATACATTTGTAGCTGGAGAAAGGATTTTTTCTGATGATTGGAGGAATTCAGGAAAGGTAGACAAAAGAGGCAGGTTTAGACTTTTTGAATGGTAGACAGGAGATCTCCCTAGAGAGGCAGACATCTGGAATCAGACCCCATCACTTCCCTTGATACCCAGTGCTTAAAGCCCTAGACCTTAGGTCCTGCATGAACAAAATCAGTACAACTAAGTTAGAAAAGAAGTTAATATGGGGAAAATTGGGAGAATTGGGAATCTTTAGCCAAAAAATCTTCTGATAGAGGTATGAAGTGAAAGTTATTAAGTGGACTGATAAAAAGGATTAAAGTGATTCTCTAATGGATAGGCAATCAAATACTATGAACAGGAATTTTTCAAAAGAAAAAATGCAAGCCATCAACAGCCATATGAAAGAATATTCCAAATCAAAAATAATTTTAAAATGCAAATTAAAACAACTCTGAACCACTATATCATACCTATTAGATTGGTAATAGTGATAAAGGACAAAAATTAGAAATTTTGGAAGGGTTACAAAAGGAAAAACATTGATGCACTGTTGGTGCAGTGATCTATCTGGGGAAAAATGAAATTATACTAAAAAGTCACTAACTCATACATATTCTTTAGTCTAGTGATGCCAATCAATCTATAAACATTTATTGAATCACCTACCATGTACCAAGTGCTGTACTAAGCACTGGGGATACAAAAAGAGACAAAAGACAGTCCTATCAGATGTATACCCCATGGAAGTCAAAGGCAAATGCAACGGTTCTAGATAAAGAAAAAGTATTAATAACAGTAGTAAAGAAGTGAAAACAAAGTGAGTGACCATCAGTTAGTAAATGGTTAAATGAATTGTTGTACATGAACATAATGAACTATTATAGTACCATTAAAAATGATAAATATGAAGGACTCAAAGAAACTAATGAAGAATTGTAGGAAATGATGCAAATTAATCTGAATTAAAAATAATATACACTGAATGTGAGAGAAAACAACATTGAAAGACTAGAGAATTTTGATTGCTGCAGTGACCAAAGGGGACTTCAGATGAAGTGATGATAAAGTATGCCTCTTGCCCATCAGCCAAAGAGAATATTTCTCACAATATGGACATGGTGAGAAATTTATATTCAGATATGGCTAATGCATTGAATTGGGTTTTTTGGTTGTATTTATTTCTTACAAAAGAGAGTTCTGTTGGGAGGGGAGTGAGTGATTGGGATGGACAGTGATATAAAAAAGAAAAGAGAATTGATACATTTTTTTCAAAACAAAGACTGCTCCACTAAGTGCCTTCTTTCTGCCATTAAATTGATATGTGATCTTGGAGAAGAAAGTCATTTAGGCAGGCAGGTCACAAAGCTATTATTAAATACTTATTATGTGGGCACTGTGATAAGTGCTGGAGATAGAAGCAAAAAGATAGTACCTGCCCTCAATGGGCCTCCATTCTAATGAAGCAAGACGGAACACAAAAGGGAGCAGAAAGGCAGCAGTAGAGGAAGGTAACCTTCCTAGATCTTAGTTCTATCATCTGTAAGATGAGAGCCAAAGCTAAATGATTTTCCAAAAGGTCCCTTATGACCCTAGGTTCTTTGATTCCAGTGTAATGCACTATTTTTCTTATTTGATGTGATTCCTGGGTTTTCTTATGTATGCCTATGTTAACCCTGCAGAACTAAACTTAAATTTGAAATTGATGCTACCCTGTCCTATAAAACTCATATTTACTCTCTGTCTCTGGTACTTTCTTTCCCTTCTATTTCTCTCTGACTCTCTGTTTCTCTCTGACCTTCCTTTTTTCTTTATTACTATCTTCCCTGTCTCTCTCACACACACAGCCCTTAGGGAGCAATGTCATTTTTTCATAAAGGAAGCAATATCTAAACATAAGAAGCTCATGGAAATTTGGAGTGTGGCCTGGGGCTCAGATGAGACAGGCTGAGGTAAATGTACAAGAGAAGGGAGGGAAGGAAGGAGGGAGGGAAGGAGGAAGAAAGGAAAGAGAAAGAGACCTTTAAATATAAACATAAAAATTTCTCGATAGAGAAATCAGAAAACTGCAAACAGCGCCTCATCAAGATTCCTCAGTTTTCTGGAAAATCCTTTATTTGTCCTCTGTAATTCACTCTCTCTCTCTCTCTCTCTCTCTCTCTCTCTCTCTCTCTCTCTGTCTGTCTCTGTCTGTCTCTCTCTCTCTGTCTCTCTGTCTCTCTGTCTCTCTCTCTATTGTCAGAAATAGCCCCTGAACATTACTGAATTACTGAACATTAAGCTTTCTGACACTGTAGGGATGTTAAGAATAAGAAAGCATCTTAGACCCAATGAGCCATTTTATGTCATAATTCCAGCTAATTACATTCAATTCTTAGAGGTTAAAATGACATTTAAAAATGCAAGATATTTATTTCCATTGTAATTTCCCAACTAGTTGAATCAGTCAAAGGATCTTTCTAAAACCTCCTCATATAGTTATTTTCATCCTTCATCAAAGAAAGACAATTCCAAAGTCTTCGAGGTAGGAAATTTAAAGGGATATAGCACAAGCCATTAGAAGACGGAGTGAGTTGAGTTTAATAAAAACAAAGGCCACTTTTATCGGTTAAACAGGGTGAAGAGGGCATTTGCCCCCTTTTTCCTTCCTGGGGACACGTATTTTGTGCAAATACTGACAGGAAAACTCACCTAGTATGAGTACACACACACACACACACACACACACACACACACACACAGAGGCATTCAGACAATATACAGGCCAGCTCCCTATCTCTATGACCCTCTGAGCCCTAGAAAAGAGTAGCATTGCAAACATCATAAATAAAATTTTAATAATATATTTAATACTAATCTTAAAGACACATGGGGTGTTCATAAAGCACTTAGCATGATGCCTAGCATGGAGCAGGTGTGTAACTAATGCTTGTTCCACCCATCCCTAAGGTTTGCAAAGCACTGATGTATTTTAGTTGTTCTGTTATGCCCCACTCTTCATGACCTTATTTGGAGTTTTCTTGACAAAGATACTGGGGTGGTCTGCTATTTCCTTTTCCAGCTCATTTTATAGATGAGGAACTGAGGTAAACTAGGTTACATGATTTGCTCAGGGACATACATCTTGTAAGTGTTTGAAGCCAGATTTGAAGCCAGAAGATAAGTTTTCCTGCCTCCAGGCCCAGTACTCTAGCCACTGTTCCACCTTGCTGCCCCTACTTTATGTATACTACTTTATTTGATCCTCACAACAACCCTGTGAGAATCTCCATTCTATAGAGAAGGAAACTCAGTTTGAAAGAGGTCAAGTGACTTGCCCAACATGACAGCTCATAAGTGTTTGAAATAGAATTCAGACTCAGCAATAGGAAATTATGACTTGTGTGAGAGAAGAGGTGTAAAAGTTATGACCAAAAAAGTAGTTGGGTCAGTCATAAATCAAGATTAAGAGGTTAAAAAGTAGATAACCTCTATATTGCACTATTTGTTTTTGTTCATCTTTTGTTCTTGAAGAAGACCAATGACATCAGGAAAGAGATGTCATGATTTGCAAGTAAATTGGATTTAAATGAAGGAGGGCTGTGCAAAGTTATCAGCCTTATTCTCTCTCACAGCCATCTGTGGGTCCAATGGCAAGATACAGATCAGGACAAGTGAAGATGGCCCTAGATGTAGTTTAGTCTTTTTAAGTTAAGGTCTTTCCCAAGTCTCGATTTTTCTGAGGCAACTCCCATTCAGCAGTTAAGGCTAGGTGGTAAGAAATGAGACAATAGATGGCCTAGTTTGCCTACTCAGAAAAGTAAAATAAAATCAACTTGGGAGTGGGGGACTTCCATGGTTTCTGACCAAAACAGAAGTAATTGCTATTTACACTCACAGTGAGCCATCAAAACCCAAACAATGACCAATAAAGGTTGGGCCTGGACCTATTATTATTGGCCAATCAGTGAGAGCCAAAGTGTTTAGGGTTTAATGCATAGTCAAGTAGCTCCATTTGAATTCTAATGGGTTTTATCCATGCCTGGTTTTCCAGAGGCTCTCTTTCAAGAAATCATAAATGAAGCTACATGGGACAGAAGAGCTAATTGTCCCAGTTTTTTTAAATGATAGAATAAATAAGTAGGGAAGAGGAAAAAAAGTTGCCCCTGTAAACCTTTTAAAAATGTTTGGTTAAAGGAGACAAGCAAATAGGAGTATACAGTTATTTCATTTTATTCCCTTAAAACTAGCGAACTTGTATAAGGAGACAGATTAGGTCTGCCTGCTGAACAAAAAACTGAGAAAGCTTAAGTACCTTTTAGGATCATCCCAATTCAGGGTGATTGTGTCACACAAATTTATGATCTCTATATGTTACTATCTATATTGTGAGAAAAGAAGTTTCTTGGTTGTAAATGCAAATTAAGAAGACAACAAATGGAGCCAGGTCCATTTGCAGTTTACGGTCTCAGGATGTCTCTTTTCCTCCCATATGGAGTATGTCCCAAGATAAGGGTAATCTCACCTCCAGCCTCATCTGGTCTCTGAAGTTGCCAACACAGGAAAAGGCCTTTTTAAAGCAAGGCAAAGCAGTCTGTTTGATTAATTCAGACTTTGGCCAAAAATATAATATTTAATGATTATCATTCCCAAACCCCAAGAAATCTTATGAGGTCTAAGGGATCAACATTTATATTGCTTTGGGCAGATCACCCACATGTAAGGATACCATTCCCTATGTGGACAGAAAGATAGGAGGAAGGGAGGAAGGAGGACCCTGAGAATCTTTCCTTTCCAGATTAAATTTTTTTTAGTAGACAAACAAGGCTCTCTTTTGCCTCATTTCTCACCTAGCACTAATATACATGAATGATTAAAAGACCTAGAAGAAGGTCTCTATCACCTATAGGAAGGACATACAGGAGGACATGCACAAGAAACACAGAGAACAAGAAAGTTATGAGTTGCACCAAGAAGGGAGTGGCCACATAGATAAGACCACATATCCATCAAAGAAAAAATGAATGGATGTGGAAATAAAATTAATAGCTCTCCAATGCAGTCATTTGAGGGGCTCTGACCCCCTACCACTCTAAAATATCTCCCATATCTGGTTGTCACATATTAATACAGCAGTTCAAATTCTTCCAGGAGCACTCACAATCTCCATCTAAATTGCCAGTGAGAATGCTTCCAAGAATATCTACCACAGCTAGCCCTGTAAATCCAGAAATCTTACACTTTTGGCCAGCGTACATATAGCCAGGTTAAAACCAATAAAGAATACACAGAGACTTCTTAATTAGAGTGTATCAGACACATAGTACTAAAATATGTCTGAGCTACTTTACTAGAAATTTACTTTACAGATACACATGGTAATCTACAAGATTTTTTTTTCCATATAATATGAAAATCCAAACCCACACACACACACATACACACACATATGTACCAGTATGGGCAAAGAAAAAGGATAGAAGGGAATTTCCCTTTTCAGGGAGATTCCAGTGATTTAGATAATTTAGATCAGAGAAAGCCTCAGCTGGTCACAAAAGCTGAAGTGGCCCCAGGAAAGTGGACTCCCTCTTGCTAGAAGTTTGTAAGCAATGACTGTATCATTACATGCTGAAGGTTAAAAAAAAGAAAAAAATTTTACATAACTTTGGAATACCAAGTTGTACATAACTGATTTGCAGTTTCATGTGTGATCATGTTTTTTTTATTATACTGTCATAGAAATGCTCACTTTATTCCATAAATTAAAAATAAAGTTAAAAAAGTTTTTTAAATAACCCCCTTTTTAAAAAGTATTCCTCATCAGGCTTGGGAACACTGGATGGTTTTTGAGATCCTTTCTACTCTAAGAGTCTGTGATTATGTGTGTTACACAAAGAGCAGAGAAAATGTGGCTTGACTTACATGAGAAAAAAAGGGAGATCTTCTGTGAGGCCTGGAAGTGTTTGCATTTGCAAAGAAGTCACCTACAGAAAGAGTATACCCTTGAAAGGAGCCCGGAAGCATTCCCATTCCAAAAGATTCCATTCCAAGAACATTGGAATTCCAGCTGTTTCCCCCTTTCTCTCCTCCCTCCAACTCCTCTTTACCTCTTTGAGCTTCAGTTTTCACATCTGTAAAACGGGAATAGAAGAAGCACCAGAGCACCAAAGTTTCCATTCCTTTCAACAGCTTCCTGGCCTTGCTAACCCAAGATTGCAATTTCTCAGTTTAAGTCACAAAGCCTTCTATTATTTTTGATATCCCTGAAGGAGAAGCTTAGTAAAAAAGGAAAGAAAGATAGAGTAAATGGCCCCATTCTTTCCACTGATCCTCAGTGGGAGATTTAAAGTTGATCCATTTCTTTTATTTGTCAAATATTTTTTGTTCTCTATGATCTTCTGTGTCATAGGTCAGCTCCTTGCATCTTATGTTTGCAATTCAGGCTTCGCTCAGCTCTCTCTCCTGCTATACCTATCTACCACAAGCAACAAGATCTGAGGAGAACAGAAAAATCCCATCCCATCTTCACAAGAAGCTCCTTCTCCAATCTACTCTGTAGCCCCCCAAAATCGCAAAGCATTAGAACTAGAAGGATTGTAAGGATCATTTAGTCCAGCCCCTAGCCCATTTTACAGATGAGGAAACTTGGATTTACAGAAGTAAAGTGATTTGGCCAAGGTCACACAGTAATAAGTGACAGAGACACATAAGTCTTCTGACTCCAACTCTACATACTATATACTCTATATACAGCATATATTGCCTTTCTCCTACCTCCTACTAAGGCTTTATCTTCCCCCACAGCTACCCCACTAGAAAGCTAAAATGCAACAAGATATTATCTAATCTTCTTTATGGATACTCTAGACATTTGGCAAACAGTGTTATTTCCTAGTGCCTAAAATTATCTTATTTCCATATTTATATAGCAGGCAAACAGTTCAGGCGTGCAGAGAATTCAATCTAAAAACCAACTGAACAATCTTATCTTTTTGTATCAAATAACCACGGGAGTGTTCTAACTGGTCTTATTTCTGAATTTTTCTGCAAACATTGAATCAGTTTTTTCATAATCGGTTAAATGACATCCAAGGTAAATCCAATTTCTGAAAATATTAGATGGACCATTTTTGAAGTCAGTTTTTAGTTTTTGTTTTAGCTTTGTCTTCACCTCTCTCTTGGATTATTGCAATGGTCCTCTTATTGATTTCCCTGCTTCAAATCTCTCCCCTCCAATACACCCTACACATAGTTGCTCAAGTGATTTTCCTAAAATACAAGTCTGATCATGTCACTCATCTACTCAATAAGCTCCAATGGCTCCCTATTTATTGTCTTGAGGATCAAATATATAAACTCCTCTTTTTGCCCTTTTCAGTCTGACTCCATTCTGCCATTTCAACCTTATTACATTAATCCCCTTCTCACACTATATATTTATCTAGTCAAACTGGCCTTCTTATACAACACTCCATTTCCCACCTCCACCCTTTTGCAATGGCTGTCTCCTATACCTGGAATGTACTCCTATCTCACCCCAGCCTCTTAGAATCTCTTGTTTTCATCAAAATTCTATTCAGGCAACATCTTCTACATGAAATTTTTCACGTTTCTCCTCAACAGCTCATAGATTTTTTTTCCATGCATTTACCTCCTATGCAATATCTTAGAATATTTTGTATGTAGTTACTTATGTATACATTTGATCTCCTGCAATAGAATATAAGCTCCTTGAGGTCAGGAAATGTTTCAGTTTTGTCTTTGAATACCCAGCATGTAAAATTACTTGACACATTTTAGTCATTTTTTTGTTTATTTGTTTTTTTCAGTTGTGTTTGACTCTTTGTGACCTTGTTTAGGGTTTTCTTTTATCTCTTCTTTCTTTTTTTTCAAGGCAATCAGAATTTAAGTGATTTGTCCAAAGTCATATAGCTAGTAAATGTCAAGTGTTTGAGGCCAGATTTGAACTCAGGTCCTCCTGACTCCAGGACCAATGTTGTATCAATTGGGTTACCTAACTGCCCCCACTTAGGGTTTTTTTTTTTACAAAGATACCATAAAGGTTTGCTATTTTCTTCTTCAGTTTATTTTACAGATGAGGAAATTGAGGCAAACAGGATTAAGTGACTTTCCCAGGGTCATACTGCTAGTAAGTGTCTGAGGTCAGATTTGAACTCAGGTCCTTCTAACTCCAGGCTAGGCTCTCCATTCCCTGCACCACCTGGTTGCTCTGCTTAACACATAGTAAGTGCTTAATAGTCATTCAATAAGCACATGTGTGTTGTTCAGTTGTTTCAGTTGTGTCCAATCCTTCGTGACCCCCTTTGGGGTTTTCTTGGCAAAGATACTAGAGTGGTTAGTCATTTCCTTCTCCAGTTCAGGATTAAGTGACTTGCTCAGGGTCACACAGTGTCTGAGGCCAGATTTGAACTTTCTGATTTCAGACCTGGCATTCTATCTACTGTGCCACCTAGATACTCTAAGCATTTGTTAACCATGTACATTGTGTCAAGCACTATGCTAAGTACTAGGGATACAAAAAGAGATAAAAGACAATCCTTGCCCTCAAGAGTTTACAATCTAATTCAGAGAATACAAGGGAACAGATAATGTGCAGGATAAATAGGAAATAATTAAAAGAGGAAGGGTGCTAGAATTAAGAAAGATTAGGAAAAGCTTCCTAAAGAAGGTAGAATTTTAGCTGAAACTTTCAGGAAGTCAGGGAAGGTGGGAGACAGAGATGAGGTGGAAGAGCATTCCAGGCATGAGGAAAATTCAGAAAAAATCCTTAGAGGCAAAAGATGGAGCCTCTGGTTCCAGGAAGAGCAAGGAGGCGAATGTCAGTGGGTTTAGCAATAGTGGCAAGTAGTGAAGTGTGAGAAGAGGGGGAAAGGGTGGGGAGGGAGGAAGGGAGAAGGTTGTGAGGGACTTTGAATATGAATAAGATTTTGTATTTTATTCTGGAGGCAATAGAGAGCCACTGAAGTTTACAGGGCAGGGGAATGATATGGTCAGACATGCGCCATAGGAAAAATCATTATATTTAGTGACTGAATGGCAAATTGATTGGAACGGTGAGAGGTTTGAGGCAAACAGACTAATCATCAGGCTATTATCCAAAGGTAAATTTATTAGGACTTGCACCAGGGTGGTGGCGGTAGAGAGAAGGGGTCATATGCTTATTGATTGATTGATTTTTATGGGTAAGGCCAGCATCTACCTTCCACCTTACAGAAACTATGCACAATAGTCTCTTTTAGCTGCATTTACATTCAGCATCACTACTTAGAAGTAATAACTATTCAACTTATGGCCCAAGTCCCCATTCAATGCATTACTCACTTGTTAGAGAATACAAGAGACTTTTAAATTCAATAGCAAAAACTTTTGATCAATACATGAAACATTCGCTATAGCCAATTTCATTTTGGTCCTTCTGATTCCTTATCATAGCAGCAGGACCCAGTCAATTCAGAACTCATAGCCACTTCTTGGATGATCATTCCAGGGACTCTCCCTCAGGGCAGACTGGAGAATATCTTAAAGTGTTTGGTTTGGCCCTAGGATCTTCGTGATCCAAATGTGACACTGGGAGTCTACATCTACTCCAGCATTAAACTCACCCAGAATTATAAGCTTGTCCTCTTTTGGCACATTGATGGGATGAGTCTCCAAGTCTTCATAAAATTTTTCTTTGACTTATCAGGATTTGTCATGGTGGGAGCATAGGCACTGATGAGAGTGGTCTGGAGCTTTCCTGCAAATGGCAATAGCATCACATTGTCATGACACTTTCATTCACTCCTTTTGGAAGGCATGGAGGCTTGTTGACTAGATTAGTTTTTATTGCAAACCTACACCAGCTTTATTGCATTCCCCTTCACTGCGGCCACTCCAGACAAACGTGTATCCAGTTCTGACTTCAGTAAGCTGGCCTTCATTTGTCAGCCTTGTTTTACTCAGGGTTGCTATTTGGATGCAATACCTGCTGAGTTCTCACAACAAGAGCTGTTTGTCTTTTAGGTCTGTTGGATAACATGTTGTCCATAAGTATGTGCACGTTCCATGTAGTAATGGTGAGTGGAATCATCTTTGCAAAAGTTTTTGTGTGGTTTGACTGTAGGGTGGGATCCCCACCTGCCACATAAGCAGGCCAGGGTTGCATGGAATAGACAATTTTTAGGGTACCTTTTCTGGCCCCTTCCTCACACCAGGAAGCGAGCAGTGTGGTCCTTAAAAAAGGCTGTTGAGCCGTGCAGGGGGCTGCCAAATCCCACTGCTGCTTCCAGTGAAATGACCCTATGTGACTACAACTCCCAGTATATCCAAAGTTGCTGCTTCATCACTTATCTGTAGCCACAGAACTCTGAGATGGGTAAAAATGGTAAAATGGTATGGGTGATATCTGATTTGAGCATAAATCACATTCAAGTGAAGCAGAGTTGTGCAAAGTCGCTGACCTCACTGTCTCTTCCAGTGTCATCAAAGTCCAATGGCAAGACAAAAGTCAAGACAACTGGTGATGGCTTGGGATACAGTGGATGATCTTGGCATCATTGATGCCTAACTAAGCTCTAAGCACTCCACAGCACCCGCTTCAGCAGTCTTGATGGCTGTTGGAACCAACTGTTCTCATCTGCCCATTCCACCAGGAGAAGTCTTCACATACTTGGGGTAGACACCCTCCTAACTCATCTCAACCTGGTTTAGCTCATCTGCCAAGATGGTTTACTGAGGCGTGGCCACTGTGCATGCTTCAGCTTCTTGGATCCACAAGGGAGAGCTGGATGAATCAGGTGGACAATAAAGGTGGACGAGAGCCCTGAAAAGGGCTCGCTCAGAAGCCCTCATACCAGAGGTGCTGGTCCTCCCTTAATACACCCTGTGCCCCACCTTTTGGAATAGACAAATGGCATCATAGAAACAGGACTAAACTAGGAATTAAGAGTACTAGGTTATGGTCCCAAGCTAGCTGTTGCTAGGTGATTGCCCTGATATTCATCAGCTATTTAAAAGACTGGAGGAAGGACTCTAGTACATTAGCTAGGGCCTCAAAGAGGGTTTGTGGAAGGACCCAGACAAAAATTTCACTGAATTAGAAACCGTGGGTTGGTTGCAGTCAAGACAGGCAGAGATAGAGTCCATTCCAGTGCAATCATAGGGTCATTGAAAGATTGAAGAAATAAGATAAGATGCATGTGAAAATATGGTGAAATTGTATGAAAAATAGTAGAAAAGTATAGTGTGGAATTCTGTAAAGAATCTTTGGCACGTTTGACTGAAATACAAGCTATGTGTATTGCTAAATGAAGATGGTACTTAACATGCTTAAGAACCCAAAGTTTATATTTTCAGTGAGCTTTTAACAATACCATTGCTAAGAAAAGGAGACTATGTCACCTCTCAGAACTTAAAGAGATACTTTAGCACACTGTCACTGCTTCACTGCACCAGAGAAAGAATAATTTATGGGCCATCTACTCTTATTAGATAATGTAACTGACTATTGCTTGGTGCTTACTCAGACTCTGGGACCAAGGAACAGCTGTGCTCTTGGGTTAGAGGCCTTCTTGAGAAAACCAAGTCTATTGTTAGCCTGTTGGCCTGAATATAGGCAGCAATTTATTCCTACATCTGGTATGCATAAAATTTAAATGCAGCATCTAATGAATTCTACTTCCACTAAGGTCCTCTCCTGATGTATCATTGAAGAGTGGAAGCAACCTTGGTCCATTAATGGATATGTTGATGGAACAGAAGCTCTGGTAGAAAGGAAAACTGGATATTTTTAGATTAATAGGATTTGGGTTCAAATCCTCACTGGCCTCATATTACTTGTGTGACCTTGGGTCTGGAGATGTCTCTTCTCTAGGCCTTAAGTTGATCAAATGTAGAATAAGCAAGTAGTTCACCAAGTTCAAAATGGTTATCTGGGAAATAGTATGCTATAGTTCAGACAGTGTTGGCTGTGGAGTCAGGAATACCTGGGCTCAAAACCTACCTCTGATACTCACCTTATGACCAGTCATTTAATTTCTCTTAACCTCAGTCTTCTCATTTTTCAAATGAGCATCATCATACCTACTTTGTAGAATTGTTGGAAGTCTCAAATGAGATAAAGTATGTAAAGCATTTTGCAAACTTTAAAATCTAAATAAATAAACAGTTCACGTAAAAAAAAAAAAGAATAAGCAAGTTGACTAGATAATCTTACCTAAGATCCTTTCCATCTTTAAATCTGTGATACTACCAAAGTCGAAAGACTTTGATTATCTCACTTAATTCCTGTGCAACCTTCATCAGTTCTCTGGGCCTTATTTAAAAAATGAAAGTGTTGGATTAGAATCATGGGGTCCCAGAGTGGATGATACTGCCCCTGGGGGGCACTGGAACGATCCAGGGGGGCAGTAGTAGCCTCTGGTACAATTGGTGGGCATTGAATAAGAATAAGGGGGTGGTGGAAACATAAAGAAACAAGAGAAAAAAATTTTGAAAAAGAGTTTGTACATGTTTCATCTGTTGAGTAACAGAATTAAAGTTGTAGCGATTATAGTATTTTCCAAATAAACACACAAAATTCAAGTTATAACTGATCAGTGGTCAAGTTCACTGATAGGTCTTAACAAGCAAGTGTTGGTAGGTGAATGTGTAGCACATTATCAGGAAGTCCAGCATGCATCTGCAGGAATATGTGCATGTAATGACTTGTTTATGATATAATACTATACAGTTACATGACACAATATAACATCATCAAAATTTCACTGCAGGAAAAAAAACAAAAATTTACAGTAAGTTGTTAAATTTAAGATGTATCATTTTAAAAAGAATATTTTCTATTTTTTGAAATGACATAAGTTTAAAAAAACATCAAAGGTTAAAAGAAAGTAGATTTCCTGGGGGAGATGAGTAATTTTTTTTAAAAAAATAAGTTTGGGAACCTCTGGATTAGATGGATTCTAAGGCCTCTTCCCTCTAGAAACCAAAGATCTTGCTTGCAGTGGCCCAATGTTAGTGAGATATCTGTTGTCTGAGGACCAGCCTAGCAAAATTCAGTGAGGCTCCTTAGCAGGTTGGCTTCAAAGTGATGAATTTCACAGGTACAAGAGCTGTCAAAGATAAGCTACTAAATCTAATGAAATTAATGATCCTTGAAATACTGAGATGTTAAAGAACAGCAATACTTTCAAAGAGATGTCATCTGGGCATTATAGCCTCTGTATGAGGGCAACTTATATTTGGACCAATACAGTAAATTTTTTTCATGGTCTATAACAGATTTCTTAACCTTTTTTATGTCATGGACCCCTTTGGCAGCCTGGTGAGACCTATGGACCCCTACTCAGAACAATGTTCTTTTAAAAATTCATAACAGAAGGAAATACTAAACTATAATTAGAGTTCAGTGAATATAAATAAGTATTTTTACCCCATCCAAGTTCACAGACCCCTTGAAATCTACCCATAGATCCCTATGTGGTATATGGATGACAAGTTAAGAACATAAAACTTCTATGCAAACTCTGTAACTGTATAGCTCTATCTTGTTTCATAACTTCACTGCCAAGAAATCTAGCATTCTTTTCACCTTTTCTACCTTAGCCTTATTATAGTAATGCTTCTAAGTACCCTGATCAGATCCCATTCCATAGCACTGCTCTTGTTTGCATAAGAAAAAAGACACCCATTTGCTTATCCAATCTGTACTGTATTTGGATGGAGTGTGGGTAAAGTCTTATATCATGCTATCATGCCTCAAGAAGACCTTACTAAATTGTGGCCAGTCAATTATCTTGATTAGGAGGAAGGATGGCTTGTTTTGCATAATTAAAACCTATGATAAGATGAAGAGTTGCCAAATAAGACATGCAGAGCCAACCCAAAGAGTTAAATGGCAGTTGTCAAGGGATTATTGAAGCTGGAGATAAAGAGGGAGAGAGAGGGAGAGAGGGGGGGAGAGAGAGAGAGAGAGAGAGAGAGAGAGAGAGAGAGAGAGAGAGAGAGAGAGAGAGAGAGAGAGAGAGAGAGAGTATATAAGGCAGGAACTGAAAACACTTGGATTAGGTAAGGCAGAGAGAAAGTTGAGAATCTGTCTCGAGCAAAGTCTCCTCTAAGAATGTAAAGAGATCACTTTCCTCTTTTCCTTAAATCACTAATTTCATATTTCTGGGTCCCTTCTTCAGAATCACTGATAGACATGACTATAAAGGTATTCCAGGTATTTTTCCTAGTTCCCCTGAGGGAAGAGGATAAGAGAACAGGAAAAGGAGAATCAATAGAAATGTCTTGCAGGGTATGTCAGACAAATTTGAAGATCCCCTTGTATTGGCAAGCTAACAGGTACTTAGCACTTGGTTTTGAGTTAAGTGTTAAGACCCAGAGCTTGTGAATTCCACAGTGGGATGGACTTGTTGACATGATGAGAGGGGGCTGAACAGGGAGGAGCTGGTGCCATGTATAGAGAAAAGCCCAAGGTGAGAGAAGTCAAAAGAACATCTGAGAGCAGCATCGTGGAGGCAGAGAGAGAGAGAGAGAGAGAGAGAGAACTGTCAAGAACTGTCAGGAACAAGAATGCTGAGAGAGAGAGAACTAAGGGAGCCAGAATTGCTGAAAGAGAGCAAGAACTGCTGGGAGCTGCTGAGGACTTCTGACGGCCAGCCAGAGTTGCCCAGGACTTTTGAGGGCCAGTGGGAGCTGCTGAGAACTGAGGAGGCATGACCGGTACTTTGTCTTTTGTTTTGATGTTACTTTGTCCAATTCGTTTGTTGATAAAGGCCTCAGATCTTGTTGTTCGGTCTAGGTTGATTTCACAGGCAGAAAGTGAATTGATGAGGACACATGTGCATGAATGCTATTGTGGCTTAGGAAAGCTTTGTCTTCCCAGGAACAGAAATTGTGGGAAGGGGAACCATGGAAACTGAGAATCTGCCTCTAGTCAAGATGAAAAGACCTCTCCTTGGGTACTTAATGCTGAATGATGATATTGTAACCTAGTTGAGATCTAGGGATGAATGGCCTTTGTACTTTGTGATTGACTAAATGAATTCACCTTGTTTAAAAGAGAACTTTAACCTTTGTACTTTGTGATTGAATTGAGGACTTACTAGATGATTGAGTTACTAAATGAATGTACTTTGTTTAAAATGATATGACCACTTTGGTGAAAACTATATGGCCATTTTAGTGTTAAGTTATTGAGTTGTGACAAGGCAAATGCTGTATTTTGATTTTCTGTGATTGTTTTGCCTCAATTTGTTACTGAATAAATGGAGAGTTCACTATGCTTGTAATCAGAACCTTGAAAGCTGTTCCCAGTAGCAGTCCTCTGGAAAGCTGCTTGTGCTTGGCATTACAATCCTTCTAGACAAATCTATGCTTATAACTGGATTCTTGCCAGTAGAATGAGTTACATTGACATAAGCAATGTATGAGTGAGGACTAATGGAGCACTGACACCAAGCAATCAACAAGCATTGATAAAGTGCTTACTATAAATCAGGCACCATACTAAGCAATGAGTATACAAAGAAAGGAAAAACAGTCCCTGCCCTCAAGGAGCTTATATTCTAATGGGAGAAACCATATATACAAGTTGATACATATAAAATATACACAGAACAGATGGAAGGTAGCCTTGATAGGGAAAGCACTAGCAGTTGGGAGACCAGGAAAGTTCTCCTGCAGGAGGAAACACTTGAGCCAAGCCACAACTTGATGTTTTTTCTTTTGTAAAATAAAAATGTGTGGAACAATTGGGTAGAGTATAGCTCCTATGAGGACAAGGTCATAAATTCCATCATGTAGTTGAATAAAAAACAAAAAAAAAATCTTTCTCATGCTAGTCTCAGTCAGTCTACAAGTATATATCCAGTAAAATGGGTGAGTGTAGAAAGAGAGTATAGATGACCCAGAATAAACCCATCCCCATTACTGATAAAACAAGGCACAATTCATATACCTTCCTGATAGCAGAATAGCAGCACCATCTTCACATATGAAAGGCTACATGAGAACCTTCTATTTCCCTTCTACTTGTCTTCCATTGTTGAGTGTAAAGAGTATTGGGTTCAAGGGAAAGAGACCTGGGTCATAATGTAGATCTTCCTCCACCAGGAACTCAACGTATCATATTGGGCAAGGGCCTTAATATCTTTGGGGGGTCAGATTTAGACAGTTATAAATTAGGTCTTGTACCCCCTCCTACCCATGAGGATGTCAGGTAGCAACTAAAGTTTGATGTTATATGTACTGGATAAAATTATATTATCTTCTGTTTCTGTAGACTTTTATGGTTTTCAGAGTTTCCACATATACTTCTTCACCTGAAATACAGACAGTTATTACTCAAAATACTTCAATAGATCTGTGATCTCATGAATTTTTATGTTCCCTCCAATGATGCCAATCTCAATCCATTCATGTCTACCTATTCAAGTGACTCTTATCTATATTCTCCCCTAAACTTAATCCAACACATTGGGCATCTTCCTGGCTTTTTCTTGAAATAAGTAGCATAATGGCATCGCACTTGGGCTATCATTCAGTCTTCCCTGACTCTTGCCACATGATCATTCTTTTACAATTTTATTTCAATTAACAAAAATCTGTTTTCTCTCCCTATCATTTCCCTTGTCCACACCATTGGAACAGCAAAAAAAGAAAAGAAAAACAAAACAAAACAATAAAAAAAACCCTTTTAACAAATATACATAGTCAAGCAAAACTAATTCCTTCATTGGACATGTGGGAAATGTATGTTTCATTCTATATCTTTTATCCATCATTTCTCTATTAGGAGGTAGATAACATGTTTCATTATCAGTCCTCTGGAATCATAGTAGAGCATCGCATTGATCAAAATTCTTAAGTCTTTCAAAATTGTTTTTTCAATGTTGCGATTATACAAGTTGTTCTCCTGGTTCTAATCACATTACTTAGCATCAGTTTGTACAATTCTTCTAAGCTTTCTCCGAAAGCATTCCAGAAATTTAGCATTTCTTAGCATAGCATATTACTCTATCATATTCCTATTCCATTCTCCAATTTATTTGTGCCTGATCATTCTACATTTCTCTGATGATATTCTTTACTTAAATTCTTCTTTACTCTATTCTTCTTGTATTTCACATAATATATAAGGTTTATGGACATGTATTAACTTCCTTTGTATTTTCCCAAGTGCCTGGCACAGTGCTTTGTATGTAGTCAGTGTTTAACAGTTATTGTTGAATAATTGCGTAGTTAGCCATTGCCCTGTCCAAAACTGGGTCAGGGTGTCTGGGTTCTAGACTTAGTTCTTCCACCAACTGGAATAAGCAGGCATGTGGAAAATTTCCCAGTTTCTTGACCCCCACCATAGAACTGCAACTGGAAATCTTTTCACACAGAAACAGAGTAGAACAAGGGAGGAGCAGGTAGAAGAACATGGAGTTAGCTCTGAGTACAGTCCAAAGATGGGCACAGTCATTCTAGGAGAGGGAGTGACTTAAGAAGGGAAGGAGGGGGAAGATGAATCTGGGAAAGTCCTGGGAATGGTTGTTGTGCCATTCAGTTGTATAAGTTGATGGAAAACTTCAAATGAAATATAACTACAGCAGGGAGCCTAAAGACCAAGGAATATTAATTATTGAATATGCTCTGAGATTGAGCCTGATCTAACTATCAGAGAGAGAGAGAGATCTTAGAGTATCAAATGACACAAAAGTTATATGTGGATATACAAAGTTTGTTCACCAGCAGTGTCTGATAGATACATTTCATCCTGTGTAAATTGGTTTCCTTGGAATAAACTTAGCAAAAGTGATATAAAATTGACAGGACTGTTTTTTTATTTTAAAAACAATAACAGGAGGTACTGTAAAACTAAAAAGAATGGTAGAGAGAGAAAAACTGCCTTAGTATACCTCCCCAAATAGGCACCACGCAGCATAGCCACAATGAAGAAGAATCGATTTGAGGTGCCTAAAAGTTCATGGAAGAAAAAATCCAAGAGTGGATCAGTAGTAAACCCATGGCTTCAAATTTCTATCTGCAAATTTCCAAAGTTTAGCCAACAAAGAAGATGAGCTGAGACATATTTGATCTCATAGTTATCACTGAAGCATCATGGGAAGAGACCCATTGGACTATGTCTCTAGAAAATGGCTCTGGGTGGGAGTATCTTATTCAAAAGGAACAGTGCTAAGTAAAAGGGAGTGGTGGTAGCATTGTATGTTAAGGAGGCATACTAAAAAAATTAAAATAAAATAAAAAGAAGGAATACTCACATGAAGAAATCCAAGAACAAGAGGTGAAAAGCATGATGGAAAACATTTGTGTAAGAGCAATGGAGAAAGAAATCGAAGTTAATTTTGTTACTGGAGTATACTGCAGACCACTTGGACAAAAAGAGAAGGAGTTTGGGACATAAATCAAAAGCCTGGCACAGGGACATAATATAGCAATGATGGAGACTATAGTTAATTAGATATCTGCTCTTTCTATGCCAAAAGCAAAGTAGCTAACAAATTCTTGAGTTGTCTTAATTATATTCTATTTTTCAAAAGGTAGAATTCCAACAGGTAGGAATTCATTTCTTAATCCTATTCTCACCAACAACTAGTTGGTGAGATGAAAATAATGAGAACTTTGGAGGGATTTAGAGTTTATAACAGAAAAGGAAAGGAAAGTTGGGCAGAGTCTGACATGCACCCTAGATTGTACGAGAGCTTTTCACAGGCATAAATAACTAACAAACTGGATGATAGGATCAGTATTCAAAATAATCTTGACAGATTTTTTAAAAATCAGCTTCACAAGTAGAAGGCTAGATAAGCAAGGCTAGGCAAAAGTTTGTCTGAAAAAATATCTGGGGATTTAGTGGACTCCAAGATTCATATGAGTCAGCAGTGTGATATGGCAGTCAATAAAACTAGTGTGATCTGGATTTCATCAAGAGAGGCATGGCTTCCAAGAATAAGGAGACAAGAGTCCCTTTGAATTCTGCTCTAATCAGATCACATCTGGGGTAGAAGGTTTAGTCTGGGGTGCCATATTTTTAGAGGATATTGATAAGTTAAGAACATCCAGAGAAGGGCAACTAAGATTCTGGTATAGTCTGAAAAAATTTCTGGTTTTTCTAGTCTCTCTCTTCATACAGTAGAGTATTTATTCTTTAGTTGAGCTCTTCTTCTTACTAGTTAACCCATTTCCTTCTGCCCTCCCCTTTCTCTTCCCTATTCTACCCTCCCATAATCTAGAAACTTCTAAACTTGGAACATTTCAGGTTAGAAACTTTCAGTTTTCTAGCTAACTGGTGTCTCCTTGCCTATGACCTCAGAAACCATTTAGTCTAGTGAGACTTCATTTTTCCCTTTAATATGAAGTTTGACATGTTAGATTTAGCCCAATACTCTAGCCTCCAAACTCTTTTTGGATACTGATTCTCTCAATTCTTTTGTTGGTTAGGCCTTTTAGTTTTGTGTCAACAGCCCAGTGAGTCAGCCCACCATCTATGCCTTTATCCAAGTCATTAATAAAAATGTTAAACAGTACAGGTCCAAGCCTGGATCCCTTGAACCTCTTAGAATTATCCATAATTAGGGCTATCCATAAGTGGACTGGGTTGCCTTAAGACGTAGTGTATTCTCCTTTCCTAAAGATTTCCAGAGAGAGGCTAGATGATGTTTGTTGAACAGAAGATAGTGGGAATTCCACTTTCATGTATAGGTTGCAAAAGGTCTCTTTTGACAATGAAATTTTCTAAGTCTTTGAAATACTAATGATAGTTGGGGTTTTTTTTTTTTGGGAGGGGGGAAGGCTTGGCAATTGGGAGTAAGTGACTTGCCCAAGGTCACACGCTGGTAGTGTTAAGTGTCTGAGGCCATATTTGAACTCAGGTCCTCCTGACTCCAGGGCTGGTGCTCTATTTACTGTGCCACCTAGTCACCCCTCTCATGATAGTTTTGTTCAGCTTGTTATAAAAATGAAAAATCTGGAAACCCTTGTGAGTGTTCTAAATTTTATAAGTCTGATATGTTTTGCTGATATAAGCTTTCATTGTGGTTGGTGTTTTAAGTGTCTAAGCTGTTGTACAAAGCATATGTATAATCTTATCTACTTTACATACATAATTTGTGATTTAAAGCATCATTAATACTTTGGAAAATTATAAAACCATTATTTTCCTTTACTTTTATGATTTAAGAAAGGTTTGTTACTGCTCAGTAGGAGTGGTGGAAAAGGATATATTTGTAAATGAATGTGATTTTAAAATGCATCAATACATTTTTAAAGATTATTACATTCTCAAAAATGATTTTATTATATCTTGAGGACTACATTTCTTATAGGAATATGCATCCAGTCTACTAAGAAATTTTGGTATACACAAATTCATCGTATGGATAATTTTTCACAGTATAGAAGAAAGAGGGGCAGCTAGGTGGCTTGGTGGATAGAGGGTAGAAATCAGAAAGATTCATCCTCCTGGGTTCAAATTCATCCTCCTGGCCTCAGACACTTGCTAGTTGTGTGACCCTGGGCAAGTCATTCAACCCTGTTTGCCTCAGTTTCCTCATGTGTAAAATAAGCTAGAGAAGGAAATGACAAACCACTCTAGTATCTCTGCCAAGAAAACCCCAGATGGGGTCAATGATGAGTCAGACATGACTGAAATGACTGAACAACAGCAAGACAGTGGAAAGAGAGGTGGGGGACTCAGGAGACCTGAGTGTGAGTCTTCGCTTGCTACCTACTAGCTATGTAAGTAAGGACAAATTAATTAATTTCTCTGAGCCTCGGTTTCCATATTGTAAAACAAAGGAGTTGAGCTAGGTTATCTTTATAGTTTGAATTCTATGTCTATTTTGTTAAATGTGGTATTCTGGTGATCAAAAACCTGGATCCTCTTGCAATGTAATGTTATTCTTTTTCCTCACAAGGCTCCCTCTAGTGTTAAATACAAGTCCCAGTTTTCCCAGTTCCTCAGAAACTGAAGCATTTTTTTCTCTTCATTCACTCACATACTTAAGTCATAGGATCACAGCTCTAAATCTGGAGGGATCTCAGAAGTTCTCTCTTATCTAATTCTGTCATTTTACAGATGAGGAAACTGAGGCCCAAAGATTTGATTTGGCAAGATTTGATTCCGGGGTGGCCAGGTAGCACAGCAAGTAAGAGTCAGGATGACCTGGGGATGGAATCCGGGCTCAGACACTTAGCACCCACCCAGAAACACCTGGCTGTGTAACCTTGAGCAACTTACTTAACCCCAATTGCTTTAAAAAAAAAAAAAGATTTGATTCCAAGTCCTTTAAGCCAGTGCTCTTCACACTGTACCATAGGGATTTACTGATAAAGAACATATATACATATTCCAAAGTAGCTGCTTTTAACCCAAAGTGCTCTGTATATAATTCAATTTAATTTAATTCTTATCAAACACCTACAATGCACAAGGGGCTCCACCATGTTCTCGGGATTCAAAAATAAAAAACAAGGTTTCTGTCCTCAGCTTAAATTAAGGTACTTGAAAACTGTTGAATGAATGAATGGAGGGATAGATGAATGAATGAAGTGAAAGATATGCTGCTAGCCTAGATGGTCAACCCATTCCATGTGGACACTGAAGCTGGGCTAACAGCTGTTTTAAATCCCAATTCAGAGAAACCTATGGGCTGTGTCCTAACACAATCCTAAAATATGAAAAACACAATTTGCTTCATTTTACAAGCTAAGTAACAAAGACAGTTATAGACTGAGCTCTTTCCATAGCTATATGACTAAATAATTCCTTAAATCTCTCTGTCTCTGTTTCAGCATTTGTAAAATGAAGGGTTTAGTTTCCAAGGTCCTTTGAGATCTAAAACTCTAAGATTCCAAATTACTCTATCAAAGGTCACCCAAAAGGTTAATGATAGGACTGAAATTTAAAGCTCAAAACCTCATCATTATGGTCCAGGTCAACATGCAACATGCTACTTACTGTATGAAACTTGCTGGCCATTTCCTCCTTCTCTTCCCATGCCTGCCAAGTTTAGGGAAGCATTACTGCCCAGTGGAGAGAGTGCTGGACTCAGTCAGAAGACCTGTGCTCAGATCCTGCTTCTGCTACCTAGTAATCAACTAGCAATCAGTTAATTGGCATTTATACATCACTGTGCTAAGTCCTTAAGATATAAAGAAAAGGCAAAAGACAGTCCCTGCTCCCGAGGATCTCATAATTTCACAGGAGAGACAACATGTCATCAGCTACGTACAAATCAGATATAAACGGGATAAACTGCAGGGAAGGCACTAGCATTAAGAGGATCAGGAAAGGCTTCTTGCAGAAGGTGGGATTACAGCTGGGCCTTGAAGGAAGAAAGAGAAACCAATAGATAGAGATAAAGACAGAGATACAGAGAAAGAGACAGAGACAGAGAGAGAAACAGCAACAGAGAGGGAGAAACAGTGACATAGAGAGAGAGACACAGAGAGAGAGAGACAGAGAAAGAGAAACAGAGAGAGAGAGACAGACAGACACACACACACACACACACACACACACACACACAATATCAGAGAGAGAGAGAGAGAGAGACAGAGAGTTCTAGCCACAAGGGAACAGCCAATGAAAATGACCCAGAATGAATACCTATGAGACTTTGGGTAAGTCACATAACCTCGGCTGTTCATCTGTAAAATGAGGGGGTTGCACTATATGGTCCCTTCCATTGAGCCTGTGATCCAATGACTTCTGGAGCTGTATTCCAGAAGGGATAAGTACTGTCTCTGCAGATAGAGTGCACAAATGGAGCCTAATACATAATAATGTAAGGGTGTGCTGTAGCCAGCCCAAACAGGCTCTCAGGATCTGATCACTACATTTTCAGTGTAAGCATTTATGTCTCATAAATTATCCAATGCTACAAATAAGGCTTTGACTTATTGTTTTGTTGGTTGTCTAGACGTAAGAAAATGATGGAAAAAAATGTCAATAATGCAAATTAAAATTAAATGTGTATTGTGTACGTTATTTCAGTAACCCAGTTGTTAAACACTTAGCAGCATACCCCTGGTTATAAAACACACAAAAATGGAAATGATTGGGTCATTGGACCTTACAAGGATATGCTGAAGGAACAGAGGATATTTAGCCTAGAAAAAAGGAAGTTAGGGAAGGACATGGTACCTGTGATCTGTTATGTAAAGGGCTGTCACATATGAGAGGGATTCTGCTTGCTATACTTGGCCCTAGAGGGAAGAACTATGACTGCTGGTGGAAAACATAGAAAGACAGAGTTAGACTTGACTTAAAGGAAAAATTTCCTCACAATCAGAGGTATCTAAATGTGGGATGAGCAGCCACAGGAGTTTCACACCCACTGGAGGTTGTCACACAGAGCACTTGTCAGAGCTGTTCTTATGAGGATTTCTGTTCAGACATATATTAGAGGACCTCTGGAGTGCTTTCCAACCCTGAGATTCTGAGATTCTGTAGCTATCAGCTGGTATGTTATTGTTTCACATAGGTTTATTTCCCTCAGTGCCCCAGTATGGTGATGGCCCTGGGTGGTTGTTCTTGGCTCTGGCATCCACTTCAAAGCTCACCATCAGGGGTGATAAATTTTAAACACTGCAGTCTCAAGGGCCCATCAGTGGTAAGTTTCCACCCAGTGGCTAGAATTACAACAGTGTGGCTTACCGAAGCCTCTTTGTTCCCAAAGTTGACCTTGACTGACCAGTGGCTCAAACTGGGTCTTTTCCCCAGGGTAAGAGCAAGCCACTATGTCACGGAAGACTTAGTCTCCACTATCACCACTTTTTTGCCTTCTATATTCCCTACCAATACCATTCTTCCCTCCCTCAACAGTCACATTGCCTATTTAACCTGTGGGATGTGAACAAAGGCTTTCGTGTCACAGAATCATGGGAAGGGACCTTAGAGATCATTTGATCCAAGACCTTTATTCTATAGGTGGAGAAATGGTGGTCTAAAGAGATTAAGTGGCTTGCTTGTCACATACCTAGTAAGTGGCAAAACCAAGATTTGAAACCCAGGTCAAACCCAGTCTTCTTTCCATTATATAACAGAGGTGAGTCATGGGGCATTTCAATCCCCAAAATTTTCTGTCTTCTGGATTGGGTGAACAAAATGAAGGTGCTGAACTCTTCTGACATTGTACCTTGACTTCCATGTTAGTTCTGTTCACTCAGATCCAGACATATGGATAACAGATATTCAAGGACACCATGAATGAACATAATGAAAATCCATGCTAGGATATTGGAATGGTTAGAAAAAGAATTTCAGGGGAATTTTTCAAGACCTCATAGAACCAATCAATCATTTAAACATTTATTCAGTTCTTACTATGTGCCAGGTGCTTTACTAAGAGCTGGGGATACAAAAGTAGACAAGACAGAAAGAGCTTACATCTAATGGGAGAAAAAAAAAACATGCAAACAAATATATACAAAACAAGCTATATACAGAATAAATAGGAATTAATTAACAGAAGGAGGACATTAGAATTAAGAGAGGTTGGGGAAGGCTTCCAGTAAAAGATGGAATTTTAGTTAATACTTAAAGGGAGGCAGGGAGGTCAGTAATCAGAGAGGAAGAGGGGAAATATTCCAGGTACGGGGGACAACCAAAGAAAATGCTCAGGGCAGAGAGATGGAGTGTCTTGTGTAAGAAAGGAGGCTAAAGCAAAGACTATGTGTTGGGAAGTAAGGTGTAAGAAGGGTGGAAAGTAGGAGCGGGCTAGGTTATGAAGAGTTCTGAATGGCAAACAACATTTTGTATTTGATCCTGGGGGAATAGGAAGCCACTGGAGTTTATTGAGTGGGGAGTGACATGACCTATGCTTTAGGAAAAAGCACTTTAGCGGGTGAATAGAGGAGAGATGAAAGTGAGGGGAGGCTTGAAAATGGAAGACTCACCAACAGGCTATTGTAATAATCCAGGTTCGAGGTAAGGAGGGTCTGCACTAGAGTGATGGCAGTGTCGCAGGAGAGAAAGGGGTGTATTTGGAAGATGTTATAAAGGGTAAATTGAGACCTCGGCAACAGCTTGGGCACGGGAGGTGAGAGATATTGATGAATCCAGGATGAATCCCAGGTTCTGAGTCTGAGGGGCTAGGAGGATGGTGTTGCCTTCTGCAGCAATAGGGAAGGCAGGAAGTGGGGACGGTTTAGGGAGAAAGATAATAGAAGGGAAAAAATTCTGAAGACAGAAGCAAGAAGTTATAGGCAGAACAGAATTGAGCAAGAAAACTACTTAGGAAGAAAGAATGAATAATAAAATATTTATTAAGTGCTGATTATGTTTCAGGAATAGGTCTTTTATTGTCTTTAAAACAATGGGATCTTTTTCTCCTTTTCTGACATCATTGACTACTACTATGTAACAAGTGAGGGGACTAACGACAGTCTGATCCTGCCTCTAACATTTACTGCAGCCAGAGACTTATATTCCCATAACCTAGCAAAAAAAAACCCATCTCATATGGATGAGAGGAGAAGATTTCATGAGCCAGCATGGCTGAAGCCAAGAAGACACCTCAGGAGCAATGCTATCAAACTGAAAGATTCAGAGCCAGACTTTTGGGTAGTTCTTCATCCTGTTATTAAGCTCCAGTCTATGTCAATTTAAGGTTAATGATTCTTCCTCTACTTAGATTCAATTCAATTCAATCCAATTTAAAATACCTGCTGGTGGGAGACACTGTACTAGGCACTGGGGCTACAGAATGATTACATGACCCAAGCCCTGCTATTGAGGAGCTTTTAATAGGAAGAGGGAGGGGAAACTATGCAAATACAACAGCAATAGGTGACCTGATGGTATATGAATATGATGGAATACTATTGTACAATAAGAAATGATGAGCAGGCAGATTTCAGAAAAACCTGGAAAGACTTGTACAAACTGATGCAAAATGAAATAAGCAGAACCAGGAAAACATTGTACACAGTATAAGCAACATTACATGATAATCAACTATGAATGACTCGGCTCTTCTCAACAATACAGTGATATAAGACAAGTACAAAAGACTCATGATAGAAAATGCTATCCACATCCAAATAAAAAAACTGCTGGACTCTGAATACAGATAGAATCATACTTTTTTCATTTTATTTTTTTCGTGTTTTTTTCCCCTTTTCAATTTGTTTTTCCTTTTACAACTATGGCTAATATTCTCCTAATATAACAGTGGCAATTTGATATATATTTTTCATAATTGCACATATATAACCTGTATCAAATTACCTACTATTTTAGGAAGAGGGGAGGGAAGGGAAGGAGGAAGAAGAATTTGGAACTCAAAATCTTGTAAAAATGAATACTAAAAATTGTCATAACATATCATTGGGGAAAAATAAAATACTATTTAAAAATAGGGGACCTGGGCAAAGGGCTATTAAAAATATGCCTTTCCATCTCTGTCCTCCCAGACAGAAAACAGGACCTTCATCTTTCTCTAAAAGAACACCCAGATCCTGGCCCACTTACAAATTCAGCCAATCCATCAGGTTCATGAGCATCTATTTTCTTCAGGTTTGAAAATGGTCTCCCAGTTAAACTCAAGCAAAAAGAAGATAGAAGCATTCGGGAATGCAGGTCACCTCTGCCCTGTTCTGAGGCTGAACAACACAACCAAAAGGAGTTGGAAGTTTCCCCATGAGGCAGCCTGACAAAATGTCCCCACTGCTGAGAGAACCCAGAAAGGAATTTCATTCCCTTTCAGCATCCCATCTTGCCAGCACTAAAGACTCAACAGCAAAGTGCATCCCTAAGCTTCCCCTTCCCTCCCAACCTGTCATCAGGTCTAAGATCTATTTTCTAAGTCTTTTCCTGGAGGTTGGTAAGGATCAAAGCCTCCTCATAATTCTCATTTTCCTTTCTGCCTTTCAAAGACAAGCAAGTGATGGCCAAGAAGGCAAGGGCACATGCAGGGCAGAAGGACTGGCACCTTTTGATCCCTTATCACCCTTCCAGATCCTTCTGTGACAAAGCAGATGTGATGTCAGGGGGCTCATTCTGCAGGCAATATGTCCCATCTCCTTCATGCCAGGAGGGACCCCACCTTCCCAAGCTGTCACAGAGAAGCAGCATGAGAAATACACAGCTGCAATCTTGTGAAGAGAGGCTTTCTTCTCTCCCACAGGAGTAGGAGAGGAAGAGAAGGAGAGTGACAGGATGCTATAATATGGCCCCTTAACCAAAAATGTTTCAAAGAACAGGAGGGAAAGGAAGCAAATGGGTGGAGAAGATTCTGAATGTTTGCTAGTGTGTTTGAGGTTTGTATGAATCAATGGGAGGTCATTTAAGGATACCTAGTGCAAGCCTTATTCACAGTTGTCCTCAGGATGAGGACAAGTATATTAGAATTCAGTGGAAATTACCCCTTTCCTGCTCAATCTTGCCACATTTCTCTCTTCCTTCCTTCTTTCCTTTTTCTTTCTTTCCTTCCTCTTTTCCTTCCTTCCTGCCTTCCCTACATTCACACACACATGCACAGACATGCACCATGCACTATTCTATACATATGTGCACACCTATAACCACAGAATTCTTATGAACACTTACACAAACTGTCTTACAAGGAGGCTGAGAACATCTCCTTTTATAGGGAAAAAAAATTTGTTAGGCTTAACTAAGGAATTAGTTAATTAATTAGTTAATTAGTTAATCCTTAACTTAGGAAAGGAATTAGGTTTATATTATGTGAAAATGAATGTGAAAACTTTTTTTTTAATGCTGCAGTGTTTCGGCCCTGTAAATAGTGTACAGTTTTTGAGAATGTGTCTATGCTGCTGCTCTCAAAGCAAGAAAAATTATAATATTTCTGTAAAGTTTAAAGATATAAAATAAATCCAAATAAGACATTGTCATTTCTATATTTACCAAGAAAACCCAGCAAAAAGAGATATAAAGAGCACTGTCATTCAAAATAACTATAGAACACTAAAATATTTGAGAGCACACTACTAACCAAGGCAAGCACAGGAACTGCTCGAATACAATTACAAAAAACTTCCTAGAAATAGACCTAAATAAGTGCAAAAATGTTAGTTGCTCATAGGTAGACCAAGCCAATATCATAAACATAACAATGGTATCTAAATGTATTTATTTATTTGATGCCATGCCAATATAACTACCAAAGGATTCCTTTCTGGAGCTAAGAAAAAAAATAAGACGACTCACACAAGCAGTAGGTGACGGACATGAATCTTTGTACTCTGACTTGTTATTTTTCATCACTCTAGGGACGCATGAGGCCTTTCTGTTTGTTACCAAATAATGACTGTGGTTTGTCACCTGGACCATAGGAGGTCCCACTTGTAGACAGAAGAATGTAAGACAAAAATAAAAAGAAGAAAATTTAACTTTTCTTGCCCTTTCAAGAGAAGAATACTCTTTGGCATTTGCAGTTTGCTAGAATATAAACAAAGGAACAACTGAGACTCCTCTTAACTCAAGCCACAATTGAACTATTGATTGCTGTGTACCACTAGGTCTTAAATGGCCCCATAATGACATGTGTAAGACAGCCTTGGAGCCCACTTTGCACAGGTGCTGCAATTTCCTTTGGCAATTTATTCACATATTAAATATCTCTCCTTGTCAAAAATATTTATGGGGGGGGGGCCTAGGTGCTGCAGTGAATAGAGCACAGGCCCTGGAGTCAGGAGGACCTGGGTTCGGATCCGGCCTCAGACACTTAACAAAAAAAGTGTGCGACCTTGGGCAAGTCACTTAACCCCAATTGCCCTCCAAAAAGGAAAAAGCAAAAATATATATTTATTGTGTTTAATTTTGAACTCATAATCTGACACGTCAATCCATTTTCTCTTATTCTTTCTGTTCAAAAGACATAAACATCTAATCACTGTCTTCCAGGTAACTGCTTTCACATACATTGTCTAGTGAGTTCAATATGGGAAGTATTCAATGCTGCTTTATGAATTTGATAAAGATATGGAAGGATCAGGACTAGACCTATAGACTTAATTAATAACAATAACAATAGTAATAATAGCTAACATTTATATAGTGTTTACTATGTATCAGGTACTTTGCTAAGCCCTTCACAATTATCATCTCATTTGATCTTCACAATAACTCTGGGAGGTAGCTATTATTATCTATTATTATCCCTACTTTACAGATAAAGAAACTGAGGCACACAGAGATTAAATGACTTACCCAAAGTCACACAGCTAGTAAATGTCTGAAGGCAAATTTGAACTCAGGTCTTCCTGACTCAAGGCCTGGCATTCTACCCACTGTACCACCTAGCTACCTAGGTGCTACCTCATTGGTATAGATGCCTCTCCCAGATGAAGAAATTCCCTCTGCCAATACAGTTGGCACCTTCTCTACAACTCAATGGTCTTAGAGGATTGCCTAGAGCCCTGAGAGGTTAAGTGACTTGTCTAGGGTCACACAGCCAGTATGCATCAGAGGCAGAACTGTAACCCAGGTCTTCCTGGTTTCAAGACTTGGTTTATTCACCATACCACTGAGACTTAAAGCCCTTCATTATATCTCTTCTTAGTCTTTTCTCCACCCCGCCCCCAGCTCTTTAATAATCTCTTTCTCTAACTCTTCAATAATCATTTTGATTCTTCTCTGAATATTTCCAAGATTGTCATGTCCCTCTTAAATTGTGGAGTTCAGAACTGATGTTGTTCAATTCTGTTCTCACAGTCCATTACACAATAATGTACTGCCTTCCCCAACCCAAAAGGACTTTTTTCAAGGGTGGAGTAATACCACTAACTACCTACATCATTTCCTTACGTATCCAGAAATCTTGTAGATGGTAACTAAGTAGAGTGGCAAAATAGGAGTTTTCTACTTGAAGTAATTATAGGCTGAACTTTACAAGAAAATACCGGAGGAAATATGTTCCTTGGCACACCAGGCAAAACGGGACTGTTCAGATAGCAGCACTGCATTAGACACTCAGCAAAACTATTTATGCTAAGACAAAAAACATCTACTAAAATCTTGCTGTACAGAGAGTACTATGGCAGGCCCTGGAGGAGAGATAAAATTTGTATTAGACATGGTCTCTGCCCTAAAGGAGTTTGTAATCTAGTAGAGAGACAAGATACCAAACATATAATATGCTGCATAAGTTCACTAGAGAGTTACCCAGAAGAAAAGAGGACTATGTGAGCTCTTTGGGAAAAGGGTGTTACAAACTGGGAGGGATCAGGAAAGGTTTTGCAAAGAAGTGACATCTGAGTTCTTTAGGTAAAAAGAGCTTCCTCTAAGTGTGTAATTCAGTCATTTTAGCTGCATGCAACTCTCCAAGACCCCATTTGGGGTTTTCTTGGCAAAGATACTGGAGTGGCTTGCCATTTCTTCCTCCAACTCATTTTACAGATGAGGAAACTGAGGCAAATAGGATTAAGTGACTTACCCAGCATCACACATTTAATAAGTGTCTGAGGCCAGATTTGAACTCAGGTCCTCCTGACTCCAGGTCCAGTGCTCTATCTGCTGTGCCACCTACCTGGTATGAGAACACCATGAGTTAAAGTGAGGAAAGTTAAGGGCACAGTGAATATTTAAGAATCTAAGAGTTCTGATATGACAGAGTACATAGCAAGTAGGAATTTGAGAAAGTTAGGGTAGCTCCATACTAAGTGCCAAGCAGAAGAATTTGAACTTTACTTGGAAAGACAATAGACAGCTGGTGAAGATTTTTGAGCAGAGGAGAAACATAAAAATTATGACAAAGAAAATTCTCATGGTGTCATAAAAGATGAATTAGAGGAAATGTGGGAGAATGGAAATAAATCCCCAATATTTTAACCTCACATGCCTTGGGCAAAGAATATATGGAATGACTTAGTGGGCATCAGTGCACCAAATTAACTGGCCTAGCTAGAATACTTTTCTTCAATAAATTAAAACCAAGAAAAAAAATAACATCTACCAATTTAAATTATGATGCCTCTAAAATTTCCTGGTAACTATTACAAACAGAAATTTGTGTAACGAATACAAGAAAACATTGGAAGAGAATTTGCTTCTCTTTTCCATTTTCCATTTTTTAAATTTAGCTTTAAAAAAAAGAGAGTGGGAGGGAAAAGAATGGAAATGGGATTATTCTGATAGTCTAGAATAATAGTCTATTATTCTAATAGTCTAGGATAGTCTAATAGCGAAAGTGTCATCCTCCATCAGGATAGGGATTGTGGTAACAAAGAGGAATGGATGGTTTTGAGTCAATAAAATTGATGGGGCCTTATAATTTATTCTTTATTGAGTAGACATGATTTTGCTATTATAGAGACTCCCTGTCAACCAGTCAACAAGCATTTATTAAGTACCTACTGTATATTAGGTGCTGTACTAAGCACTAGACATACAGAGAAAAGAAAAAGCAAACAAAAAACCCCAGTCTCTTCTTTCAAGGAGTTCATGGTCCAATGGGCTAGACGACATGCAAACAACTCTACACAAACAAGATAGGTTATATTGGCAGCAATCTCAGAGGGAAGACACTGATTAAGGAGGACCAGAAAAAGCTCCTTGCAGAAAGCAGGACTTTAACTGAGACTTGAGCAGGGAAGGTCAGAAGCACAGTGAAGAAGCTGTAAAAATGCTTCATGTTGAGGAATAAATAGCAAGGACTGGAAAGGTAGGAAGGGACCAGATTATGAAGGGCTTTAAAAGTTACACAGATCAGACACTTAACTAGCTATGCAACTTTGGGCAAGTCACTTAATCCTGACTGCCTTAAAAAAAATGGTAAACAGAGAATTTTATATTTGATCCTGATGGTAATAGAGAGCCACTAGAGCTTACTTAATGGAAGGGAAACTAGTGATATTTTTAGACCTACATTTTTTAAAATTATTTATTTACTTTTAGTTTACAACATTCAGTTTCACAATCCTTTGAGTTCCAAATTTTCTCCTCCTCCCTTTCCTCCACCTTATCCCCCATGGCCACATGCAATCCGATATAGGCTCTACAAATACCTTAGCATTAAATATTAGTCAACTTGTAGAAAAGAATTATAACCAATGGAATGAACAACAAGGAAGACGAAACAAAACAAAACACAAAAGAGAGAGAGCAGGTAGTTTGCTTCCATCTGCATTCAGACTCTAGTTCTTTCTCTGGATGTGGATAGCCCTTTCCATCGTGAGTCTTTTGGAGATGTCTTATAGCCTTGCATTGCTGAGAGGAGCCCAGTCTATCAAAGTCAGTCAAAACAGATATGATGTGTCTGTAATTGTGTACAAAGTTCTCCTGGTTCTGCTTAGACCTACATTTTAGGAAGATCATTTGGACTAGGCTAGGTGAAAGCCAACCAGAAGGCTCCTGCAATGTCTAGGCATTAAGTGAGGAGGGTCTGGACCAGAGTAGTGGCAGTGTCAAAGGAAAGGGATATACAAGAAATGTCACTGAGGTAGAAATGACAGGACTTTTCAATTGATCGAATATGGAGGAGAGGTAAGAGAGAAAAGTTGAGGATGACACTAACATTGTAAATCTAGGTCACTGGAAGAATGGTGGTGCCCTCCAATGTAATAAGGAAGCTAGAAAGAGGAGAGGGTTTGAGGATGAAGAGAATTAATTCTGTTTTGAACATACTGTTTCAGATGTTTATGGGATATCCAGTTTGAGATGTCTAGTAAGCAGTTGAAGGTGGGAGACCAGGAGAGAAGTTAGATTTGGACAAATAAATCTGGGAATTGGATTCATGGGAGCTGATGAGATAGGTCATCAAGTGAAACTGTCCAGATAGAGAAGAGAAGAGGGCCCTGCACAGAGCCCTGAGGGATAACCATGGTTCATGGTGTAACCTGGGTGAAGTCCAGCAAAGGAAACTAAAGAGTGGCCAAATAGGCAGAAGGAGAACAAGGAGAGAGTGGTATCCTGAAAACCTGGAGAGAAGAAAGTGGCAAGAAGAGAGTGACCAACAGTTTCAAAAAGGCTGCAGAGAGGTCAAGAATGATGAGGACTGGGGTGGCCAGGTAGCACAGCGAGTAAGAGCACCAGCTCCACTGTTGGGATGACTCATGGATCGAATCCGGGCTCAAACACTTAGCACCCACCCAGAAACACCTGGCTGTGTAACCTTGAGCAAGTTACTTAACCCCAATTGCTTAGGTGTGGCCAGGTGGCTCAGCAAGTAAGAGCACTGGCCCCAGTGTTGGGATGACCTGGGGATCAAATCTGGGCTCAGATACTTAGCACCACACCCAGAAGCACCTGGCTGTGTAACCTTGAGCAAGTTACTTAACCCCGATTGCTTTAAAAAAAAAAAAAAGAAGAATGATGAGGACTAAGAAAAGGCCATAAGATGTGGCATTTAAAAGATCATTGGGAACTTTGGAGAAAGTGATTTCAGCTGAATGAGAGGAAAAACTAGATTGTAGAGAGTTAAAAAGAGAATGAGAGAAAAGGAAACAGATGTGCTTATTAAAGATGGTCTTCTGGTGCAGTTTAGCCATGAACACTTCAGACTTGAAGACAGCTATCATGACCCCTCTGTTGCTGTTCAATTGTTTCAACTGTGTCTGACTCTTCATGACCTCATTTGGGGTTTTCTTGGGAAAGATATTGGAGTGATTTGCTACTTTCTTCTCCAGCTCATTTTACAGATGAGGAAACTGAGGCAAACAGGGTTAAGTGATTTGTCCAGGGTCAAATAGCTATTAAGTGTTTGAGACCAGATTTGAACTCAGGTCCTCCTGACTACAGGTCCAGCACTCAATTTCACCACCTAGTTGCCCCAAGTCCCCTTCAGTTCTTCTCTTTTTCAAGATAAACATGCCCAGTTTCTTTGACCCATACTCATATGGCATCTCTCCAGTTTTCTCACTTACTGGTTCCTCTCTTCTGCTCACATCCCAGCTTGCACACAGAAATGAACACACACATACACACACACACACACGCGCACACACACACACACACACACACATATATATATATATACTTATATGTATCTAGATATGGCCTTATGAGAGCAGTTCACAATGGAATAGTCATCTCCTTCAATCTGGACACTGTGCCTCTCAGTTTAGCCTAAAATCAAATTTAGCATTTTTGGCTGCCGTGTCACATCTTGCAGTTGTGATCCACCAAGGTTTACAATCCACTAAAATCTTGATTTTTTTTTTTTGCCCAAACCTAAATCTTTCATCTATCCTGTATTTTTTGTTTTGTTTTTGCTTTTTGGATGGGGGGAAGGCAGGGCAATTGGGCTTAAATGACTTGCCCAAGGTCACATGGCTAGTAAGTGTTAAGTGTATGAGGTCAAATTTGAACTCAGGTCCTCTTGACTCCAGGGATAGTGCTCTATTCACTGCGCCACCTAGCCACCCCTATCCTGTATTTTTGAAGCTGGCCTTTTGAAACCATGTGGAACTTCCCATTTATCTCTGTCAATTTGATCTTCTTTGATTCAGCCCATCCTTCTAGCTTACCCAGAGATTTCTGGATCTGGACTATGTCATACAAGATATTAGCTATTTCTTCATGTTTTTTGGCATCTCCCACTTAGAACTGAAAGTAAAGATGCTTTATCCCATTAAGAGTAGGGATGGTTCATTCTTTGTACTTGCATCTTCAGCATTTAGCACAGTGTCTGGCACGTAGAAGGTACTTCATAAATACTTGCTGATTGATGGCATAATTGAGCCTAGGTTTGTAAGTCACTGAAAAAGCTACAGAACTAATCCCTGCAACTCTCCACAAGAGACCTTCCTCCAAGCTGGCATGAGCCCATTAACGGCCACTTTGGAGCATTAGATGTCCAACCAGTTGCAAATTTACTTATTTTATCATCCACCACATCTTTTCATCTTAACTACAAACTAATCCTTGGTTGAAAGCTGAGCATGTGATGTCTATGACATTCCCCTGAACTATGAGTCTAATTGTTATTACTCAGTCATGTCCAGCTCTTCATGACCCTGTAGACCATACTGCCCATGGGGTTTTCTTGGAAAAGATACTGGAATTGTTCAACATTTCCTTCTCCTGTGGATTAAGGCAAACAAGTTAAATGACTTGCTCAGGGTCACACAGAAAGTATGTGAGGTTGGATTTGAACTCAGATATTCCTGACTCCAGGCCTAGCACTCTATCTACCTAGCTGTCTCCAAAAGGAAATGATGTTAGTCTGGCATGACCTGATTTTGATGAAACTGTGCTGGCTTTCAGTGATTACTGTTTCCCTTCCTAAGTGCTCATAAATGTGCTCTAAATGTGTTTTAGAATTTTGTCAGGAATAGAAACCTAACTCCCAGGTGGATAGTTATTCAGGTACCACTTTATTTAATTTTTTTTTTTTAATCAGCACATTTGTTCTTTCCCAGTCTGGCACTACTACTCTTGTTTTTCACAATCTTTCCAATTTCACCAACATGTTGAGTCACATGACCAACAAGATGGAAGACTAGACATTTTCTACAAACTTTATGACTTCTCAAATCTCTCTAAAATCAAGGAGATAAATAAGAGATAGATCAATTTCCGGTCAAGAATCCAAACAAGGTAAAAAAAAATGAACTAGTACAATAATTCCTTACCCTGAATGTATTCACTCAATGTACCCCTTTTCCCACAGTTTATCATGCTGTGGCAGCAGTGCTGCACAAACTTACACATGAATTTGCAAAAGAACTCAACTCTCCACCCCCCAGCCTCCTCTGTGCCTCAAGAAATCTATACAACAGATGTTTGCTTGGGCTAAAACAGCAGCTCACAGAACTCTGTGTCAAAACAGAGTTCAGCTAAAGAACTGAAAAACAGAGGGCATTGGGGCAGGACAAATGCAGCACTCCACTTAGACTAAGGGAAAGAGTCTAGCATCTAACTGAAGTCCAGTTTGTCCCCCTAAAAGTCACTTGTGTTACAGAACAAAGATGGTAAACCATGAATTGCCCAGTGTGGGAGGAGGTTGAGACAGCTTTGAGATCTAGCCCAAAGAAAAACTGCTGTCAAAGGGGAGGGTGTCACAAAGTGAACAACAGGGGAAAGTAAAGGAGGAAACACTAAAATACAAAACAGGGGTTTTATTATTCATTTTTCTCACCATTGTCCTTTACCATCCTCTTATCCAATCCAAGCAACAGTCCTAGCTCTTCCTTGATCTTATGCTTATCCCTAATAGAGCTTTAAAAGAAAAGAAAGAAATCTTTTTTTATTATCTTTAGAATACATTATTGCCTTCACATAAAGGTGCACTGACATGACCTATCTTCTTTCACATTTCAAACCTAAAATAATGAGTTTTAAATTCATCATGAATTTTTCTTACCAAAAATCATTATAACTTTAATTATCATGAAAATTATACAGATGAGAAGTGGCATGAATACAGTTATCATGGGGTTTAACAGCCACTTCAAAAATATACTTTGTAAGTGCTGAAAATCATAATTAAAATATTAAAACAAGAAAAAATCAGAATTTCTCTAGAAGGATTACACTAATTATTGATAATCAAGGCCCCAATTAAAAAAAAAGTTTAAACATGGAATAAGGTATTTTTTTCTTTTTAAAAAAATTAACCAAGGATAACTAATATGTAGACAACCAAAATTCTTAGTTACAACAAACAAATATTGATTTTTTTCTAGCACAAAAAATGTTTTGGAGTAATTAAATATTTCATATCAGTAGCCCTTGAATCAAAAGGTGCTTATTGACCTCATTGAACATCTAAATTATGGGAGGGGAAGATCTTATATCCCATTAACATTACACAAGTCCCTTTTCTTCATTTATAGCTGGCACCCAAGAGCTGATCCTTATCAATTCATACCTAGAATACCTCAATATCTTATTAGTTAGTCTCCCCACTCTAACATGTTGTAGCAGCAAGCACCCCAAGCGTCCTCAGGGTTTGCTGCCACCACAGGTTCTTGGATCTGCTTTGATAAAGGAAAGCAACTCAAAATGGGTTAACAAGCTTACTTTAATCAGTCAGACATATATCGTTTACCTTGTTTAGGGGAAAAAGGTCAGCACCCTGAACTTCATAGTATACAGGCAGAATTATCAAGACAGAAACAGATCAAGTAGACAGCTTTCCAAACTGTCCAACCATTACATCCATACCAAATCAACATCTGGGTTTCAACATCTGGGTTTTTCAAAGCCGGGTTGCTCTGGTCAACGGCTTCCCAGAATCCAGATCAAATCACAGAACACTTCTCAAAGTGAGCCCCAAAACAAAGCCTCACATCAGGGCTTATATAGCCTTCTCCTGGCTCAGAGAATGTAACAACCTTTTGGACCCACTGGCCAATCAAAAAGTATCTACTGAAAAACAAGCCTCCTACCCCAGCCTCCAGGTGCACTTTAGCCTAGGGGCAGGGAAGATCTTTAAATTTACATTCTCATTACACATGTATACATACATGCAACACACATAGACGTACATATGCATGTGTGTGTGTTCTTCTGTTTGTCTTTTATAGCCCTTCACAAGTAGGCCCCTTCCTATCTTTCCAGCCTTCTTACACTTTACTCCCCTCTACAAACTCAATCCAACAACAGCTACTGCTTTGATGTTCCTCCATATACTAATCCTATGACCTTTCTTTTTTTGTGTTTTCTTTTTCCTTATTTTTAAAGTTTTAAATAATATTTATTTATTTTGCCTCAATTACATATAAAAGCAATATTTAGCATTCATTGGGGGTTTTTTTTGAGTTCCAAATTCTATCCTTCTCTCCCTCCACTCTCTCCACCCTGAGATGGTAAGCAATTTGATGCAGGTTATACATGTGCAATCATGGAAAACATTCCCATATTAGTAATTTTTTGCAAGAAAACTAAAAAAAAAAAAGAGTGGAAAAAAAGTATGCTTTGGTCTGTATTCAAACAATATCAGTTCGTTCTCTGGAAGCAAAGAGCATTTTCTGTCATGAGTCCTTTGGGATTGTCTTAGATCGTTGTATTGCTGAGAATACAAGTCATTCACCGTTCTTCATTGTACAATATTGCTGTTACTGTGTGCAATGTTCTGCTCCTGGTTCTGCTCACTTTACTTTGTATAAGTTCATGTAAGTCTTCCCAGTTTTTTTCTGAAGTTATACTGCTTATCATTTCTTATAGAATAATAGTACTCCATCACAATCACATAGCACAATGTGTTTACCCATCCCCCAATTAATGAGCATCCCTTCAATTTCCAATTTTTAGCCACCACAAAAAAGAGCTGCTATAAATATTTTTGTACAAATACATTCTTTTCTTGGGATACAGACCTAGTAGACCCTATGACTTTTCAGCAGATATCTCCCACGCTTAGAACGTTCTCTCTCCTTTCTCTCATCTCCTGGCTTTCCTAGCATCCTTCAAGACTCAGCTCAAATCCCATCTTCTTCCAGAGGGTTTTCTTGGTATCCCCACTAATACTGCCTTCTTTCTGAGATTTTCTTCCATTTAAACTGAATATACCTGCAGGTACAATTTTTTTTTAATGTTGTGGCCTCTATTAGAATGCAAACTTCTCAAGGGTAGGCACCACATCTTTGCCTTTATTTGTATCCCCAGTACTCAGCACAGTTCCTGGCTCATAGTAAGTGCATAATAAATGTTGGTTGACTAAGTGATTGATGGGGTTCCTGTCCAATCTCTTGTCCAATCCTGTCCAAACACACCCAAGCTACAAGTAACTCTCTAAATCTATCATTTACAGAATTGTTTCTCATCTGCATTAGTAAAGGGAGTTTTCTACAACAATGAAATCACAGATACAGTCCAATTATCATAGATAATTAAGATAATAATCCTTAATAGCTCAGGGGAACCCCTAGGAGAAAAAGGTTCTCAGACTAATGAAGATTCTATTTTCTATTCACACCCAATACATTTTACATAGACTCTCTGTAAAATGTTTAATTTTTTTTGCATCAGGGTTGGAGAAGGAGAATGAGAAAAGGGGAGAGGCTATTCCCCTGATCCTTCAAGCTTTGCCCAATGGTTCTGGCATTAATACATAATATAATGCATACAAAATGTACCTTAAAAATTATTAACTTACTGATCGATCAATCCACCTTGTTCTACAGCTGATTCATTTTATTTCTTCTGCTTGGTTTGGACTCCCCAACATCATGCCTTCCCTGGGATAAGTTAGTCACCTGAATTTCATCCTCCCAAAGCTTTTATAAAGGGCTCAGAATTTTCCAGTTCTCTTTCCATTTTCCATAAAAGACTCTTCTTGATTTGGACCCCTGAAAATGTCATGCCTCCTTCCAGGATAAGTTGGTCATCTGAAATCTCACAAGCAGACTAACTCAGCCTTTGATATTCATCATCTTTTCTGATGCCCCAGCTGCCTCTCTTCTCTCTGAATGGAGAGCTAGGGGGTAGAACCTAAACTCCTCTCAAAGCCTACCTTCACTAGAGGGCTCAGAATTTTCCAGGTAACTCTCCATTTTTGTCAGCAACTCTGCTTGATTTGGTCTTCCCTAAAATCATGCTCCTGCTCCCATGCTGGGTACCCCAACTAGGTTCCCCCCCCATTTTAATCTTCCTTTTGTGTACTGTCTTCTCCCATTAGATTGTAAGCTCCTTGAGGGGACTGCCATTCTTTTTCTTATTTGTACTCTCAGTGCTTAACACAGCACCTGGCATATAGTAGATATTTAATAAATGTTTAATGAATTGAATTGAAATTGTGTTCCCCCTGATGTTTAGTCTAGGAATCCCAAAATGTCAGGGTACAGGGTGGTGTCCACCTAGAATGAATTCAAGCACTCAAACCTTCTTCCAGTCAAATGATGAGGTTTATCAATAGTACCAATAATACCCTGAGATTCTTAGGGAATCTTCAACTTAAAGGGGAGTGAGACTGATATTTATATACAAAAAGGACAGTGAAAGGATCTGGATGGGATTAAAGGGTGGTAAGTAGTCTGGGGTGGGCCAGGTGCAATAGTGAAAGGAATATTAAGTCGCCTGGGGTAGTCCAAGAGGGACAGTGAAAGGATTGTCAAGAAGGCTAATTAGGTGATCTAGGTGGGCTGGAGTGACCCAGATGCCTTGGTCTGAGGCAATGGTGATCTGGGCTACTGAAATGTATGGGAAAATCCAGGTACTGGGTTGCTTTCAAAGATATGGTCTTTTCCTTTTAGGGGTCTAGATCCCCATCACTCCCAATATCAATTAACCAGTTGATATATCCCTAATGTTAGTTAACCAGTTGATATGAATTAATTTTTTTTAAGGGGATATTTGGCTTTCTCAGCTCTGGTTCTTTCCTGTCTGGATGGCTTTCAAGCAAGGAGGACAAGAGTCTGTGGGCTTCTGGGTGAGGGAGGCCCCTTAGCATTTTCTTACTTGGAACCAGGAGGGCCTTCTCCAATTGTCCTGATCTGTATCTTGCCACTGAACACAGATGGTTCCAGAGGAAAAGTGAGGCTAGTGACTTTGTACAACCCTCCCTCACTTAAATCCAACTCACTTGCAAGTCATCGTGGCATCACCTTCCTGAAGTCATGGTCCTCTTCGAGAACAAAGGACAAACAACAAGAGCTTGGAGTCAGGATGAAGTTAAGAAAACATGGCCCTGATATTTCTTCTGACATTATTGCATCTATTCTTTCTTGATTGAAGACTGCTATGACTTTATAAGCTTTGAAGGTAGCTGTGGGTGAGTCACCAGAAGTTCTGGAGCCAGCCTCCACACTAGGTTTTGCAGTCAACCCCCATCCCGTACTACAGAATGATCTTTAAGACCCAAATCAATTGTGATGCCTTTTAGAAGGACCTGAAGCACGTAGCTCAGCAGTAGCTCAGAAGAGAACTCATCCAATCTCTATGCTACATTTGGAAGTAAATCTGGTAGGGGAGGATGCAATTTAGAAAATACTTTGAGTTTGCTCCTATTCTCCTCAAAGATCTAGGTGGTATAAGAGAGAGTACTCCCCCAGATTTTGGGGAAGGAATGTTTGTAACTTCTCTTCTTGCTATAGCTTCACAATAAATTGTATCAATTAGTCAAATAGATCTGGGTTGATAGTGGCAGATAATAGTGAAAAGAAAGGGCAGTTGAGTGGTACAGTGGATAGAATACCAGGCCTGTAGTCAGGAAGATCTGAGTTCAAATTTGGCCTCAGACATTCACTAGTTGTGTGACCCTGGGCAAGTTACTGAACCTCAGTTCTTCATCTGTAAAATGGGAGTTGTGATGGCAAACCCCTCTAGTATTTTTGCCAAGGAAACCCCATGGACAAAAAGTCCACAGGGTCACATAGAGTCGGACCTAATTGAACAAGAACAGACAAAAAACATTGAAGAGAACACATCAGAATGGAGGTTGTAGATGGGGGCTTGCCCTGCTATTAGGTGAGCTTGGAATTCCCATAGGTGTACCCTTGTATTGGAATCCACTGATGAGAATTTTTGTATCCTTTGTTAGAGTCTCAGAAGAAGTTTGCCTGGATCTCTTAAATAGATGGTCAATAGTATATGGGACCCCTAGAAAAAAATTGGTGTACACTACACAGAAATAGACACCTAGAAAATTTTGTCTAGACCCCAAATTGATGGCCTTATGCATTGTGGGTATCACAGATGAGTTTTTCACCCAGGACAGTTTGTTTTCTCACCTGGAAGAATAGAGGATAAACCCCAGACAATCCCAGGCCTCTAATCCCTGTGAGGAGAGTCCCATATGCTCTGGTATTGTTGTAGGGATTTAGCTTTCCTTCTGAGGTGGAAAGCCTGATTTTCTATTCCTTTCAAAGTTAATCAATGATTCACCCTGCCCTGTGAGTGTGGGTCCAAGGCAGAGAGGGGTGAGGCTTGGTGGAAGTGATTGAGGGCAAAGTGCCTAGGTCTTCTCGGACTTAAGAGTTTTCATGTACCAAGCTACACTGATATGGTTTCTCACCTAAGGTGGAGTGACTAGCAGTCCACTCTAGATCCTAAATCCTTTCTGGAAGAGCTTGTTGTGGTTTGGGAAGCTCTCCAGGGATCAGGTTTCCTTCCAAGATAAGAAAATGGATTTTCTTTGTCTTTTTCTTTTCCCTATTGCCTTTGAGTTGGGGAAGGCCATTGAGTACAAAGCAAACAATACTGCTTGGCAAACTTTACAAAATGTTCTTTGTTGAATCCTTTCAACTTTGCATTTGAGTACAGGTTTTTATTTTTATTCTTTTGTTTTGTTTTGGAAAAATGGGATTTTATTTTATTTTTTGCTTTTTCTTTTTGGAGGGGGGAAGGCAGGGCAATTGGAGTTAAGTGACTTGCCCAAAGTCACAGGGCTAGTAAGTGTTAAAGTTTCTGAGGCTGGATTTGAACTCAGGTCCTCCTGACTCCAGGACTGGTGCTCTATTCACTGTGCCATCTAGCTACCCCACAGGTTTTTATTTTTCCCTATACATGTTGGACTGTATCAGATCATGCCGCATTAACTGTTTTGAGAATCTTTCCTCTGGCAAGAATGACACTGGGGAAGCAAGTGAAAAGACAATGCTTATCCTTGGGACCTCAAAGGACTATTCTGGATTGAAGATATGGAAAATATATCCAAAACGTATTCCCACCAATTTGCTACAGGCGGCTATTTTTTTTTTTTTTTTCAGAAAAGGGAAAGAATATAATGGAGTAGTCTTAATGTGGAAGGGACAAGGGAGCCTGGTTCCAGAGAGGTATGATGATAGCCATTCCCGGATCTCCATTTTGAAGCATGTGAAGACTTTCTGTACTGGTTCTGGTCCACTAAACATGTGGTGTAAAGGAAGCTTTTTAATTTGCTGTGGAGTCAAAGCCAGGGTGTATTCAAAAGGCTTTCTCCAGCCAAGGTGAATTTTTTGGCTCTGGCTCTTTCCAGACACAGGGATGAGAAGAGGACAAGCTGCTGTGGGCCTCCAGGTGGGTAGGGACCTTTAGCCAACAGGAAGAGAAGAGAACATTGGGCCCCCTCAGTTGCTTGGTCATTTTGAAGCTGACAAGGTCACACATAACATGGTCCCTTTTGTCTCCAGACACTCATTCACCTGAGATCTGAAAAGAAGAAACACAAGAAATAGAGGCAGCATGACTGTTTATAGACACATGGGTAGGAGATGGGGTCTGGTGCCTCTCTCCCACATAGAAGAGGTCTTTCTCCTCACTAAAAAGCCTGCAGGGATGAGAAAAGCACAAGGGCCGAGGAATGGAGTATTCTCCCAAATACATACATGGATATATGGCCTTTTGCATAAGAACTCAGTTCCAACCCTGTCACTAACACTTTCTGTTCTGAAGCCAAATTAAAAATTCCTTGCCACAGCATAGCACCAGCAACTTGATCATGGCCAGAAACTGGCTCCCCAAAGTTCCATATACTGAATTGAAACCAGAAGAAAATACTGCACGTACTCTAAGGACTGGGCCCTTCTTGGCCACTCCACCATTATAGAAGTGTAAGGGATAATTCGCAGTGAAGTTTCCCCATTCTGAAAAATCAAATCTAGAGTGGCTTCCGTATCCACTAGGCCCAAGTTTAGAAGTCACCTGACCTTGCAGGAATCTGGGACTTAGAGCAATGGAGACCCTCCCCAGTGCCACCTCAGCAGAAGGTATGCCAAATAAGGACAGAAGTGCTTTCTCAATTGTACATTGGGTAGTCTACTGTTTCCTTGTTCCAGTACTTAAGGTAGATTGCCGTGCTTGAATTGTACACCTAACTTCCAGCCAATGGAAGAAAAGGGTCAGGAGGAGGTGTGGGGGAGAATTCCACATTAGGGTTTTATAACTTGCCCATTTCCTTTTGTGAATTGCTTCTCCTCCCTGACCATTTATCAGGAGGGTGGCCCTTTCTCAAGATCGTAATGAACCATTCTTTTCTGCTTCCTACCTTGAGAAACCTCTGAGTATTATTTGGGTAAGGATCTCTGTTGCACACAGTTTTTGGGGTGCACACAGAAGGAAATGCAGAGCAGGAGTAGGAAAGGGAGAAAAAAGGAATAATTTTGGAATTGATATTTTTAGAAATGTGGAAAAAAAATAAGAAACAATTCAAAAGATTGTGGGTACAGTGCAGCAGTATTAGTATCACAGAATCAAAAACCCTAAAGAGACTTTAGAGTTCCTCTCCTTTAGCCTCCTTGTTTTACTGATTAGGAAACTGAGACCCAGAGAGGGGGCACGACTCAACCAAGACAGTGAGCGGCAGACCCAGAGCTAGAAGCCAACTATTGTCCAGATCTTATTTAAACTCTCGGCCACCACGTGAAATAAGCACTTGAAGGGCTTCCAGCTCAGAAAAGAAGCCTTTCTCTTGTGGAGGTAATGGCAAGAATCCCCCGCCATGAGCTCGGAAGAAACCATTTCAATTGTTTCCCAACAAGCTGGAATGGAGAGACTCAGCAACACCTTGTGTTTTGCTGATCTATTTGCTTCTTCTGCATAGAACAAGCTTCATCTCTTCTTGTTCTGGGTCAAATAACCACCGAGATGCCCTCTCTGTAGAAAATTACTTTGCACAGCATCAGTCATAAACAACTGACACCTAATGACCCAGAAAATTAGCCTAGTAAGAGGACTGGAGGCAAGAGTGAATAAAGAAGTCGATTTTGATAGAGTTGTTTCTACGGAGACCATTAAATGATTCACTTTGTTGAACTCTGCTAATTAAATCACCACTGCCTAATTGTGGAATTTGCTGGAATTCAAAGGGAACTGAGTTTGAATTCTCTGCACATAGTTTGTAGTTAGATTATTTGAAAAGTAGACAAAAGAGAAAGGGAAATTTTATTTCTAAGCTAAAGTCCAATGTATCTTGCATTCCTTTTAAAGAGAAATGCCCTGGGACCGATCACAATGTATTTAACTTTGCCTTCTGACTTCTATGAAAAGTGTTATACTTGTGAGATATTCCAGCAAAAAAGAAAAGGGAAAGGGAAAAATGGGAATCAGATTTAGTAATAACTCACATATAGAGGTACTGTTCATAAAACAATTAATATATCATAATTTACATGTACCTAATTATTGTATATAACATTAATTGATAAATATAATTTATCAATGATTAATAATATTCTTTAAATTGTTTCATTTGAAACTCCCAACCATCCTCTGAGGCAGGTAGTCACAAGTACCACCATAGCACAGTAGATAAAGGCCTGGGCCTGGAGTTGGGAAGATTTGAGTTCAAATCTGTCCTCAGACATATCCTAGCTGTATGACTCTGAGCAAATCACTTAGCTTCCGTTTTCTTTATCTGTAAAATGAGGATAATAACAGCACCTACCTCCCATGGTTTCTGTGAGAATAAAATGAGATAATAATTGTAAAGCACTTAGCGCAGTGCTTTGCACATAATAAACACTATACAAATGTTAGCTATTATTATTATCTCCATTTTACAGATGAGGAAACTGAGGCCCAGAGTTTAATTGACTTGGCTAAGATCATAAAGCTAATAAGTGACACAATCAGGACTCAAACCCAAGTTCTCTAACTCCAAATCCAGTTGTCAGAAATTAATATAATGGTGATGGGAGTTTAGTTGAAACCAACACTCAAAATCAATGTCCTAGGTCTTAGGACACAACCCCAGCTGACAGGCAGGGCAGCCAGATAATCCATCTTAGATTCAATACACTCTGTAGGATACACATCCACTCAAAATTATAGCTCCTGAGCCCCCATCAGTGTGTTTACTTTTACTAGTCAGCCTGGGGAAAAAGTTCAAAGCAAAGACATTTAATAAAATGGAATACTAAGAAAAATGGTAATGTAACATTCTCCCCCATAAACTTACAAACACGTTTTCCCACAAATATGTACACTATAATTGGAAAGAGTTGGCATGCATAGCAATCATACATGAAAGCACATATGTGGTGAGGTACTGACAAAGGAAACCTATATAACCAATAAACACACACACACACACACACACACACACACTAAAATGTCTCTGTCTTATTAGGGCTGAGTGACATCACTCTTTAGTCATAGTTAGAGACTATGAATGAGCCTTCACACTTAGCTAAAAGCCAGACTCTTCTAGGCTAAAGTTACCATTTCTTTTCAATCTTCTTTTTCTAGGAATGAGAACACTGCCCTTTCACTAAACAGCTATCTGATTTAGGGTTAGAAATTTCCAATACCCTCTCTAGCTTGGCATGCATTTGAATTTGAACCAGAACAAAAGGGGCAGCTAGGTGTCACAGTGAATAGAGCATTGGCCCTAGAGTCAGGAGGACCTGAGCTCAAATCCAGCCTCAGACACTTAACACTTATTAGCCATGTGACCTTGAGCAAGTTAACCCCAATTGCCCAACCTTCCCCCCCTCTAAAAAAAAAAAAAGCAAAAAAAATTAACCAGAACAAAAGTTAAGAGGAGTCATTATTTTCTATCCACCCACCCACTGAACCTTGCAGCTATCATCCAGTAAAAGGAAATAGTAAAGGAAATGTTCCAGAAGATAAGACTGTAATGGTAATGGAAATTTGAAGATCTTCCCTGCCCTTAATAAGCCTGAGGGAATTTGAAGATCTTCCCTGCCTCCTAATAGGCTGAATGTAATCACATGGAGCCTGTGGTGAGAAGACCTTGCTGAAGGGTGGAGCAGAGCCCACAGAAAGCTGAGAGAGCTGGAGGGAGGAGAGGACACACCCTGGGAGATGGCTAGGCTTGTGAGTGTTTGTGAGAAGGCTAAAGGATGGTGTGGCTCTCTGCTGCATTGTGGTGTATTAACTTCTATGTTGCTATGATGGATTTGATTTCCAGGTGTTGGGATTTGGTTTTCTGGTGTCTGAATAAATGTTTTGCTTCTGTCTTCTATGTGGAAAGTGTTATATTTTGTGATTGAGAATTATGCCAGCATATTTACAGTTGCCGTTGGCACTGTGAATATTGTATTGGTGCTACAAAGACAAAAGTCAATAATGAATCACAAAGGAGATTGGCATAGCTATCTGCTAAACCTACCCCTTTAGAGCCCAGATGCAAAAAGGTACCTGCAAAGAAAGGAGAGAAATTATCCAAAGGGAAAAAGGAAAAGTATGACACCAGGAAGGATGAGAACAACCTATAGAGATGCTGGAGATACAAAATAAATTGCATGAGTTGTTGGTAACTGATGACTGTACAGTTTGAAATACCATTTTAATTAAGTTTCGTAAAAATGCAGAATTATATAATACTTTTTAGAAAAATATAATGCTAACCATAACCTCTTAGTGTGTGTATGTGTCAATACATACAATATATATCTGACATTATATGCATTGGCAACAAAACTTTATAGCAGCAAAACTTTATAGCTTTAGTGCTTAATTTTGACCAATGGAAAATTGCCTAACAACAGCAATAAAAAAAATATTTAAACAAGTTTTGTACTGCTTTTAATGTTGTATGCTGGTTAGAGCAGCCCATCTTTTGTAAGAATCACACAGGGTGATCTATGAGAAAATAAGTAGGTGAATATCACATAAATCTCTAAGGAAACTGTAGCCCAGTTGTAGTGGTTGGAGTTTTTTCCTATCTTCTTTAATATCGTGGGAAGGCACACAAAAAACTCATGTGTCGTATCTATGTTTCCCCAGGTAGTGTCTACAGTCTATTATTGGGCCTTATCAGGACACATCTAAAAAGATCTTAGTGCTGATAACATTTCTGGCAGAGGGCCCAGAGCTTTCAGGTAAATCTCCATTTTCTATCAGCAGGTCTACTTGGTTTTGACTCCACACCACATCATACCCCCACACCCAGTATCCCTATGACCTCCCTCTCCCCATTTCAGTTCCTTTTTGTATATTTTCTTCCCCCATTATATTATTCATAACTCTTTGAGGGCAAGAACTGTCTCTTTCCCTTATTTGTATCCCTAGTGCTTGGCATATATCAGATGCTTAATAAATATTAAGCCTCAGAACTGTGAATGTGATCCTTCATGAGAGTACTGGGGAAGGTTGTTCACTGGTGGCATCTTAATGACAAATTGTGATTCCCCAAATTCCATGTTCCCATTAATGCCAGTGTTTTCCTTCTGTTGATTATCTCCAATTTATCTCATTCATATACATACACATACACAAATGTGTACATATATGCACATAAATGATTTGTGCATAAGTGTGTATATATGTATATGTGTTGTATGTTATATTATTATAAGTATTTTATATAGCATATCATAAAATATAAATATATTCTACAATATATATATATACACATATGCATTGTGTATGTATGTACATGTATAGTTGTCCATATATACATACACAGGCACACAGTGTACATACACTTAGACATGCATGTATACACATATGCACATGTGCACACCCAATGTACACATGCATGCATGCCTGTGTATATATGTACATGTGTGTTATGTATTATACATAATATAATATTATTATATTATAATTAATTTCTATAATATATAGTTATGTTATATTATACAAATATATTATATATGCACACATACACACACATTTATCTTGTTTGGGTGTAGTTGTTTCCATGTTGTCTCCCCAATTAGATTGTAAGCTCCTTGAGATCAGGGCTATCTTTTATCTTTCTTTGTATTTCCAGAGCTTAGCATAATGTCTGGCACATAGTCAGCATTTAATAAATGCTCCTTGACCAACTGACTGATTCTAGTGTGCTTTCCATACTGTCTCCTCTTACTATGACTTTAAAGAAAAGAATTCATAATTCATTAACTTCCTTCTCTGTCTTTTTAAAAACAATTTTCAGGCACAACATGCAATTTTTGGAGCTCATTTATTCTATAATAGTGACCTCCAGTCTTAACTATTTTTTCTAAAAATCAGTAGTCTAGAAAGGTTACTTTATAGAAAGCAAATGTGATGTAGGGTAAAGTAGAAAGGACAGTAATGATCTGCAACTGAAAGAGTGTTCAAGATTAATTTACAAACCAGTAACTCAGCAGGCTTATTGACCCTTCCTTTTCAGCATTCCCTTGAGTCAATAGTCAGTACAAATAAGCTCAGGATATGGAGAGAACATACTACTTAATTAATCTTTTATTTTTCTCTCTGACTTTTAAAGAGGCCTAAATTAAGTGCACCCATTTTAAAAAATGGAAGACATATTTTAGATTTTATTCATCCACTGAATTGTACAAATCCCAATTTCATCACTGGCTCACTTCTTGACTTTTTACCACTCACTTAACCTCTGTGTCTCCAACTCTGCATTTTTAAAAGGATGATATTAACACTGACCTGAATAACATAGTGGTGAGGAAGAACCTATATTAACAATTTCAGAGCATTTTAGAGGTATGGAACACTGTATATAAATACTACATGAAATAATAATGACATATTATAATGGCAAGGCAATGTGAAAGGAAGTCTCATTTCAGAGCAGCTTGGAACTAGAGACAAAGGCAAACATGCTTCCTTTGTCTCATCATTTTGCTGCAAAATAACATGAACATATCACAATGCATAGACAGCGCAGAGAAAACTGGTTAGATCACTTTTTACCAAGCAGTTTATGGCTAGATTGATGCTTTGTAAAAATGCATTTCTGTATTGAGCTATGTCAGGTTTCCTCATTTTCCTTCACCAATTTTTGACTCAGAAGATGTAAGGTGATGGTGAAATAAATATGATGGTATTTATAGCTGCTAATAAAAAGATGAAATCCTACCTGGCCATTTACTATGAGTTTGTTGGTCTGTAAATGTGTAGCTCAGAACAGAGAGAGGAAATTCACAGGAAAGGAGGAAGAGGTTTCTTTTATTTTCCAACATGGGAGGGACAATGAGAGACTGTATATTTACTATCTTAATATTTTTCCAGAGTGCATGTGTGTACATGTGTAAGGATGGAATGTGACTGAATCAAGAGATCACACATTATAACAAGTTAAAGTAACTGCCTTAACCCTGTAAGGACAACTCTCTTGAATCAATAGATTATTTAAAGGTATTTCAAAGGCAAAACAGGCAATATATTTGGATCAGTTGAGGAGACCTAGTCATGAGACTTATATAAACTAGGTCAGATTTGGGTGATTCTAGTGGATGTATGAGTGGAAGCAGTTTCGACCAAGTCATTAAGAAGGAAAAATCATTTCAGGATGGGGGTGGGGGGGAGGGAAGCACCCCTGTTTCCTCCCAGATCTTGATCTCAGCATATACCCTTGTAAAGTTTGGAGGTTCAGAGGATTTGGAATTCTCATTGGTGTCCTAGCAGTGTGCCAGAGACAGGAGAGAATGGCAGAAATGTCTGCACTGGGAGCTGAGAGCTAGCTATCTTGACAAATAGAGGGAAAGGAATTTCAGACTTCAATGGAGGAGACCCACAGAAAACAGCAGTGTGCAAAAGAAGAATGTTGTAAATACTCTATGATGGGGAGAAAAGGACTTCCAGCACGCAGGGACTGTTAGATAACTAATTTTTACCATATGTGCTCTCTAAGCTTGAGTCCACTTTTCCCTAGACTCTGTGTGTACCAGAAGTGGAATAGGTCACAGATTTGGGGTGCATTTGACTATTTTGTACCATTATTCCTACCATATACCTAAGTAAATTGTTCCATCATTTTCTAATAGTTTCCAACTCTTCACGACCCCATTTGAGGTTTTCTTAGCAAAGATACTACAGTGGTTTGCCATTTCCTTCTCCAACTCATTTTATGGATAGGGAACTGAGGCAAGCAGGGTTAAGTGACTTGTCCAGGCTCACACAGCTAATAAGTGTCTGAGGCCAGATGTGAACTCAGGAAAATGAATCTTTCCAGGCCCAGCACTCTATCTGCCGTGTCATCTAGCTGCCCACCTTAGTAAATAACCCTTTCTAAAAGCAAATTAAATCTGGCTGACTAATTGATACCAACTAAAAATCACCAGTAGGGGATTGTGGGCTATACCATTAGAAAGACCTCCTCCTAACCCCTTCAGGTTACCCCTACAACACCGAGAGGAGATTGCACAAATGAGATTTTGTAGATTAACTCCAAAGCAAGTGATACTCATACAAAATCAGATCAAATGTCCTAAATCAGATTTTTTTGAACTTAGTGTGAAAAAAGGAAATAAGTGAACTATCCTGTAAAAGCATGGTTTACATCAAAGATTAGTTCAGGTTTTTGCCTTCGTGTACTTTTTTTTTTTTTTTTGCTTTTTGGAGGGCAATTGGGGTTGTGACTTGCCCAAGGTCACATGGCTAGTTTTTGTGTTGAGTGTCTGAGGCCACATTTGAACTCAGGTCTATTCACTGCTCCACCTAGCCACCCCCACCTTAGTGTGCCTTTAGTGCTACATGCTAAGGCAGCGGCTGCTTCTAGTCTTCCCTATGGTACCAACCAGAAGACTTCTGGCAAATTGGTCTTCTAAGCTGCCTGAAGTAAGTGAATGTCAGTCCTGGGCACATCTCTCCCTTATAGGTGGACCCCTAATATACAAACATAATCTGGGGGCTCATCTGAGTTACACATTTATAAACTGGCAAATTCATAGTAAATGACCATTTAGTTTGTGGGGTTTTGTTGTTGTTTAAGTCAGAATCTGCAAATAACATGAATAAAATGAAAGTGAATAAATTAAAGAAATATGGTAAAAGCAATATTGTTTTAAGAACAACTCTGAGCGAATAAGTCATTTTGACTATTATAAATACCCAAATTAACTATAAAGGACATAGGAAGACAGATGCTATCTGCATCCAGAGAAAGAACTGATAAATAGAATTATGTCTAGAATAATTTTACATAAATATACCTATTTGTGTCTCATGGTAGCCATCTCTAGGGCAGAGGAGGGGAGGGAAGAAAAAAAGGAAAAAAAGAAATTTACATGATAACTTTATTACATATTTAAAAGGAATAGCAAGTTGTACGTAATAGATGTGCAGTTTCATGTGCAATCATCTTTTTTATTTTACTATGCTATGAAAATACTTGTTTTATTCCACAAATTAAAAATAAAATAAAATAAATTTTTAAAGAAATAAAATTCTAAATTCTGGGTGCTTTGGCTTGCAGCATAAAAGGTAACAAATTTCTTTTTCTGCCCCCTCATTTTAAAAGTAGGAAAAACAGGGAGTGAGTGATGGACTAGTAAATAGGAAGAAGTTCCTCCATACAGAAATGAAGGAGAGTAGAAAGCCTCTCCAGGGTTATATTCCAGGGAAGAGAGAAAACCCAGGAGAGCTGTGGACTGGGTTTCAAGTGTATCACTGATAAAGGTCTGATAGTTCCATTACTCTCACACATCTACATATCTGGTCACCACCTGGCTCTACTCCCATTCTCCATCAGTCTATCTTTATTTCTTGGTCATCAATGCTAGTCCATTGTCTTCATCACCACCATACTTAGGCTTGGTCATCTATACTGTTCCTTGAATTAATCTGTCATTTCTTCTACATCTCTCCTCCACTGAGCAAATACTAAAAAAACAAGAGAAAACAAATCTCCTGAAACATATCTACCTCATCTAGCAAACAAATTCCCACATTACCCATGTGTGAAAATGTCTATGTATTTTAAGTTCTTTGCTGCTCTATCAGGAGGCAAGTAACATGTTTTATCTTCATTCTTAGGGACTTGTGCTTTCTCAGAGAACTTTTAAAGTCTTCCAAAATTGTTTTGTTATCATCATAAAAATTGTTGTCCCAGTTCTGATCATTTCACTGCATTAGTTTGTAAAGTTTCTTCACAAATTGTCCATTTCATTATTTCCTATAGCAAAATATATTATTCCATTATATTCATATACCACAATTTGTTTAAACATTCCCCAGTAAGAAGACACCCTTCTCTCTTTAGTTTCTAATTTGGGGTTACCATTAAAAGAACTACTATAACTATTTTTGTTCATATAGATCCTTTTCTTCTTTCTTTGACTTCTTTGGGGTATAGGCCTAGTTATGACTGCTGGGTCAAAGGATATGCACAGTTTGGTAACTTTGGGGGCGTAATTCCAAATTGCTTTCCAGAATGGCTAGACCCATTCACAGCTTCACCAACAGTGCACTAGGGTACCCATTTCCCCATAACTACTCCAACATTTTTCATTTTCTTCTTTTGTCATCTTTGCCAATCTCATAGATTTAAGGTCAAATCTTGAAGTTGCTTTAATTTGCATTTCTCCAGTTATTAGTGATTTAGACTTTAAAACATTTTTCTTGTGATTGTTGATAACTTGGATTTCTTCCTTTGAAAACTACCTATTCATGTCCTTTAACTATTTGTCTATTGGGGAATAGTTCTTAGTCTAATAAATTTGAACCAGTTCCTTATGTATCTTTATGAGAGAAAGTTGCTGCAAAGCTTCCCCCCACCAGTTATATTCTTCCCTTCTAATTTTTAGCACATTAGATTTGTGTAAAGATTTTCATTTTATATAGTCAAAACTGTTCATTTTATCTTATCTTGTGTGATCCTCTCTCTAAACTTGTTTAGTAATGAACTCTTCCCTTATCCATAAATCTGAAATGTAATTTCTTCCTCACTCTTCTAATGTTAAGGATGTTAACTTTTATATCTAAATTACATATCCATTTGGAGATTATCATGGTATACATTGTGAGGTATTGGTCTAACCCTATCTTCTGCCAGGCTGCTGTCCAATTTTCCCATCAATTTTGTAAACATCGAGTCTTTCCCCCACCAATCAGTGTCTTTAAATTTATCAGACTCCGTGTTACTATGTTTGCTTCCAAATGTTGTGTACCTCATCTCTTCCATTGTTTCACTTTTTTTTTTATCAATACCAAATCATTTTAACGATTACTACTTTGTAAGATAGCTTGAGATCTGGTACTGATAGAATCCTTTCCTTCCCACTTTTTTTCATTATTAACCTTGAGTTTCTTGTCCTTTTATTTCTCCACATGAATTTCATTATTATTTTTTCTAGCTCTATAACATATACTTTGGAGAGTTTGCCACTGCATTGAATAAGTAAGTGTAGCAGCAACTACCCCAAGCGTCCTCAGGGTTTGCTGCCAATACAGGTTCTTGGATCTGCTTTGATAAAGGAAAGCAACTCAAAATGGGTTAACAAGCTTACTTTAATCAGTCAGACATATATCGTTTACCTTGTTCAGGGGAAAAGGTCAGCACCCCGAACTTCAAAGTACACAGACAGAATTATCAAGACAGAAACAGATCTAGTAGACATATTTCAGACTGTCCAACCATTACATCCATACCCAATCAACATCTGGCTTTCAACATCTGGGTTTTTCAAAGGGGGGGGGCCCTCTGGACAACGGCTTCCCAGAATCCAGATCAAATCACAGAACACTTCTCAAAGTGAGCCCCAAAACAAAGCTACACATCAGGGCTTATATAGCCTTCTCCTGGCTCAGAGAATGTAAAAACCTTCTGGACCCATTGGCCAATCAAGAAGTATCTACTGAAAAACAAGCCTCCCACCCCAGGCTCCAGGTGCACTTTAGCCTAGGGGCAGGGAAGATCTTTAAATTTGCATTTCCATTACAGTAAGTTAATTTAAGTAATATGTTTATTCTCTTTAGGGTTTCAATTTTCCCATATGCCCCTTCCATCATCATACATTATTATAATCCCATGTTTTGCTAATGAGGTTCTCATTCTACTAGGAATAATATATATAAGATAATATACATACACATGTATACAATAGATATCTATTAGATATAGATATTATATGTGTATGTGTATATTATATATACATGTATGCATATATGTGTATACAATACATATACAGATAATATACATAAGGTTTATCAAGCAAGAACAGTAGTAACTTTGGAATACCTGGTCATTGACCCCTCACTGGTTTAGACCAGATCTGTCCTTATCCTGGCCTGAGGGTCCCAAGGCTGCTGTCTGCTTTCTGATTGGTTGGGTCCACCTGCTGTCTGCTAACTTCCTTTATTTTACTTCAGTAATGTCTAGCAGTCCTATGGAAACCCAACTCCTACTGTTTCTCACAATTTATTATCAGTGGTCTTTACTGTAGTAGTTTTTAGTTAAGTGGAAACTTAATCCTTTGCTGTCTCTCACACCTCTAATATGTGGCTGTCGACTACTTGCTAATATTTTGTTTAACATTTTTATTTAAAAATAGATACTAGTCTATGGTTTTCTTGCTCTACTTTGTCTCTTCTTGGTTTAGGTATCAAGACCATATTTGTATCATAGATTTGGAGGAATGGAAGAGTATCTTCTTTTCTTATACTGCATTTTATGAATTATTGGAATGAATTTTTTGATTGTTTCATCAGATTCACTTGGGAATCCATCTGGTCCTGGGGTTTTTTTTCATTGTGTTCATTTATAGTTTATTCAATTTCGTTTTCTAAAACTGGGTTATTTCTAAAGTCAATTTGTTTCTTTCATTACGTGTTTTATATTTTTTGTTAAGTATCCCACTACTTTTATGTTTCTGTCAATGCCAAGTTAGCCCTTCATGAATAAAGAGAATGTTCTCCTTCCTAGGGAAAAAAAGGTGTGAGACAATTTCAAGAAAGGAGCCCACGATGTCAACAAAACCAGGGGTGTCAGATGTCAATGAACAAATGCTCCAAGTATAGGTAATGAAACAAGGTGACCTAGAATGCCTAACAAAAAGAGGTATATTTAGACTTAAATAGCATCACTAAGATTTGGTGGGATGGTAGTAACAACTAGAGTATGAACTTCTTTAAAAGCAAAAAAGTACAAATAATAGTGGAATAGTACTGTATGTTATTCCAATGAGAAAATCTGGCAACCAGAAGGAACAAGCATGGTGGTGAGCGGCTGGATAAAGGTCAGTAGAGGAAAAAGCAGAAGCAAGGTGGTTAAACCAGGTCCTCCTCCCGCATCTATCTAGTTGGTTTGCTCGACCTCTTTCCACTAGACTCCCTGAGGACAAGGGCTGTCTTTGACCTCTTTTTTTTGCACGCCCAGCGCTTAGCACCGGTCCTGGCACAGGCTAGACTTCAGGAGGTTAACTGGCCTTGACTCAGGGGGAGTATACTATTCATTACAGACACCTGCAGCCCAGCTGCTGCAGGGAACAGTAGGTGATGCACCAGAGTCACGCTTCCACGGCCACACCACACTTGGTGTTGGTGCTTTGATTGACTCCTGGGGACTGCGTTCTCTCCCCTCCCCCACCCTCATTATGCAACTGGGCCCCAGCAACGAGGGCTCCGCTGGGTGGCACCAAAGTTCCCGGAGCGTGATTGACAGCGCAGTCTCCGCCCTCCTCCCGCCCCCTTTCTACCGTCCCTCTCCTTCTCTCCCTACTTCCCTCCCCGGGGGCGGACAGCTGGAGCCGCTGCTGGGCGTTGGGGGGTGGTCTAACACCCGGTGTTTCCTTCTGCCCCGCCGTAGACTTCCCCTGCAGGTGGGTGCTAGCCGCGGAGGTGGGGCTGCCGCCGCCCGGATCCCCCGCCCCTCCTCCTGCCTAGACACCGCTGGGCTTTTGCCTGGGTGGGGGCTCCCTCCTCCCCAGCCCGCTAGTCCCCGCCCGGCTCCCGCCCTTAGCGGAAGGCTGAAAGGGAGAGTGCGAGCTAGGTCCCCGCCTGCAGCTGCAGCGGGCCTCGGGGGTGGCCGAGGGTAAAGGAGGGCTGCGAGGAGCGTGCGGTCCGGGGAGCCCCGGAGGCGGGGTTTGCCCACGGGCTGGGAAGGAAAGATTGCAGCTCGTGCTGCGGGGGCAGAAACCACTTCTAAAGGCCCCAAACGGCGCGGTCGAGACTTCCACCCCACCCCCTCCCGGGTAGGCCAGAGAAGGGGTGGTCCTCTTTGTTGTCTGTCTTTGATGGTTTCAGGGTCAGGTCTGTCCCCTTCCTCCCCACCGCCAATGGGCAGCACGCCCTCCGGCTCCCTCGACCTTGACCGCAGCTGGTACCGGGTGAAGCGTGGTAGGCACGTGCTGAGCCCTGGAGCGCCTTACCCCCCCCCCCCCCCCCCCCGGGGAGAAGTGGGAGACCCCGCGCAGCGGGCACTGAGAGCGAGGCCGGGTTAGCCGCAGGATTTCTAGGCCTACGTGTCTATTTTATTTTCAAAGAATTTTTTTATTAGTTTTATTTGTTTACACATCACCTTCCTCCCCCTGTGGCTGCCCTATCCTGAGAGCCTTCATTTAAGAAAACAGTTCCAAGCTGGGAGAAGAGATGAACTTTATATAGTATTTATTAAAGCGCTTGTTCTGAGCCAAACATTGGAGATACAAAGAAATGGAAACCAATCCCCAAACGCCCCAGACCCTGCCCGCAGGGCGCTTACATTCTAACCTCCTAGTGAATTAAAACGGATGGTCGGTAGGTGGGTGGTTTGACCTGGGGCAGTCTGGCAGGCACCCCGCTAATCGCGAGAACGGAGGGAGAAGGTGCATTCTTATTTGTTCTGCGGCAAGCCGAGCCCAGTCTCTTTCCAGGGCTTGTGTGCTGTTTTCGGGTGTTGTGTTGTAGTAGCGTTGTTTGTTTTTTTCTCATTCTTCGTACTTCCATTTGCTATTATTCTTTATATCATATAAGTCTTTCTGTCCTTCATCCTTTATATTCATATTGATATTTCTTCCTCCAACTATGTTTTCATCAATTTCCAGGAAGGAATTTCCACTTCCAGTCAGATCCTCACTGGGGTCATATTGTCAAAGGGTGTTAGAGAGGAGTGTACCTGGCTCAGCTTTAGCTCCACCACACCAAGTTAGCTCTCACTTGCTTTCTTTTTTAACCACAAAGTAATATTCTATTACATTCATATACCACAATTTGCTTATCTATTCCTTAATTGATTGACATCTACTTTTCAGGGGGTTGTTTTGTTTTTGCTAGTACAAAAAAATCTGATTGTACTTTGGTGTACTGTAAGGGATCTTTCTGTCTTTGACCTCCTTAGGGTATATGCCTAGGGGTAGGATCTCTGGGTCCCAGAGTATGGTCATGTTAGTCATTTTCTTATGTGTCTACTGTTTTTCCTTTTTAACTGAATCCCACTAATTTTGCTTGGAAAAAGCAAGCAGCTATGTAAAAGAGAATATGAGCTTATGTAAAATACAACTTTTATTGGACTTTTGAGCAATTGTACTGGGAAGAACACTGAATTTGGACAGTCCTAGCTCCCGATTTTCAAGTAATTTTGCTGAGTCTCAGTTTCCTCCTATATAAAATGGGAATGACAACATTCATGCTACCTATTGCACAGGAGGGAAACACTTTACAAAATTTTATACCCTTGAAGACATTGGATCATAAAGTTTCATGGTGGTGAGTCAAGTAGTATGGAAAGGACACTGGATTTGGAACTAGAAGATAAAGTTTAAATCTAGTTTCTAGGGAAATGACTCTACTTTTAGTAACATCAGGTAAAATATATCTCCAAGTAAGGGGAACTTATCTCAAAAAAGGATAACATAGGGAAATATTTAACAAATCTCTTTGTGAATCTTACTGACAGGTGATTAATTTTCAAATAATGTGTTCTTTCTCTCAAGTGAGATTGTACCTCAATTTCTTCATCTGTAAAATTATTTTAATACTGTTTCCTACAAAAGTTAATGTGAAGCAGGTACCACAAGAAAGAGGAAAAGGGAACTTTCAACGTTTAATCAAGTCATCCAAAGGCTGGTAGCCAGTAGCCTTCCTTTTCTCTTGAAACAATCTTATAAGGAAGCATTTAGCAATAGTCCTTTTCTCTAAGACAGTCATCCAGAAAATGTAACCATTAGCTGTATTAGCTGCCCTTTTCTTCTAATCTCACTTGAGAGAAAGAACACATCATTTGAAAATTAGTCACCTGTCATTAAGATTCACAAAGAGATTTGTTAAATATGTCCCTATGTTACCCTACCTTTTTGAGATAAGTTCCCCTTACTTGGAGATATGTTTTACCTGATGTTACTAAAAGTAGAGGAAGATTCTCTGTTAAATATTATGCCAATGAATTTCTTATATATCTTTCATATTTTTGTTAATTATATTATTCAGAAAACCAGATGTATTAGGAAAAGGGAGTCACACATGTATATAAGGAAGCTGTGAATGAATATGTGCAATGCAGATACATATATGTGTATATATTTTATATGCTACATATATTTATTAGGTATTTATAGATTATGTACATATATACCTATATTTATGTATTCTTTTTACCCTGATTTAATTGAAAAAATACCTCAGAGGTTTCTTATTAATTATTGACCTTTAGTTCCTGTAGATGATATGGCCTTTCTTCATTTTTTGGTAAAAACTTTGAGCTCATGGATAAGCCAGGGTGACGAGATACTTCTTTATTGTATGAGAAAGGACCAAAGTCCTACTTTCAAACTATTACTTTCTTCTAGGACCTGCATTAGCAAAGGCCTGGATACCTCAGAGATACCACTGGCCTAGCAGAATCTATACAAGGTGGAACTGCCCAAGGCACAACTCATTTCTGTGTTCCTCCATCTTGACAGTTGACTGGCCCCAGTAATTTATCTCATGTTCAGTTGTTTTTCAGTCACGCCCAACTCTTCATGAGCCCCTTTGAGGTTTTCTTGGCAAAGATACTAGAATGGTTTGCCATTTCCTTCTCCAGCCCATTTTGCAGCTGAGGAAAGTGAGGTAAACAAGGTGAAGTGACTTGTTCAGGATTATGTAGCTAATAAGTGTCTGAGACCAGAATTAACTCAGGAAAATGAGTCTTCCTGACTTCAAGCCTACTTCTCTATCCTCTGTCACCTACCTGCCCCATCTCATGTTACTAATAATGATTTGTGTGCCAAAAATAGCATGAAACCCATCCAGGAAATAGAGAGTTGGAAGAGTACAATCTATATACAAGCCTGATGGGGAGTAAAAATTTGGGCATTGATGGACAGCACAAGGGTGGTTCTTTGACCATCTATAATTGGAGAATGTCTAATAAAGTTATGTTTTAAATAGGATAGGTTAGCTCATCCTTTAAAGGAGCTTCACTTTGAATCACTTTGTGAAGTAAAAATTATTCTGCAGTATAACTAAACCTTGTTTGTTTTTTCAGTTAGCAGGCATTTATTTTCTGTCTTCAACTACTCCAATTTTACAAGAAAAAATAAAGTTCTTGTAACAAATATACGTAGTCAAGCAAAACATAGTGCTTACATTGGCCACATCCAAAATAATTCACTTCTCAGTCTGTACCCTGCATCCATTCACTTCTCTCTCAGATAGTGGCTCATAGATTTCAATTATGTGGCCTCTGGAATTGTGGTTGGTCATTGCATTGATCAGAGATCTTAAATCTGTATTTATAATGTTGTTATTCAGAAGTGTATTGGAGTTGGCAAAAAAGGCTAACAACTAATTGTTAAATATACCTCATAAATGGCAAATGCTACAAATTAGGACTTTATTGTTTTATTAATTGTTTCAACTCAAGAAAGTGATGGAGAAAATGTTAATAGAATAGATTAAACTTAAGAGTGTGTCATGTATACATTTCCACCCCCCAGGAGGTTGTTAAATATTTACTACCACACCCCTGTTGTTTATTGTATAAATTGTTCTCCTGTTTCTGCTCATTTGACTCTTGAATCAATTCATACAAGTTTTTATGAAATTGTCCTCTTTATCATTTCTTGTGACACAATAGTATTCAATTACATTTGTAAAGCATGTGTGTTGCTCATTTAGTTTATGTGTATACACAAAGTATGTCTAGATGTGGCTTGCAGGAAAGCATAAATAGATGATAACTCCAAAGTTTTTTCCTCCCATCCTTCTCTCCAAGAGATTAAAATCTAGCAACAGACCCCTTGGTTAAGAACTCCTGCTCTAGGCAGATTTCAGAAAAACCTGGAAAGACTTAGGTGAACCGATGCCGAGTGAAGTGAGCAGAACCAGGAGAATACTATACACAGTAATAGCAACATTGTGTGATGATCAACACTGATAGACTTAGTTCTTCTCAGTAATACAATGATCCAAGACAATTCCGAAAGGCTCATGATGGAAAATGCTATCCATATCCAGAGAAAAAGCTGTAGAGTCTGAATGCATATTGAAGCATGCTATTTTCTCTTTTTTTCCCCTTTCTCTTGGTTTTTCCCTTTTGTTCAGATTCTTCTTTGATAACATGACTAATGTGGACATATATTTAATATGACTGTGAATGCATAGCCTATATCAGGCTGCTTGCCATCCTGGGGAGGGGGGAGAGAAATTTGGAACTCAAAATCTTATAAATGAATGTTGAAATCTTTACATGCAGTTGGAAAAAATGCCATACTACTAAGTGGAGAGCCAGAGGGAGAAGAACCCCTGCTCTCACCTCTCCTAGCACTTTATCTGTGTCTCTTCAATGCATTTGTCACGTTCTGTGTACCTCATGGTATTTTAAATATTTGTGTTCATGTTTATCTCCTCTACTAGATGGAAAAAGGTATTCATTCAACAGGTCTTGATTAAATGCAAAGCTCTATAATAAGTTCGATAATCCTGTCATGGAGTTTACAATCTGGTGAAGGCTGGGGGAGAAGGAAGAAGCAGGAAAGAGAACACATACATCAAGATGCAATGCTATACAATAAATGCATGTATAGAGATATGAAATACCTGTATGTATAGAATACGTGATGAGTATAAAAGGATTTTGCAAGGTAACCAAGGTGTTCAGAAAAGGTGTTTTCAAAGAAGAAACATTTGAAATAGGTCTTGAAGGATGGGTGGGATGTAGAAGACAGAATTATTCTTGTAACCGGAATGGCATAAACAAAGATATGAATGAATCAGTTGATCAATAGATCAGTCAAAAACATTGAAGTGCTTCCTACGAATCACACACTGTAGGTGCTGGGGGTATGAAGGATAGAGGTGTATCCTTCTTAGTGCCTAAGAAATCCTAGTGAGTGCTTGTTGAATGAGTAGCAACCGAAGAAGTGTTTTCTGATTATGTCCGTTATATTTTTACTCCCTTCAAGAATTATTAAGGAAATCCTGATGAGTCTGTTCCATTTTGCAACTAGACATCTGATTCTCCAAGTGCTTCGTGAATTGGGATTGAAGGCTCGTCCAGCCCATAAAACCTTAAAGACTTGTGTAGCAATGTCTCATCCAAGTACAAGTAAGAACTTTATAGCTCTTCAACCTATTTCATTTTCCACATGACTTTTGAAAGATATGAAGATTATGATTGTTTATCAGAGAGCTAAAGGTGGCACAGGGAACTTCGATAAACATTTACTAAGGATCTGTTGTGTGCCAGGCACTGTGCTTAAAAGAGGCAAAAGGTGGTCCCTGCCCCCCAGGAATTTACAATCTAATGACGCTTAATGGTAAAACTGCACCTAGAGAAAACTGAAAATATAGGCTTCCTTGTTTTCATAGCTCCCATGTGACTTTCTGTGCTTTGTACCATCCTAACCACCCCACCCTCTCCAGAGCCTAAAAACTTGTTTTCAGTCATTTATACCTTGATGGGAATTTAATTCTCTGTGTTAGCTCTCCCACATATATTTGCATTTAATACCTTTTCTCTAAGTGTGAAACGAAAGTCAGTTAAGGAATTTCTGGATTTTCATTCCTTCAAGGTTGAAGAATTTGCCAGGATACCTCCTCTATTATTTCCCAAGGTTTTTTGTTGTTGTTTTTTTAAATCAGCTGAGAAATATTTTTGTTTAAAATTTTACAGTTTTTTAATATAACTAAATTTGAAGCCTAGTCTCAAAGAATTCAATAATTATTTTTTCCTTTTTTTATGTGGTAATTTTAAATTCATTAATTTTTAAAAATTAACTTAATTTAATGTGGTAATTAATTTTTAATAGTAGCAACCTTTTAATAATCTGTTCCCCAAAATGAAAATGCTTTGGAAAGACCTTCAAGGTTAAAGAGTTTTAAAATATCTTTCTATTGTCATACTTTCTTGACCTTCCACAAAACCTAATCTCAGGAACAAGCATAGTATTGGTATCAGTCACTTACAAACTATTCATACAGAAAACATGGCCAGAGAAAGGAAACGCAACAAAATTACAGCTTTTAAATCTTTGATCACAAGGGAGTCTCTCTTTAGGAGGTTTTTGAATATTAATCTCACCTGGTCATATTTATTAAATTTTGCAAGCTACAGAATAAGCCTTTTATCTCCAGAATATACTTTAAATAATTTTCGTTTTTGCTCTCCAAAAACTAGGAACATTGATTCGGTGTTTATGATTTACTTAATAGTATTTGAATATAGCATCCATGCAGACAGTAGCTAAGTGCTGTTACCCTTTAAAAAAAATTTTTTTTGGAGGGGGGAAGGCAAGGCAATTGGGGTGACTTGCCTAAGGTCACACAGCTAATGTTAAATGTCTGAGGTCAGATTTGAACTCAGGTCCATCTGACTCCAGGGCTGGTGCTCTATTCACTGTGCCACCTAGCTGCCCCTAAAAATATTTTTAAACTACTTACACATTTTCATATTGGCTTTCCTAGTGTTTTAGTAAATTGATTAGATCAGTACAGACTGCTTCAGTGAGATCAATTATCCTTATTTGAGTTCCTTTAGAATTAACATTTGTAGTCCCAAGGTAGCCATTTTGGCTTTGTTTTTTTTTAATGTCTTTTTCAGGTGATTTCCCAAAGTTATAGATGTTTCAGCAAAGGGTTGAGGTGATTGGGACCAAAGTGGTATGAAGAACTAGATGAACTGTTTCTTCTAACCCAGTGATTTGCAAAGTGTAGTCTTCAGAAGAGGGTCCCCAAAATCCCAAGATCTTTGGGATAAAAATTATTTTCTTAATAATTCCAAAACATCTATTAAAATACTCTTCCCTTTTCCAACTACATCTGTCTGTGAGGCTGAATTGTTGCAATGCCATGCACAAGCAGCTTTCCAGAAGAATGCTACTATGAACAGCTTTTAAGATTCTGATTACACAGTATAGTGATCACTCTATTCCATAACAAAAGCAAAACATTCACAGAAAATCAAGGTACAGCATTCACGATATTACAACTTATCACAGAAAATCACAATATAATATTCACAAGATAGTCTCAAAGTAAAATAGTGAGTTAACTCAATCAGTCACTTATCAGTAGTCTCAAAGTACATAATCAAAGTCTTCCACTCTTGGGGCAAAGTCTTGATTAATTTAATCAGTCACTTATCAGTAACAATATCTCAAAGTACAATAGTCAGTCTTTCATTCTTGGGGCAGCTAAGTTAACTCAATCAGTCACTCATCAGTAATGATATCTCAAAGTACAATAGTCAAAGTCTTCCACTCTTGGGGCATAGTCTTGATTAACTCAATCAGTCACTTATTCAGCATTATTACTTATGATTACTAAGTATCATACACAAAACCCTCAACCTTTAGGTCACTAGTGAACTATAATTCCATAATTAGTCAGTACCCAAGGAGAGGTCTTTTCATCTTGACTTGGGGCCGGTTCTCAGATTCCCTGGATCCCCTTCCATGGTCCCAGATTCTACCTGGATTCACTAGCCTGTCACCTGGGTTCAATGGCAGATAGCTTCCAGTTCCTTGACCAGCTCTCTGGGCAGGTCCTGCTCCACACTGAAACCAGACCAGGGTCTGGTCCATGTCAGATCCTTTGCCGCTGCTACTCCAGGGAATTCAAGGCTCAACCAAGCCACAAACAAACAAAGGCTCAACATCCCAGTCATGTTTCCTTAGTCACCTGGGCTCCTGGCTCCGGGCTCCCATCCAGAAGAAAATCCAATACCACAAGCTCCCAGGAAATTCTGGCTCAGTTCTCCATTCTTGTGTAGCTGCTCTGCCACCAGATGTTAGTCTCAAGAAATTCTGACTGTGCCTCTCTGGGGCTTTTCTTATATACACAGCGTTAGCTACTTCCTGTTTTAGCCAACCCCTTCCTGTTACTAATGTAACAGGAGACAGGAGTTCGTACCTTCTGTTTCCCCAATAGAGACTTGATCAGTTACTAAATGTTAAGTACCTGCTACCTTTGTCAACACAAAGGGATCTATCTTCAAATTCAAAATTACTTACCATTACAATTGTTATTGTATACTTAAGCCAAGACAGTGAATCCCAAGAGATTAAATACAGAAGCAGATATGAGGATCCAGCTGTCTTTTATGAAGCCAGAGTTTAAAGAGGTTTTCAAAGATATATGAAACAGTGCCACTCTTTTCACTAATTTCTTCTCATTTTGGAAAATATTTTTGTATAAAAATAATTTCTCACATAAAATTTACAAAAATAGTTAATATGTAAAATGGTTTTCTCTTGTTTTTAAATGAATTAGTAAATGTTTTAAATTTCTAATATTGATAGATACCTCGATGTAGATATATAATAATATAAATATAGATATGTGTAAATAAGCAAATATATGTAAATGATTTTAATTTAAATAATCCAAATTTAAATATATCTAAATAATAAATGTAGATATAAATCACATAAACAAAAGCTCTTTGGGAGCCTCAGAAATTTTTAAGAGTGCTTTTTAAAGGGTTCCTGAGACCAAAAAGTTTAAGAACAACTGCTTTAGTCCTCTGCCATATTAAGCACATAGCTCCAGGGCTGTAGGAGGAGTTCATTTCCTTTCTCCCTTTGACAATAGAGCAGGATTTCCCTTTTATTTTTGTTGATACACCGTACAAAGTGGTGGAGGCAAGAAAGTGGTAAAATAGAATCAATATGTATAACGATACTGGATTTGAAATATATTTCTTATTGCAGAGTAATTTTTTTTTAGGTTAAAATGCATGAGCCCAATTATAAGGTATGAATCCTATTTGGCTTTAAAACCATAGGAAATGGGCACATGTGAATACGTGGCTATGTGTGCATATGAATAATACATTGAGTTTATCTTTTTTATGCCTTCTTGTTTTTTAGACATGACAGATTTTAGGAGATTCTTTGCCAAGGCAAAGCACATAGCCATTATTACAGGGGCTGGGGTCAGTGCTGAAAGTGGTGTGCCAACGTTCAGAGGACCTGGTGGTTTCTGGAGAAAATGGAAAGCCGAGGTTGGTGTTACATTCAGAAGTTTAACAGTGTTCTGTGACTAGCCTGATGACTGATAATGTTAAAGTGGGCTTTCTCTTAATTTTGGTATTAGCCCTATGTGCTGGGTGAGGCTGATCCAGTGGCCCAGCCTTGGGATTGGAAGGAAGAATACAAGACAAAGGATATGAACAGGTAGTTTGCAAAAGAAGAAATAAAAGCTATCAGCCATCATATGAAAAAACCGTATTCTAGCCCATTTAATAATAAGAGAAATACAAATGAAAACCATTTTTAGATTCCAACTCACCCATCAGACCTGAAAAAGATGACAAAAAGGGGAAATGGTAAATGGTGATGGGATTGTGAGAGGACAGTCATACTAATGTACTGTTGCTGGCACTGTGAATTGATCCAACTGTTCTAGAAAGTACAGTAATTTGGGCAAAAAGTCCCTAATATATCTACATATATATATATACACACATATGAATATGTATGTGTATATATACACATATATGTATACACATATACTTATATACATATGTATATGTGTATCTATCTATATATATACACACATACATACATATATAAAAATTGTATTTTAATCTAGAAATACCACTACTAAGCATATACTCCCCTTCCCCAAAGAGGCAAAACATCAGATATAAAGGTATCAATAGGAACAGAAATATTTATAGCTACACATATCACTGTGGAAAAAGCTTAGAGTTGTTGTTCAGTCATGTCTGACTCTATCTGATGCCATTTGGGGTTTTCTTGGCAAAGATTGGAGTGGTTTGCTACTTTCTTCTCCTGTTCATTTTATATATGAGGAAAGTGAGGCAAATAGAGTTAAATGACTTGCTTAGGGCCATACAGCTAGTACATATCAGAGGCCAGATTTGAACTCATAAAGATGAGTCTTCCAGGCTCAAGACCCCAAACTCTATCCACTGCACTACCTAGAGGGACTGGCTAAAGATGTAATGGAATTGTGCCATAAGAAATGACAAAAGGGACAAATTCAGAGAAACTTGGAAAGACCTGTATGGATTAATGTAGAGTGAAATGAGCAGAACCAAGAGAGCAATTTATCCCATGACCACAATAATGTGAAGCAAAATAACTTGGAAAAACTTGAAAATTATTGAAGAATCAATGTTCTGACTCCATAGCCTGAGGATGAAGCATGCCTTCCCACCTTTTGACAGAGAAGGAATTCTGACTGTCTTCCCTTCTCAGACGGATTCTTTTAAGAAGGCAAACTAGGCCACGTTTTGCCCCAGTTCTTACTTAGCCTTTAATTACTGAATGGGTGTTACCTCAGACAAACTGAGATTTGGGGAGACTTTAGCTTTAAAAGGCCAAGGTCTCCTACTGCATTTGGGGCCATCAGCAGTTCTCTTGACTTATGTCTTGCCACTGGATTCGATGACTCTGGAGGAGAAAGTGAGGCTGATGAATTTGCCCAGCTCTGCCTCACTTAAATCCAGTTCACTCACAACTCAAGATATCACCCTCCTGATGTCATCGGTACTCTTTGAAAGGATGAACCACAGCAACAGTGAACTAGAGGTGATGGATGAGATGCACATTTTTCAGACTTGACTAGTGTGCAAATGTGTCTTGCTTAACTAGACTTAGTTGTTACAAGGAAGGATTTTTATTTGAGGGTGGGAGGTTGAGTTGAACTGAGAGTGAGTAATAATGGGGGGGATGAAAATGAAGGAGAAGAGTGTCAATAAAACACAAGTTTACTAAGAAGAGAACAGCAGGCGGTTCGGGAAAGGAAATAAGTATGGAAATGCTGGTACTATCATCTTAAGTTTACTATACTTTATTAATTTTTTCACTTATCAAATATTTCTTTTCTCTCATTTCTACTTTCCCCTCCTATGGAGAAAGAAAAAAGAAAAACTCTTCTAACAAATAGACACTTTTTAAAAACCATATGTAATAGATAGTTTTACATACAACTTTCTTTTCTATCCTTTGTATAAAGAACATATTTATGCTTAAATTCATAATAAATTTTAATAAGGTGATTGGTTTATTTTACAATTACTATTATGAAAAAATTTTACAATTAATATTTAAGTTTATGTCAGATTATGGAGGTCCTTGTTTTCAAGGTTGAAGAGTTTAAACTTTGTGCTATAGACAATGGGAAACCATTGAGTTTTTTTTTTTAGCAAGGTAGGAGCATGAGCAAAGAGTTGTTTTAAGAAGATTTATCTTAGCAATATGGGCTGAATTAGAATGGGGAATACTACAAACAATGGTTATTAGTTGGGAGATGATTACATAATCCAAGCTAAAGTGATAAAGCTACAAGCAAAACAGTACTAGTGAAAATGTTAAGGAAGAGATGATTAGAAGAGCTATTTTGAAGGAAGAATCAGAACAACATGGTAATCAATTGGATGTGTTGGGGGCAAAAGATAAGCTTGAGGAAAGAGTCAAGTGTAACAGGTCTGGGGCTTGAGTACCTAAGACAGTGATGGTATCATTGAAGAAGTAAGAAAGGAAAACTGGTTTTCTGAGGGAAAATGAATTTAATTTTAGATATGGTGAATATGACATGATGGAAAATCAACAAGAACAGAAGTATTCCTGGAAGATTGCAGAGTGAAAGGCTAGAGGAATAACTCTGCTTGACCTCTTTCAAATATAACAGGAAAATATCAGGAGAAAGACAAACAAAAACACTTTTAGAAGTCATACTAGAAACATCCAAAGAAAAATCCCAAGCGATATGGTTTAACAGAAAACAAACACCCAAGAAATTAAAGGAAGAACTGAAATTAATTTTTTAATGTCACAAGAAGAATTAAAAGCAAGATTCAATATTTTCTTTTAAATCTCCTACGGATAAGAGAACTGATGGCAGCTAAAAATATCAAGAGTAAAATATCAAGGCTCAGGCAAGTAGAGACTGGCATGAAGAATTTGGAAATATCAGTGTGTTCAAAGTAAAGCAGGATTAGTGGAGAGAGAGAAGGGTGAATGCCTCAGTTACTCTGGGCTCAAAAGCCCAATGTTTGTATTGTTATATACACAAAGCAACTTTATAAAGTTTTTTTTTATTTTAATTATGAATTTGATAAACATCAACGAATGAGCACCTTACCTGCAAAGAATAACAAAAAGAAGATTGTATATGAAATTGGGAGTCTGTTATGTATAGCTTATTTTTTAATGTTCTGTATTAAATTTAACATGGTAGTGTAGTGCCAATACAATATTCACAGCACCTATGGTCACTATAAATATACCTGCATGGTACATAATCACAAAATATAGCAAACTCTCCATAGAGAAGGCAGAAGCAAAACATTTATTCATACACCAGAAAACCAAATCCCACCACCAGGAAACTGAATCCATCATAGCAACATAGAAGTTAATGCACCACAATGTAGCAGAAAGCCACACCATCCTTAGCCTTCCCACAAACCCGGCTGGCAAACACCAACTTTTACTCACAAGCCTGTCTGACTCCTTTGAAGGCATGCTGTCCTCTCAACCATGTCTATCTGGCCCTGACTCCCAGCTTCCTGAGGGCTCAGTTCCACCCTTTAGCAAACTCCTCCCACCACAGGCTCCATGTGACTGCATTCAGCCTATTAGGGTGCAGAGTTTATTTTCAAAGCAGGGAAGGTTTTCAAATTCCCTTAGGCTTACTAAGGGGCAGAAAAGATCTTCAAATTCCCATTACCACTATAGGTAATTACCAACATTTTCCTATTTGTGCCCCTTTCTGAATGTCCTTCTAATCATTTATGTGATTATCAGATGTTTTCATTGGTACTTGTTTTTACATCATTATTATTTTTCCCATTGTTGTTCAGTTGTGTCCTCCTCTTTGTGACCCTGTGGATCATAGCATACCAGTACTGTCCATGGAGTTTTCTTGGCACAGGTACTGGAGTGGTCTGCCATTTCCTTCTCCAGTGATTACTCCCATTACCCCCTAATAATCAGACTCCTCCCCTTCCTCACTCTCCCCCCCTCCCAAAAAAAATGGAAACCATTGCTCATAACAAGTAAGTATATCAAGCAAAATAAATTTAGCTGGAAGAGACCTCAGAGGCCTTCTAGTCCATGTCTGAAAAATATATGTTTAATATTGCTTTCATAGTCTACCACCTCTGCCAAGAGGTAGAACTCCCCAACTAGAAGCATGGAATCTGTGCTATTGCAGAAGAATGACATGTTCATAGAAGGAAGAAAGCAAAAGAAACTTTGAATAAGCAAACCTTAATCCCAAAGGGATACATAAATCTAAAGAGTCCCTTACTTAGTAAGGGCAAATATGAGCACTCCTCTGACACAGATCTCTTACCAGTTTTCCACTGGTTCAGTGTGGGGTAAGGGTCTCTTTCTTTTGGCTGTCCTGATCCTCCTCATGTTCTCTCCTGGAGTCTTCACAGTATTTCAGGAAAATCTTAACATTTTTCCCCAACTTGTATTTGTAAGATTTTTGGAATTCAAGAGCGGAACTTGATATTTAATAGGGATAAATGTAATCTTATACACTTCTTTACATGATGATTTTTTTTTTAAATCTGGATTCTGCCATCCCTTCATGGTTTCTACCAATTCCATATTGGACCAGCATACTGTCTGTGCCCTAATCCTATTCTTCAACACAGATTTTGAATAGCACAGGGTCAAAGATAGGGCACTGGCATAGTTTACCAGAGACTTCTTTCTAGGTTGACAATTGACGTTCAGCTAATTCCATTTTATTTATAGGTTTTGACATATCAAATTGTCATGCATTTAAATAATTCAGTGATAGATGAAATAATATTTCAAGCTATGACTTCATCAACGTAGATGCTTCCTCTGTCCATATACATCATAATCCTCTACTACTTGGTAGACAGTCTTAAGGCATTACTGGGGCTAAAACACGAATCACTATGCCCAGTGCTAATCCTCACTGAGTTTAACCAGGTCTTCAGATGATTAATATATATTGCTTGCTTTTAATTGTTAGAAATAGTTTATAAGGATAAAATTATGTTGGTTGGAAAGTGACAAAACAAGCATGCTATTACATTAGAGGTTCTTAACCTAGGTCTATAAACTTTAAAAAAATATATTTTGATAACTATTTCAGTATAATTAGTTTGCTTTATAATCCTATGTATTTTTTGTATGCATTTAAAAACATTATTCAGAAAGGGTTAATAAAGCTTCAGCAAGCTGCCAAAGGGGGTCTATGACACACAAAAAAGATTAAGAACCCCTCTATTTCATTAGTGATAAAACTATATGCTGTCAAATCATCTTGGACAACAATATGTCATCGTATATGTACTATTCCCTCTAGGGTTACCCCCAGTTTGTCCTGGCAGGGGTCGATTATCTCAGGTTGAAAGTACTTTGAGGGTCAGTACTGCTAAAAACTACAATGCATGAGCCCCCACCAGTATGGTTATATTTAATAGTTCCCAGCCCAGAGCCTTGAGAGACAAGGAAGAGATATATCTACTAGTTCCTAGACCTTGTGTCTCAGTTTTAGAGCTGGGGCTGACTGATCATATTTTGATAGTTCATGTATATTTCCCCTCTAGGACCTAGCCACCCCTGAGTCCTTTATGAAGAATCCCTCTCTAGTGTGGGAGTTCTACCATTACCGGCGGGAACTGATGGTGAAGAAGCATCCCAACCCAGCCCACACAGCAATTGCAGAGTGTGAGGCCCGGCTAAGTGTTCAAGGAAGGCGTGTGGTGGTCATCACTCAGAACATCGATGAGCTCCATCGAAGAGCAGGCACCAAGAACCTCCTAGAAATTCATGGTAAGGAGTCTGTCTTAGTCAAGGAGGTCTGCTCAACTACCTAGCATGATTTGGATAATACACATTTTTTAATCTGCTTTATTTTTTCCATTTCAGATGGTTAAACTGATCTTTTTTGAAAAATTACACATTCATTCATTAACATTTAAGTTTAAATTGCCAATAAGAATTAATATGTTATTTTTTTCATGAGCATTTGCATTTTCAGAAGGAATAAAGTCAAGGAAATAAGTGAGTCATTAGTGGGAAGTGGGTATTTTAAATGGGCAGGCAAAATTTAGGGCTGCCAAAATTTAGGTAACCCATTCCATTTGGGGCATAAGGCAGTCCAAGTAGCAGGTATAAATGAGACTTACATATTGCCTCCCTCCGTTCATTCTGCTGAGATCAGCTAAATTACTGAAGTACTAATTAGAAATACTAATATGCTAATTACTAGGTACTTAGAGAAGTCTAATATATGCCTAGCACTACAAGAATTGGGTTTTTGTGTGCTCTCTTTATTTTTATGTAGTTACATGGAATGGAAACGCTGGGAAAGATGTTCTGCTAAAGAATTCTTTTCCTCTCTACCACTATTATTTCTCATTCCAAAGTAACAACATTGAACTTTTTTTTAAGCAAAACTTTATTTTGAAAGTCAAAGTTATCAGGTTTTTAAAAAAATCTTCATTTGGAACATTTATCAAATATGGTCCCTGCCCTCGAGGAGATAAAATCTAATTGGAGAGACAAAGCATAGATATGTTTAACATTTGTCAGTGACTTAAATACATAGATGATGTGATTGTTTCTTTTTCAGATATCACAAAGCTGGGATGAATAGTTAATATTCTAGATGAGAGAGTCAGGATCCAAATGGACCTTGACAGGTTAGAAATTAGACTGAATATAATAAGATGAAATTCAATATAGGTAAATGCAAAGTTTAGCATTTGAATATGACACAAATATTAGATGGAAGTTAATAAACATTATTAAGCTCATCACCTGAAATGTCTTCATGGAGACTAACTCAGGCTAGATATCAACACCTCAGGTGCCTCTCCCCTCTGATTGGGGTGCTGAAGGGTGGAACTATAAACTCTGCCCAAAGCCTTCCTTGATTAGAGGCCTCCTTTTTATTGTTTACTTACTTTTCAACCTCAGAATTTTCCAGCTAACTCTATTTTCCATTAGCTGCTCTGGGTATTCTCTGGCACCCACACATGCACACACATTTTGAGTTTTCTTTTGTGTATTGCCTTTCCTTATTAGATTGTAAGTTTCTTGTGGGCAGGGACTGGGTTTTTCTTTTTGGCATCCCCAATGCTTAGCACAGAGCCTGGCACATAGTAAGTACTTAATAATGTTTACTGACTATGACAATGATTGTGACCATGGTGGGGCCCACAGTCTGGCAGTTACTTGTAAGGCCGGGTAGAATGGGGGAATGATAGAGTAGATAGGGCAATAGTGCTGGAAACAAACCCAAGCTTTCTTAGGCTCATTTGATGGTTCTGACTTTGAAGGCCTTCTATACTAGCTGATCTCTAAGGAGCCTGCTAACTTTGAAATCCTATGTTCAAAAATAGAATGACTTTATACCTTATCAAGAATGCTGATTGATGGGGTGACTAGGTGGCACAGTATATAGAGCACCGGCTCTGGAGTCAGGAGGACCTGAGTTGAAATCTGGCCTCAGACACTTAGCATGAAAACTAGCCATGTGACCTTGGGCAAGTCACAACCCCAACTGCCCTCCAAAAAGCAAAAAAGAAAAAAAAAGAATGCTGATTGTTGTTTGATTTATGTTTTTCAGGCAGCTTATTTAAAACTCGATGTCTTACTTGTGGAAATGTGGCAGAGAATTACAAGAGTCCAATCTGTCCAGCTTTAGGAGGAAAAGGGTAATTACACTATGCTCTTAAAAACAAACAAAAAAAGGGGTATATGCTATAACAGTCTAACACTGTTATCATCTTCTTAGTAGATGTAGAAGGGGGTCATTTGAAAGCTTTCTTCATGGACTTTAGACCCCAGGATTCGCACGTAGAGTAACACAACTTAGGAATATACCCAGAATTTTAAAAAGAAAAGGAACTAAATAAAATTAGCATTTAATACAGGATGTCCCAAAAGTCCTAATATAGTTATAATCTTTGATAACTTAATATCCATCTTTAGCTCTTTTAAAGCTGTATTAAGTTGTAATGACTTAAAACTTCACCAAGACTTTTGGATACTCTATGTTATGACAGCCATAGGGCTAGTGCTATTCAGTGACTATAAAAACCTAATGATTCCATGTAACTCTTTGAGGAACAAGTTTTCAGGTTATGCAAGTGATATTCTCATTTAACTATTACAATAGATGTCTATTCTCTCTGGACTATTGAAGTAACCTCCTAATTAGTCTCTCTGCGTCAGGTCTCTCTCCACTCCTACCCATAGGTAGCAAAAATTTTTCCTTAAGCTCAGGTCTGACCACTTCTTTGCCTGATAAACCCTATTGGCTCTCATCACCTCCCAGATCAAATATAAACTGCTATCTCTGGCACATAAACCCTTGATTTGTCCGAGTGCTTAGACTGCCCTCCCTCCTCACCTGCATTTCTTAGAATCCTTAGTTTCCTGGAGAACTCAGGTCAAAGCCCACCAAATGCATGAAACCTTCCCTGATTCCCTACAGCTGCTAGGACCTTCTCCCTTTGCTCCCCCCAAAATTACCTTGTATTTATTTTTTGTGTATTTATAAATGTGCATGCTGGTCCACTCTATAGAATGTAAGCTTCTTGAGGGCAGGACTTATGCCTTTGTATCTGTAATGTCTAGAATAGTTCCTGGTACTAGTAGGTGCTTCATAAAGGTTGGTTAATTGATTGATTGATCTTATTTTAACTCTAGTGCCCCAGACATTGATGTTCCAGATGCCCAAATCCCAGCTGAAAAGCTTCCTAGGTGGGTAAAAATTATTATCTGTCTCTAATGTTCCAGAAAAGAAGGGAGGAAAAACCAGGCACAGAAATCTGGAAGTTTGTGTAGTACTTTTTTTTACTCAGCTGTGAAAACTAGCCTTTGTCAAAGAAGAGAGAAATACTGGCTGCTTCTTGTTTCCCATTCCTCTTTTCTGTTGCTTTAGGGGCTGTAGGTGCTCTCAGTAAGTACACTGTGAATGAGCTTTTGTTCTTCTTATGTGAACCTCAGTTTCCTCATCTGTAGAATCAAAGGGTTGAAGTAGATGACTGTAATAGCTCTTCCACCTCTACATCTATGTCCCTCTTATAAAGAGACAATAAAAAGAATTAGAGAATTGACATAATAAGATATGGGTATAATGCCAAAGAAAATTAGGTAGACTTTTCAAAAACTGTTTCTAAGAGTGTCTCCAGGTAATTTTCAAGGAAAATCATAACAAGGCACAAATCATAACAAAATAGAAAGAAAGGAAACACAAATTAGGAAAGTGCATTTGATAGCAGCAGCAAGATGGCACAGTAGATAGAGTGTCAGACCTGGAGTCAGGAGGACCCCAGTTCAAATCTAGCCTCAGATACTTAGTAGCTGTGTGATGCTGGGCAAGTCACTTAACCCTGTTTACCTCAGTTTCTTCATGTGCAAAATGAGCAGCAGGAGAAGAAAATGGCAAACCACTGCAGTATCTTTGCCAAGAAAACTCCAAATGGGGTCATAAAGAGTCAGGCATGACTGAACAACAAAAACAGTGGGTAACTAAAAAATTAATACTACATGCAGAAAATATAAATAAGAAGGTCTATATAAAAGAGTTTTTACTACCTTTATTCTTTCCTTGAGAAGTCTGGATTTGATATATTAGCAGAAATTCTTCACCCTTTTTGAGTCATGGACCCATTCTCAGAAGAATATTTTAAATGCATAAAATAAAATAAATAGCATTACAAAGGAAACCAACTATATTTTTGAAGTACAGATATATTTTTTTTTAATTTGAGGACTCTAGGGTAGACTAGGTGGCACAGTGAATAGAGCACCAGCCCTCCAGTCAGGAGGACCTGAGTTCAAATGCAACCTCAAACACTTAACAATTATTAGTTGTGTTACCTTGGGCAAGTCACTTAACCCCAATTGCCCTGCCTTCCACCCTCCAAAAAGCAAAAATAAAAATAAAGAAAAAATTTGAGGACCCTAGGTTAAGAGGCCCTCTCTCTATGAGAGGGTAAATAGCAGTGATATGATGAAAATGGTGTTTGGGGTAAAAAAAATCATTGTAATAGTTATTTCTGATAAGTTGAACTGAAAGAAGACCAATTAAGAGTCCCTGTTACAGAGTCCAGTAATAACAACTTCAATTTGATACTTCAAGGTTTGTCGAATTTTGTTCAGTTATTTTTAGTTGTGTCTGACTCTTTGTGACCCCAGTTGGGATTTTCTTGGCAAAGATACTAGAGTGTTTTGTCACTTCCTTCTCCAGCTCATTGTATACATGAAGAAACTGAGACAAATAGGGTTAAGTGACTTGCTGGGTCACATAGCTTATAAGTGTCCGAGGCCAACTCTATTCACCATGCCACCTAGTTGCCCCACACCTACATATAGTATCTCATTTGAGCCCCACAACAACCCTGAGAGGTAGACACTTCTGTTACTTTACCTCCCCTTACCCCTCCCTGTTTTATAGAAAAGGAAATCAGCACACAGAGAGATTGTGATGTTCCCATGTCATACATTTGGAAACAGAATTTGCACCAGGTGTCTCCTAACTCAGAGTTCAGTTCTTTCCCTATTTTCCATAACCCAAGGTTTAAAGTGATGAGCACCTAAACTGTCCTGGTAGTAACATTAGAAAGAGGAAGAAAGGATGATTCTGAGAGACATACGTAGGCACTTAGATGGATTTGTGACCTCGTTAGTGTATCCTCTCCCTCCTTCCACTGGAGGAGATCATAACATCCTTCTCAGATCTTCTCTGTATTTGTTTTCTTCAAGAAGATTCAGTACACTTAAAGACCATCTCAGGGCAGTGATATAACATTAGATAAATAATGTAATTATGAGTATCCTTGATGTGAATGGACCCAGCAACAGTCTCTTGTCTGAAGACCAGTCTAGGTAACGACACAGGGGCTCATACTAAAAAATTGTCCACCAAGGGATGTTTTTGTCTATGTTTTGTCAAATACTGCATTAGTACCCCTGAAATATGAGAGGTTATTGAGACATTAATGGGGAAAGGGGTTGTGTGGAAAGATGAAAGGTAAGTTAATAATAAAGCCTGAGTTACTAGGAACAAAATGGTGCTCATGAGAGTCAGGAAATTGAGAAAGGAGGCAAGAGATTAAGTTGAGAGAGGCCATATAGAATATACAACAAAAATAAAACAAAATCACTGTCCGAAAGGAGAGTGGAAAAATGTATTCTATACACAGGTCAGAGAGGTATATTCTTTAGTATGAGTACAAGTGCATAATTAGTGGAGTGAGTGGGGATGGTGGTTGTGGGGGTTTCAGGGATTCCAAGAAGGCATTAACTTTATTCTTTGTGTCAGAGCTAGGATTTTAGCAACTAGTTGAGTAATGTCTACATTCGCAGGTGTGAAGAAAAAGGTTGTAATGGCCTCCTTCGACCCCATGTGGTATGGTTTGGAGAAAATCTGGACCCTAACATTATTGACAAGGTCAACAAAGAACTTGCTGTCTGTGACTTATGTTTAGTGGTAAGTGATTCCCTGCTTACTCAGTCCAAATATTTTCAAAAACTTTCCATAAGGTTGTTTAGAGGTACAAAAAAAAGTGTCTTCTACCAAGAAACAAGACAGAGCAAAAGTGTTCATTTTTTTAAATGGCATTATCAGGGATATATGGATAGGAGAAGAATTTACGAATAAATGATAGAGAATATTAGGAAATGTAAAATAAATCATTTTGATTACATTAAATTAAAAAAGTTTTGTACAAATAAAACCCATGTAGTCAGTGTGAGAAGGAAAGCAGAATATTTGGGAAAAAATTTTATTGGGGCAGCTAGGTGGTGCAGTGAATAGAGCACCAGCCCTGAAGTCAAGAGTACCTTAGTTCAAATTCAGCCTCAGACACTTGACACACTAGCAGAGTTACTTTTGGTAAGTCACTTAACCCCATTTGCCCTGTCTTCCCCCTTCAAAAAAGGAAAAAAAAATTATAAACAGTTTCTCAGAAGTCTCATATTTCAAATATATAGAGAATTTTGTCTAATTTATAAGAATATGAGTCATTCCCCCATTGGTCAAAGGATATGAACGGGTGGTTTTTTGATGAAAAAATGAAAACTATATATAGTCACATAAAAAATTCTATAAATCATTATTGTGACTAGAGAGATGCAAATTAAAACAACTTTGAGATATCTCACACTTATCAGATTGGCTAAAATGATAGAAGGGGAAAATACAAATATTGGAAGGGATGTAGAAAATTGGGACACTGATGCTGTTGGTGGCACTGTGATCTGATCCAGCCTTTGTGGAGAACAATCTGGAATTATGCCCAGAGAGTTACAAAACTGTGTGTACTTTTTGACCCAGAAATATATCTCTTAGGTTTGTTTACCAAGGTGATCAGGGAAAAAGGAAAAGAACCTACATGTTCTAAAATGTTTTATATCAGTTCTCTTCATGGTGACAAAGAACTGGAAATTGAGGGGATGCCCATCAACTAAACAAGGTGTGGTATGTGATGGTGATGGAATACTACTGTGGTATAAGAAATGATGAGTTGGCTGATTTTAGAAAAACAACAGAAAGACTTGCATGAAATATTGAAGAGTGAAATGAACAGAACCAAGAAAACACTGTAACAGCAATATTCTTTGAAGAACAACTGTAAACAACTAAGTTATTTTGTGTATTACAAATACCCAAATCAACTACAAAGGACCTATGAAGGAAGATGCTATCCACTTCCAGAGAAAGAACTGATAAACAGAAGTATGCATAGTATGGTTTTACATCTATACATACCTGTGTCAAATGGTGGCCTTCTCTAGTGCAGAATGGGGAGGGAGGAAGACAATTCAGAACTTAAAATGTAACAAAAAATAAATTGAATTTTAAAAATTTAATGACATTAAAATATAAAAGACTAGACATGATATTTTATTCCTTTAGTACAATTTTAGAAGCATCTTCTCATTTCTTTTTTTCCTCTTGTATAACTAGAAAATTCCTAGAAATTTTTGTTGTTTTGTTCTTTTTGAACACCTGTTCCTTTGTATCCATTCATTTTGAGCTTTTGCCTCACACTTGGATCCCTCAGCCCTGTCAGAGTTTGTGGAACTGGGGAGATGGGGGTGGAAATAAACTTAGCTATCAGCAATCCAGTAATACGGCTTCTTTGATCTCATTGCTCTCTAGGTGGGAACATCTTCTTTGGTTTATCCTGCAGCTATATTTGCCCCGCATGTATCAGCTCGGGGAGTACCAGTGGCCGAATTTAACATGGAAACCACCCCTGTTACCCAAACCTTCAGGTAAAGAAATGAAACTAAGTGACAAGAGGGGCAAGGTGTGGCAGGTGTGTCTGCAATGATGTCATCATTTCCTGTCTGTGCTAGAGAAAGAGAATCAACACACAGAGGGCCCCATTTTAAATGCTAGCCTTTATGAAAGATCAGGACCAACTATTTCAACATAGACATTTGACTATTGTTGGTCATTTTGAATGTTCAGAAAAATATTTTGTTATTTAAATTTATAAGTAGAAATTAATCAAAAACTGATTTTTCATCCACTTAGTTTTGAGGATTATATTGTTTTGTTCCCTACAGTGGATATTAAGAACCCTATCTTTTTTTTTCCCTAAGTAAATACCATACCTCAAGTATTTATTGGCCCCCATAGATTACACATGTGGATTTAGTAATTTTCATACTTATTGCATTTCTTTTTTTTTTTTTAAGATTTGTGATTGCTGGTACCTTTTAAATTTAAATACTCTGCCCCTCTAACTATCTCCTGACCCTTTTAATTTGCTTTTTATTAAGCAAATAAAAAGGAAAAAAAAATACAGCCCTAAATACATAGCTGTATAATCTGAAAAAAAAAATTCTTACATCAGCCATGTCTGAAAATGTATGTCTCTCTGCATTTTAAGTTTATCATATCACTAGGAGGTGAGTGGCATGTTTCTTCTTCTTTCTTTTGGACTTGTGGTTTATTATTGCATTGATCAGAGTTCCTAAGGTCTTTCAAAATTGTTTTTCTCTATAATGTTGTTATTGTTGTATAAACTGTTCTCCTGGTTCTGTTTACTTTAGTCTCTTATCAGTTCATGGAGGTCTTCCCAATTTGCTTTGAAACTATCCATTTTATCATTTCTTATATGCAACAGTATTTCTTTATATTCATATACTATAGTTTGTTTATCTATTCCCCAATAGGAGGATATCATATTAGTTTCCCATTCTTGGCTACCACACACAGACACACACACACAAAACGAACTGCTATTCATGCTTTTGTACTAGTAGATCCTTTTCATTTTTTCTTTAATTTATTTTAGTGCAGAGAATAGAGTCAGTCAATAAATGTTTATTAAGCACCCACTATGGGCCAGGCACTGTCCTAAGTGCTGGGGTTACAAAAAGAGGCAAAAGATAGTCTCCGCCTTCAAGGAGCTCACAATCCAAGTGTAGTAATTGTATAATTGAATCAAAGAGTATATACATTTAAATAACTTTCTGGGCATTCTTCCAAATTGCTCTCCAAAATGGCTAGATGGCTCTGTCAATAGTGCACTAATAAGAATAAAAATAACTACCATTTATACAATGCTGTATAGGTTTGCACCATGCGTTATAAATATCATCTCACTGTTGTCCTCATAACAACCCTGGGAAGTAGGTCCTTTTATCATCATTCTCATTTTACAGATGAGGAAACTGAGACTAGAGGAGTTTAAGTGACTTGCCTAGGGTCACACAGCTAGTAAATATCTGAAGCCGGATTTGAACTCAGTTCTTCCTAACTCCAAGTCCAGCTTTCTATTCATTGCACCAACTCCCAATTTTCCCAAATAGTTGATAGCTGTGAGGTGCAACAATCTCAGTTACTTTGTGTTACATTTCACTAGTTACTAGTGACTTGGAGCATTTTTTCATATGGTTATTAATAACTAGGATTTTTTTTTCTTTCAAAACTGCTTTTTCATATCTTTTGACCATTTATCAATTGGGAATTAGCTCTATAAATTTATATCACTTTTTTACATATCTTGGAAATGAGATCTTTATCAGAGAAACATGCTGCAAAGATCCCCCCCATTTCCTTATTTTCTTCTAATTTTACTATATTACTTTATTAGTATGTGCAGAAGTTTTTAGATTTTGTACAGTCAAGATTGACTTTTCACATCTAGGTCATATAGTTCATTTAGAGCTTATATTGGTGTATAATGTGAAGTTTTGGTGTAAAGCTAATTTCTGCTAGACTGCTATCCAGTTTTGTCAGCCCTTTTTGTCAAATAGCAAGTCCTTCCTCCAGCAACTGGGGACTTTGGGTTTATGGAGTACTGTGGTACTGTTTGCTTCTATATGTTTTGAATCTAATCTTTTTCACTTGTTGACCTCTCTTTCTAGTACTACATTGTTTTAATAATTACTGCTTTTAATCACAGTTCATGAGTCCCCTTTCCCTTCCCACTTTTCTTCATGTATAAACCCTAAGATTCCCAATCTTTCTTTCCTCCATATGAATTTTATAATTTTTCTTAGCACTATAAAATATAATTTTGGAAATAGTATTGGCACTGCACTGAATAAGTAAATTAATTTAAAGAGCATTGACATATTTGTTAATTTAGCTCAATCTACACAAAGGTAATTAATGTTTCTTCAGTTATTTAAGTCTGTATTTCTTCAAAAAGTGTTTTATAGATTCAGATAATACTTGGATGAATCTTAGAAGATACACTCCCAAATACTGCATAGTTTTTATAATTGTGTTTTTATTTTGTTTTGTTGCCTTTTTTTGGAGGGGGGAGGGCAATTGGGGTTATGTGATTTGCCCAAGGTCACACAGCTAGTAAGTGTTAAGTGTCTGAGATCATATTTGAACTCAGGTCCTCCTGACCCCAGGGCTGGTGCTCTAGTCACTGTGCCACCTATCCACCCCTATAATTGTTTTGAATGATTTTTTCTTTCTAGTTCCTTTTTTCTGGGTATTTTACTGGTTATAAATAGAAATACCGATGATTTATGTGGTTTTATCATATATCCTGCAATTCTGCTGAAGCTATTCATTGTTCAGTTTTGTTGACTTTCTGGGATTCTCTAATATCCACATAATCAAGAGAAAATTCAGTTTCATTTTTGCTTGTGTTTATTTACTCAGTTTTTTTCTTGATATATTGCTATAGCCATTATCAGTAGAGCTATATAAAATAGAAGTGAGGACAAAGAATATCTTTGCTTTACCCTGATCCTACTGGAAAGGCCTCCAACTTTTCACCATTGCCCATAATGCTTGCTCTTGGAGTTAGATAAATATTACTTATCATTTTAGAAAAAAGTCCATTTATTTATATCATTTCTAGAGTTTTTCATAGAAATGAGTATTGGATTTTTGTCAAGCCTTTTTCAGGATCTGTTGATAAAAATAATTTTTTCAATTATCTGTATTATTAAAAAAAGCTTTATTATACTTATAATTTTCTTTATGCTGAACTAATTAACCTTGCATTCTTCATATAAACCAAATATGGTCATAGTGTACGCTATTGTAGCCTATTTGCCAGTACTTTATTTGTTCTTGTTTGTATCAGTATTCACTAGGAATATTGGTCTGTAGTTTTCTTGCTCTGCTTTTTAGGTATCAAGACCTTCTTTGTATCATAGAAAAAGATAGGAAGTGTGCCCTTTTTTTGTTATTGTAAAATGTTGATGTGGTATTGAAATTAATTATACTTGAATGTTTGATAGAATTCACATGTAAATCCCTCTGATCCTGGAGTCTGTTTCTTTGGGACTTCATTTATACCTTGGTCAATTTCTATTTCTAATAGTGAGTTATGTAAAAAATCCTTTTGTTATTCTGTGTTTTATATTTTTATAAGTATATATATATATCCTCAAAGTTATCGGTTTTTTTGTGTAATTAGGCAGAAAGGTTTCTGATAATTTCCTTTAATCCCTCTTCAATTGTTGAGTTTTCATTTTTCATTTTTTACAATTTGAACAATTTGGTTTTCTTCTCTCTGTTAATTAAGTTAGCTATTCATCTATCTTACTGGGTTTTTTAAAGATGGTTACTATTTTTACTTATCTATTCAGTGGCCTTTTTGCTTTCAGTTTTATTAATTTCTTCTTTAATTTTCAGGATTTCTACTTTGTTATTTAGTTGAGGATTTTTTACTTTTAAACAACTTAAACTTTTTTTTTCCAAACTGCATGGTTGCCCAGTCCACTGTTCTTTTTCTTTCCTGCTTTTGAAAGTGTTTAGAGATATAAAATTTCCCCTCAAAACTATTTAGCAGTATCCTTTCAACTTTGGTATGTTTCATTATTTGTCATTTTCTTTGATGAAATTTTTTTTTGTTTTTGTAACTTGTTCTTTGACCCACTAGTTTTTTTTTTTAACACACCCTTCAAGGGTCTTTCCTGAATATGATTGCTATTGCATTGTGATCAGTAAATGATGATTTAATATTTCTTCATTTCTGCATTTTTTGGTGAGGTCTTTATGCTTCAATACAGTCATGTTTTGTAAAGGTGCCAAGTAGTTTTGGATTATATAAGTTCTTTCTCTTTTCATTCAGTAATTTCCAGAGATCTACCATCTCTGATTTTTAAATTCTATTCAAGACTTTAATGTTTTTCTTATTTTTCTTTTGGTTAGAATAGGTCTGAAAAATCCATTAAAGTCTTCCACTATTATAGTTATTTTTTATAATTTCTCCCTCTATTTCAGTGAGCTTTTCTTTTAAGTATTTAGAAACTATGTTATTAAGTGCATATATATTATGTGTTGATATTGATTCATCATCTGTAGTACTGAAGTGCCCACCAGAAATTATACACTAGAGCCCCCTTAAACCTGCTAGAGGGGACCCCTACTGGATTCCTTGGAAACCGCCTAATAGGCTCCAATAGTAAAGAAATGTTTCACCTGTGTTGCCAAAAACATGCCACAGATTCCCATGGATTCAGGTCTGTTTCGCTTCAGTAGAAATAATACTAAGGCTTTGTTTCAATAGGAATAATACTGAGAATGCTTTGCTTCAATGGGAATAATACTGAGAAAGCTTCGACTCAATGGAAACAATGCTAACCCCTTAGAAACATATTCTGTTGCTAGCAATCACATTGTCTATAAAATTATGTCTAACAGAAAGCTCGAGGCTGTCTTTCGGTCTGAGAGACAGTCCCGGGCGGTTAATAAACACTCCTATCAAATTATAATTGGCCTAGCTGTCCTGTTATATCTCGGTGTCCATTACAGTGCTTATCTTTTTTGGAGGGGGGAAGGCAAGGCAGTCGGGGTTAAGTGACTTGCCCAAGGACACACAGCTATTGTGTCAAGGATCTGAAGCCGGGTTTGAACTCAGGTCCTCCTGACTCCAGGGCCAGTGCTTCATTCACTATGCCACCCAGCTGCCCCATCTATAGTACTTTTAAGGTAATGTAATTTCCTTTCTCTCTGTTTATCTTGTTCATATTTACTGCAACTTTATCTGAAATCATGATTGCTACCATTGTTTTTTTGAGTTAAGCTGAAGTATGAGATTTTCCTCCAGCCTCTCATTTTAATTCTGTGTTTATCTTTGTGTTTCAGTTGTATTATTTGTAAACAACATATAGTTAAATTCTGCTTCTAATCCATTCTGCTATACTCCTTCACTTTATGATTAAGTCCATCCCATTCACATTCACAATTATGATTGTCAATTGTGCTATTTTCCTCCATCCTGTCCTCTTGTACTTTAATTTTCTCTTTACACCTTACCTGCCTTTTTACAGATAGTAAGTTAAGTGAAAGTCTGTTTCTTCTCTGTTACAACTTTTCTCTTTCATTTGCCTTACCTTACCAGGTTTTACTCCTTCCTTTTCTCCAACATTCTAGTTTGTTTCACTCATGATTGTTCTCTTACCTCTCTTGTGCTCCCTCGTAGATGTCTCTACCCCTCCTTTATTTCTATCTTCTTCCTTTTCCCTTTTAAGTTTAGTGTACTTCTATACTGAAATTCCTTTGTGTGGGAGGAAGATGGGTAGGAGAGGGGATAGATGAGGAAAGGAAGAAATAAGTAATTATATTCAAATTTCTTTTCTCCAATGGAAATGAAAATAAGGTCCATGAGGATATGAGCTCCTACCCCATCCCTTCCTCCATGAGGATATACTCTTCATCTTATGCACCTCTATTATACAGGTGATTTCCTTTCTCTTCTTTCTCTTTCTTTCCAAGTATAGACCCATCTTCGTCTTCTCCCAAGAACATTAAAACAGAACTAAACCACCCACAAACCCTCTGTCATTTTAACCTTTGACTGTGACCCTTAAATTTATTAAGGTTCCCAGAAGTCATTTATTATTTATCCCTCTATTAACATATAGACAATTCATCTCCATATGTTCCCTTTAAGTTGAATAAATGTTTACCTTTCTTTGTTTCTCTTGGCACCTGTGTTTTCATTTTGAAATGGCTACTTAGCTCTAACCTTTTCATTGGGAATATTTGGAAATCTTCTATCCCATTAAAGTAAGAGCCACTTTTTCCCCCTATAGGATTATACTTAGTTTTTCCATACAAGTTATACTTGCTTGTAAACTTTTATCTCTTGCTTTCTGGTATATAAATAGTTCTCACTTTATGTAAATTTGCATTAAGCAGATTCAGCTCCCTAGGCAGCAGGAACCCAAGCCTTCATGCTCTGGCCCTGAGTAGGGGCAGCAGCAGCAGTGTCATCCACTCCAGGCACTGAAGCTGCTCCCAAAATAGGGGCTGTGAAGGCTGCAGAGCCATGGAGTGGGCAGGGTCATATAGAGCCCCGCAAGGGGAAGAGGAGGTCTGCAGAATAGTCCATTAACATTTAGCAAAAACTGTCTATGTTATGTTCTAAGTTCTTTTCTTCTTTATAGTGTGGGTTGCTAAGTCTTGTGTGATCCATAGTGTGGTTCCTTGATAATTGAACTACTTTGTAGCTCTTTGTATTTTTTCTTTGATCTGGAAGCTCTTCATTTTGGCTATTTATTTTGCAATTTCTTTCCAGAGATGCCATTACATTATTTCTATTCTGACATTGCTTTTTAGCCCCCTCCCCTTTTTTTTATAACGCAAGAGGGGAACCGTGAAGAGAGACAGGGGGATGGATTCTTTAACAATATTATTATTCGAAACTGCCTATTAGAAAAACTTACAGCAGATTGAAAAATAAATAGTTTGTCTCTAAACTCTGTCCACAACAGTTTAGTCCAGGGGTAGGGAAACTGCAGCTTGAGTACAGTCTTTTGACTGAATCCAAATTTTACAGAACAAATCATTTTATTAAGGATTTAAGATCACTTGTTCTGTGAAGTTTGGATTCGGTCAAAGGGTTGCACCTGAGGACCTAGAGGGCCACATGTGACCTTGAGGCTGCAGGTTCCCCAGGTTAGTCAGTCACTAAGGGAAATAGGTCATCATTTAGGCAGGCTTGACAAGATATACTCTTAACCTCATCTTGAAACTGGGAATAGTACTTAATAAAAAGGTTGAATTCTACTCTTGCTTCTTAAAACTGGGAATATTACTTTACAAAGCCTGAATTGTAATGCTATTTCTATAATAACTAAATAGACTGAGGGATGGGATTATATCTTATTCATATTTGTATCACTCAAAATGCCTAGAAAAGTGTTTATTTTTAAATATTAGGTCTCCATATCTCATTCAGGCTGGAAGTGCAAAGGCTACTCATGGGCTTGGTCCCACTCTGATCATTTTCCGGGCTCGGGTAATTTGCCCATCCTTGGACAATCTGGTTGCCCCCATTCCCTAGGACAAACCATAGCAATGCCAAACTTAGTTCAGACACCCTATTGACTTGGCTCACTGTGGCTCAAAACTCCAGAGCTTAAGAAACCTGATAGTTGCCATTTTTCCCCCAATAGCATGACCAGCAAAAGAGCTCTTTGTACGTAGCACATAATCCTTTGATATTTTTGAATGAAAATAGTTGTAGTAGAGAAATCTTTTAAAGATAGACAGCATCAACTTTTGGGTTTTATTTTGTTTCTTTAATTTATTTTCCTTTCCTTCATTTTTTTCCTTATACACATCTGTAGTAATAATTAGTCTTAAATCTAAAATTGGGCTGGTAAGTTATGAAAGAATACATAAAGAACTTCACTATAACTTATAGATAGCAGTATAAGTTTTTGCTGAAAGACAGTAACATTCTGAGTGGTATTGAAACATGCATAGATTTTGTCTTTATCAAATGGGTCTCAGTATTTTTCTGCTCTTTATCACAAAATGGCTTATATTTGGATTAGAAAAGCTTTGGGTGGGGTGGCCAGGTGGCTCAGCGAGTAAGAGCACTGGCTCCAGTGTCGGGATGACCTGGGGATCAAATCTGGGCTCAGATACTTAGCACCACACCCAGAAATAACTGGCCGTGTAACCTTGAGCAAGTTACTTAACCCCGATTGCTTAGAAAAAAAAAAAAGCTTTGGGAGCACTATCATGTACATTATCACATTTCATCTTTGTCTCTCACCAGTCCCAGGCCCATACTGTACCATATTTCTATAATGATTGTATATTTATGGGGTGTATGTTTAAGAGAAGAGGTAATGCAGAGTAGTGGACAAAGAGCTAACCTCAGAGTCAGGAAAGCAAGTCCTGCCCCTAACACATACTTGGTTTTTGACCTTGACCTCTTTTTTTTTTGGAGGGGCGGGGCAATTGGGACCAAGTGACTTGCCCAAGGTCACAGGGCTAGTAAGTGTTAAGTGTCTGAGGCCAGATTTAAACTCAGGTCCTCCTGACTCCAGGGCCAGTGCTTCATTCACTGCACCACCTAGCCACCCCTCATGGCCCCTCTTAAGAAATAAATTGCTTGGGGTGGCTAGGTGACAGTGAATACCTTTAAGTGGCACAGTAGATAGAGCATTGGGGTGTGCCTGGAGTCCAGAAGACCTGAGTTCAAATCTTACTTTGGTCACTTACTAGCTTTGCAATCCAGGTCAAGGCACTGAACCTGCCTGCCTCAGTTTCCCCAACTATAAAATGGGGATAATAATAGCACCTACCTTCAAACTTCAAAATACTATGTAAATATCAGATATTATTTTACTTAGTGTAAGAATTATTTTGCTTGAGGCACTGGGATTAATTGACTTGCTTAGGAATCCTGGCATGTGTCCCAGATGGGGCTTGATGAACCAAGGCCTCCTCATCCCCAAATCCAGTTTCTGTTCCCTGTGCTGCTTCTGGGGAGGATAATAGTCATGTCTGAATATCTGAAGGTCCCCAGGCATTTTCTAAGTCTATAAGTTGCAGAAAAGGTGCCACTCTACATTGGTAGAAGGAGTTTCCTTACACTGGTGAACTCACAGGTCCAGCCCCTAATGCTGTAATAGATAACGAATTATTTTAAAGAAATACGTGATTTCAGTTTGGTAAACCATATTTAATTTCAGTATTCTTTATTCTTGTTTCAGGTTTCATTTCTCAGGGCCCTGTGGCACCACTATCCCTGAAGCACTTGCCTGCCATGAATCTGAAAAAGCTTGTTGATTATTTGTGAGCATGAGAAAAAAAAATCACTCATAAGTACTAGGTTACAAATAGTTAAAACAAAAGGGGAGTGGGAAGAAGGTAGAGGGGAAAAAAACCTTGTAGATAAACAGAGAGTGGTCTCCTGTCCTCAGAACTGGTGGTCAGGCACGATGATCTCAAACACTGACCAGCAAATTACCCATTACATTTGTGTTGGATTGAAACCTGACTCCCAAATGGTTATTCCATATTTTATAGTTGTGGTAAAAATTATTTTCAGCTATCTAGATTTATAACATGTAATTTATCTGTAATTCTAATAGCATTTTTTTTTATGTTCCTAATATGAGCATGTGGATTTGATTTTTTTGGGCAGGGGCTAACATATTGCCTTTCCTTAGTTCTGATGTTTACAAAAATACTTTGGCAAAAAATAAATTCACAGTAATTTATTGTATAAAGAGGTTCACCCAAGATATTTCTCTATTGGTATACTTTATTATTTTTCTTCCTGTTAATGTACTTTAATGGTTGTGGCACATGTTATTTATGCTTGGTCTTTATCTTAGTCTCATCCATCCTCTCAGCCTCTTTCTGGCTTTTTCATAGTCTTAATAGGACTAATTTCATAGTCATCCTTCACTTTGCCTTCTCACTCTTACATCCAGTCATTTGCCGCATCCTGTTGCCTACTTCCCTAGCATATGTGGAGGGAGTTTTCATAGTGGGGTAAGAGAGTCCAAACAAGATGAATATTCGTGAGGGGGTTTTCCTTTATTCTGGAATTACTTCCAAAGTAGCTGCCTTCCTTTTTGGTACTAAAACAGTAATGCCATCAGTCTTCAGGAAAAAATTATCTAGATGCTATTTGCCTTAAAAACTTTTACATAATTTAATTCTTATTTTTCCACAAAACAAATTCTAGAGTGGTACCCCAAAACTCACTAAGATATTTCAGAATGGGGTGAGTTCCTGGAATCACCCAAATTCCTAGGAGTTCTCCCCAGCAGTCTTAAAATGATTGACCTCCCAACTCCTTAATGATTAATCCCCCAAACTCCAAAATCTACTAAAATATTTTTAGCAGTTCTACAAACTTTATTTCTGTAATTCCAATGTGGCCAAGGTTGAAGAGACAAGGAAAAAAGTGTCTTGTAAGGTTTTTTTTTTCCTCCTCACAATTTAATCTCCTGGGGAAGGTCTAAAGTAGGAGTTAGTCTTGCTTGACTAGGACAGTTGCCTGAAGTATGAAACTTCATGAGTCTTCCATAGTATTCTAAACTCTTTGGCTTCAGCCTTTTAGCAGTTTTTCTGGCTGGCTGAATTTTCCCTTTTAGAAATATTTCGGGGCAGCTAGGTGTTGCAAATGAGTAAAGCGCTGTTCCTGGAGTGAGGAGGACCCAAGTTCAGTTCTAGCCTCAGAGACACACACACCACACCCCACCACACCCTACCACACCCCACCCCACCCCACCCCACCCCACCCCACCACACCATACCACACCACACCCCACCACACCATACCACACCACACCACACCCCCCACCATACCACACCACACCCCACCATACCACACCACACCACA
>NW_027185810.1:1153075-1154405 GCF_028583685.1 Petaurus breviceps papuanus
CACCCCACCCCACCCCACCCCACCATACCATACCACACCACACGCCGAGTAACCTTGGGCAAGTTGCTTAACCCCAATTGCCCTCCAAAAGGCAAAAAACAAACCAAAAGAAATCTTTCAAGGTAACAGAATCTACAAACAATATAAACACAACACAAGACAAAGATGTTCCTACATTTTACAAAGACACCGACAGACAAAACAATAAGATAGACACATAGATATAAAGAAGAAACCCCTTTTAGGGGTAGGTGGCCAGAGAAACTATCACTTAAAGTTGTTCAGCAAAATAAAATGTTCATCTGACCAGAATAAAATTTTTCAATCATTACTCTTAATTTCTTTCATTTGCAATAATAAGAGCTGAATTAGAACCAAACACACATTACCAGTTAAATCTCTTACAAATTTATGTCAGATGTCACATAATCCAATTTGAAGGAATAAACTGAAGTATTGACCCCAGGCTCCTTGATTTTAGAAGGGTACTGGTATATCAGGAACGTGGTCTCAAGGGCCTCCCTCTTCCCTTCTTCATCCTCAGAGTGAGGGGGTGAATCTTTCCCAGGGAGGAGTAAATAAATGTTGTCTGAAAGAGGTGGCTTACAAGCTCACAAATCTTCAATCTCCTGTTTTAACTGAGTGATACAATTCTGATTGTCCAGGGAAAGAGTTTGGACATTGCTATTGCAGGAAACATTTGGTTTTCTGCATCTTTTCTTTACATTCTTCAGTTTGTTTGATGTTTCTTTGACAGAAGCTAAGTTACTTTCAGGTTCTCATTTAGTAGGTTGGAATAACCGGTTTACTAAAAGCATCCCACTCAGGATATTTAATTTTCCTGCCAGCTTCATTAAGACATTTCTTAAGGTAATTTATTTTATCTCAATAAAAAGTACCCCAGGTTGGCCAATAATGATTGGGGGGGGGGGGACCAGCTCAGGAGTCTTGAGTCAATTTCTACCAATTTGTCAAATACCTGCAGATTTCTGGCCCATAATGTAGAGACATAGGGCCATCCACTGTCTCCTTTAGAGGGGGTGGCTTCAGTGTCCTTGGATGTTTGTTTACTTATGGAAACTTGACCAAGATCTTACTTTATTTCAGAATCTTTTCAACACCAACTACCGTGTTTCCCCGATAATAAGACCTATCCTGAAAATAAGCCCTCCCCTTACTGTGTAAGATTCCTCTAAAATAAGCCCTCCCCCGAAAATAAGCCCTATTGAGATTGCTACTGTAGTGAAGGTGATCCCCTGCGCAACACGCTACATTACGGTACCCTCTGTATGCACCGCCCCCCCCCCCCCCCCCCCCCCCCCCCCCCCCC
>NW_027185810.1:1154505-1167539 GCF_028583685.1 Petaurus breviceps papuanus
CCCGTGAAATGCACACCACGCTCCGAGCTGCATCCAATCAGAGCTGCAGCAGTGAGCGCGTCAGCCTGTTCTTCCCCAGTGATTTGCTTGCTGGCGCCATTGAGAGCAGTGCCGCGGAGGAGAGCTGAGGCAGGACAACATAAGCCCTCCCCTGAAAATAAGCCCTCTGGTGTTTTTCTTTCCAAAAAATTTAATAAGACAGTGTCTTATTATCGGGGAAACACGGTAATACGGACTACCTAAATTAAAAACCAGGGCTTTAATCACTCTCCAACTGTGAATAACTTGTAAAACCTGAGACTTATTAGTCTCAACCAGGGGATCTTCACCAGTCCCCACCCAAGGAGTCTTCACTGGTCTCCACCCATGGCCACAAATACCTGATCCCCTTGGGCCTTAGAAGTTGATCAGTGGTATCCCTGCCAGGCCTTTTCCAGCCCTGGTGTGTGTCTATCGATCCAATACTGTTTTTCTCCTAATTAAATTAACACAACAGAAAGAGATGGGAGTTTGGGATGCAAGCAGAGAGCACTTCCCAGATCCCCCCCCCAAGGGAAGATGTCAAGCTGAACATCAAAGGGTCTGAGCTGGTACTGAAGCACCTGCATCACCCCTCCAGGAGTCATGAAGAAGCCCCTCACCATGATGAATCCTACTTCTGACACCAGAATGTGGGCAGCCAGGTAATGGAGCCCACAACCTGGAAGAAGTAGAAGCAGTTTATGCTTGAAAACTACAAAGGGGAGGGGTTACACTAGAGAATGGATAGTCTCTCCCAGGAACAGGTGGGACACAAGCAGGACGTTTTGCAGGAACAGCTGACCACAAGACTGGTTTGGGCCAGTTCTGGGGTTACAGCTCAGCAAGTGATCACCAGCAAAGGTGTCTGGAAGTGAGCAAGACTTTAATTCACTGCAGGTTCCTGGTTGGCTCTGTTGGCAAATACACTTACTCAGTGTCCAGTGCACCTGTCTGGTAAGGTAACTCATAGAAAATAGTCTGTATGACCCTGGACAAGTCACTTAACCTCATCATACTCAGCTTCCTCATCAATAAAATGTGAACTAAGGCCAGATCTTCCCCATGCCTGTCCTCTGTCACAAGAGAAAATTTCTCCACCCAGATGATGAATCTTTATTAGGATTGTGTCCCCTGGGATTTTCTCCCCATTATTGGGAAGGAGATCTGAATCCTTTGTATGCAGCCCATATTTATTCCTTTGCCAATTATTTAGACCAATGAAAACAGTTTGCTTTATTAAAATGCTCTAGGTAGGATCCCTAGCCACAATCATAAATTAATGGAGATGATTTTAGAAGTACCCACTTGATCTGGGTTAGTGGACCCAGTCAGCTGGGGAAACTTTTCAGGAAGTCCAGAACAGGTTACAAGTCAGAAATACAACATAGCATTAACAAAACCTAATATCAGTTAGGCTATGTTACCAGTTTATTCTAGCTGTATGAACTGAAAGACCAAAGAAGCTTCAGAAATAGGTAGCAATATCAGAGCCTTTAAAAGTATGTATAGACCCAGTTAGTTTTATTAGTGCCTGAATGACAGTAGGCATCCATTTATCAGTGAATGAGGATTTTTTTTTTTTTGGCATGAGTGGAGACATATATCAGTGTATAGATAGTGTAATGTTAACAGTGGGTAGTAAATATTTCTATATCCTATTAGCAAATGGTGAATTAAATAGCATTAAAATCTTTCTCCTTGAAAGCGGGTCAAGAGTTTACCTGTAAAATGTAGGGTTGTAGTGACAGAAATCCAGCCTGACCAAAATGAATGATTTAACACAGATGAGCTTTTAACTTTGCTCCTAGGGGAAAAAAAAAAAAGGATTAGGTTTTGAACTGAACCCCTTAAGTCAATTCAGCCAAGTAAACATTTTGTAAGCACCTACTATGTGCTATGGTTTGGGTACAAAGAAAGGAAGAAGATAGTTCCTACCCTTAAGTAGCTTATATTCTGAGGTAGGTGACATTCTAATGGGAGAAAACAACAGACCAGAAAGCTGAAAAGGTGGTAGGGGAGGCAAGGGAGAGGAAAGGTAGCTAAGAAGGGAGTATGACAGAAGTGCAGCCAAGTGGGAAACGGAAGAGTTGGCTGGCTTGGGCTTCCTGTATGAGAGGAGCCTCCCATCATAAGGAAGGGGCGCAGGACCAGAAGGTACCGATGAGGCATGAAATTCAGTAGAACACTTATCAATTGCTTTCTATGTATAAGATGTTCTTATACATAGAAACATTCTTATACATAGAAACACATTGCTGAGTGTTCAAAGACAAACAAAAAGATCTGTAAACAAGTAAATCAAAAATATTATACAATAAAAAAGTAACTTCAAAAGGAAGAGAGTACAAATAACTGAGGGGAAGAAACCATCAGGTAGAGGTGGCGCCTGATCTGTTTCTACAAGGTATAGGTAAGGAGAGAGTCACTCCGTGCATAGGAAATTATTTGTGGCAAAGGAAAGGAGGCAGGAGGCTCTCCAGACTCTGCTGTCTGGGGAACAGCTCAAGCTAGTCTGATTAGAAAAGAAAGTGCCTGAAGGAGAAGCAGAAATTAGTCTGGAAAAGTAGGTGAGAAAGGAGGGTTTTTTCAGTGTCTGAGAATCTTTTGTTATACTGTTGGGGCCATGAAGAACCACTCTGTTACTTGGGGGGGGGGGTAACATTCTCACATCCTGGGAATATTAGCTTGGTTGTATCAACAGAATTCTAAATGCTGTCCATCCTGGACCGGTCTCTAACCTGGGAATGGCTAGAGCCAAAATGGATTAGGTCAGAGGCAGGTGTATCAGGAATCAAGTAGCGGTTTAATTTGTTTCAGACTGAGGAAAACCCTGGCAAGTGAAAGGCCTACTGAGTAGGAGGGCTTAATATGTTGGGGTACAGGCAGTGCTTATGCACATACTGGGCTGGACTATGACAGTCATTTTTAGGTCTTGAGCTACCGTTCTGTATTGTCCCAAGTCTTGGAGGTCGTAATTACTTTGTGGGGTAGAAAACTAGAATTCTGTGATAGGAACAGGAGTTCGGGATTGTGAGGACGTTGAGACGTGATGGATGTTGGCTCTCAGGTCCCTGGGAAATGCAGGGAATGAACACCTGGTGCAATGCACTTTGCCAGAGGGTGAGATCATCCAGAGCACAAAGGATTGTTGTTACGCCAGGCTCAGGGCCTTAGCTCTGGGAAAAAGGGTATCTCCAAAATATTTTGACAGTAGCTATGTGGAAGATAAATTAGAGAGGAAAGAGACTGAAAGCTGGGATAATGAGGGGACTATTGCAGTGGTCCAGTCAAAGGTGGTGAAGATCAGCACAATGGTGACAGCTGTGTGAGGTGAGAAAAGGAGACTTGTGGGAGAGGTAGAAGACAAAACTCTTGGCAATTGATTCGACACAGGGAAGTGAGGAACAGGAAAGAGTTGATAAGGACTCAGGTTGGGAAACTGAGATGACTGGAGGGATGGTGGGGGTGGTACCCCAGAGAGATGAAGGGAAATTTGGAGGATTGGATCCAGGAGGAGGGGGAGAAATTTAATAATAATAGCTCACAGTTATATATTGCCTACTATGTGTCAGGTGGGAGGTAGGTGGGATTATTATCCCTGTTTTACAGAGGAGGAAATTGAGGCAAACAGGTTAAGTGACTCGCCCAGATAGTAAGCATAGGAGGCTGGATTTGAACTCAGGTCTTCCTGCTGCCAGGCCCAGTGCTGTAGCCATGTGCCATGAAGTTGGAACATCATAAACTCTGTGTTGCAGGTGTTGAGTTTGAGGTTCCTACACTCTAACAGGAGACAACAGACAACTAAATATACCACGCAAACATAGATGGGATGAACAGGAAATAACAGTGGGAAGCAATTGAAATAAAGGGCTGGGGCAAAGCAGAGAGATTCTTTGCAACAGAATAACATGGACTCTAACTCGGGAATCCATAAATTACTACACAAGTTTTTATATTTTGAAAAACATCCACATTTTAAAATTTCATCCAAGAGGGAGGCTAGGTGGCGCAGTGAATGGAGCACCAGGCCTGGAATCAGGAGGGCCCGAATTCAAATTCAGCTTCAGACACTTGACACTAGCCGTGTGACCTTGGGCAAGTCACTTAACCCCAATTGTCTTGCCTTCCCCACTCCAAAAAAAAAGGGAAAAAAAGAAATAAAACTTCATCCAAGCTCAAGAGCTCTACAAAAACTGGCAGCGCTGGTGGTTTGCTGGCTTCTGACCTGGCTTAGCTGCACTTGAATCAAATCAACCAACAAGATCATAAACATTGGTTGGGGTGGGGAGGGGAGGGCCACCTAAGTATCCCCTCTCCTTTGGAGAGGAGCGCATGCGCAATCCTGGGTGGGCGCTTACCAGATGGCGCGGGCACTCCAGACCTGTTGGGGGCAGCAGCACCCTAGCGGTCATATCCACATCACCTGACTTCCTCTCTTTACTGGGAGCCACTTCCGGGTCACGAGGCCGGCGGGAAGGAGGAAGATGGTCAATCTACGGCCGCGGAGACAGTGCCGCACGCAGTCGGCCGAGACGGTGCTGGACCAGGGGGACGAGAAAGAAGATTCGGAGGAGTTAGACTCAGAAGAGGAAGAGCCGGACCTGGAGTTTCCCGATGGCGGCCCAGCAGCCGAGACGATGGAGGAGGATGACGATGACGATGAAGCCCCAGAAGAGGTGACGTTCGCCAGCGCCCAGGCGGAGGCCGAGGAAGACAAGCGGCGCCTGCGGGACGCGCTGCGCAGGTAACACCCGCGAACAGCGCGGCCCGGGCTGGGGAGGGGGCGGTGTGGGCCTCGGCCGCGCCCACGCCCCCCCGCGAGCCTTCACCTCGACTGGCCTTTCTCCGCAGGGACAAGACCCTCCTGAAGGAGAAGCGGAAGCGGCGGGAGGAGCTGTTCACGGAGCAGAAGGTCAGAGGCCCGGGGCGGCCTCCGGGGTGCCCCTTCCCCGCCGCCTTGTCGGGGCTCGGGAGCCGGAAGATGTGCCCCCTGGCGCGCTAGCTCTTTTGTTGCGCGATACCCTGCCGGGTCCCGGCCCCTTCCCTTCCTCTGCGCCCCTCCACCAAGGCAGAGGCTCACCCTCACTGTGATCCTGCACCCGACTCGGCAGAGCAGATCTCCCTTTTCCTTGGGGGCGCTGTTGGCTGGTTCCGATCCCCGTGAGAATGCAGGCTTCTCCCTCCTAGTGTACCCTGGTGGAGAGGTGGCAGGTTTCTTCAAGGACCATCCTATATTCCCCCCCCCCCCCCCCCCCCCCGTCTATCATTTACTTTGCACGGACCAGAATTTGTCAGGATTTTTTTGGCCAGAGGCCACGAAAATTGAAGGCAGGTGAAATTCCCAGGCTTGCTCAAAGTCACTCATTTTAGACATTAATTACAACGTAAGTGGGGGGCAGATTTTTTCTGAGTGCTCTCTTAAAAACTCAAGTCCAGAAGAGAAAGTTGAAATTCAGGCTAGTACAAACCTGGCCGTCATCCCGCATTCAGTCACACAGGTCATAAAGAGTAAGAATTGGGATTTCAACTAAGGGCCTTTTATCCCAAAACTAACATTCTTGATTATATCTAGATGAATAAAGTCTGCTAAGTATGATCTGGCTAAGTACCTCTAGTAGTCATTTTAAATGCCTTTTTTTTTTTTACTTCAAGAAAAGAAAGCTGCTTCCTGCCACTCTTCTAGAGGAGTTGACTGCAGCTCCCCAGATTAAGTAAGAAATGGGTTTTGCTGACTAATGATTGTAAAAATTTGGGGCTTTTTCTCATATTTCAGTTCTTGAAATGGAATCAACAGTTGTAGTACTGCTCTGTGGTACAACTCAGTAATTAAAGCAGGACAACTTATCATTAAAAAGCTTTCCAAATGTTTTACTCCACTGGGTTTAGGGAGACAAAGTACCTCTCCATTTCTTTTTCAGACTAACAGGAAATACTCTGACAAGTCATACTTTCCTTTTTCTTTCTCTAATTGGAGTGATAGAATATATTACTTAATTTCTCCTAAGTATGTATACTTCAAGTATTTGAGATTCTACTTTAACTTCCCTAACATGGAGTCTTTGATTTGTGTAATGATTATTGGAAGTCTGCTAATATATTTGTTCTCAGATTTCAAAAGCTTAACCTTAAGTTTTTCCTGTTTTAACCAATACTGTGTACTGATCCATCTTGTTTTTAACACGTTTTGTTTTGTTGGGAAAATCGGTAAGACTCAGAAACAGATCATCCCTTATCTACTAAAGCCTTTCACCTCCCTCTCCAGCCTTACACTTCTGATACCTTTCTTCATTTTAGTTAAATTGGCTCTTCTTCCTTGGACATTCCATCTATGCATTTGCACAGGTGGTCCTCCATATCTAGAAATGCCCTTCTTCCTCACCTCCCCGTTAAGAATCCCTAGCTCTCCTACTGAAACTTTTTTTGATACTCAATATTAGTTTTTCCTCTTTAAATTACTTTCAGTAGACTTATCTTCATATGACTTATATTCCAGAAGCAGATATAAACTCCAAGGGGATGGACTTTTTGTTTTTGCATGCTTAGTACCTTATAGACTGAAAGGTCAGATTTGGGACCTTGGAGTCACAGAGACTTTTCCAAAATTGGCTGAGGTCCTAATCCTGTGACTCTTAATTTTGTTGTGCCTTCTCCTTCTTTAGTTGTAGAAAACAAGATTTTTGCTGCTAGCAGCAGACATTCTAATCACTTATTTTTCCATTTTTATTAGAATAAATGAATCATTACCAAGACTGGAAAAAGGTATGAAGTATTGTGATTGTCACTTCTAAACTATATGTAATGGTTGTTTTAAAAATTAGGTTTTATTATCTGTACTTCAATGTGGTAAGAGAGGACATTAGCAGACTATAGCCAAACATAATCTAGTTATTACCTCTTTTATAATTAATGTAGTTAGCTGGAGCTATTCATGCAGTTAACAAAGTTATAGTCATTTGGATTCAATTAACTATTTCACTAGAATTCTCATGTTCTTATCAAGAATGTGGGTACCAAAAAGCTTTCATAACAGAAGTTGTTATTGCCAGTTTGCTAAATTTTTTAAGTAACTGGGCACAGTATATAAGAATAAACCTGAGGTCAAATACAGCCTTTAACATCTAATTAGCTGTATGGCCCTGGGTAAGTCACTTAAGCTGTCTGCCTCAGTTTTTTCACCTACACCTCCCAAAGGATTGAGGATGAAATATTTGTAAATACTTAGCACAGTGCCTGGCACATACATAGTAGGTGTGTTATAAATGCTTATTTCCTTCTATCCTAGGTAATATGGAAAGTGAGAACAAGGGGAAAAAAGAACAAACATTCCCTATAAGGTAATGAACTCCAAGTTATATGAAAGTGACATTTGGAGGACAAATATTAGTTATGCATAAAAGATTAATTTTAGGAAATCATAGCTAATAAAAGTAGACTTCAAAATTTGGATCCATTGTATAGAGTGATTGAGTATTTCTGTTGTTTGAGCTCGTTGGAAATTGTAAAACTTACAATTTATATGAATTTTATAGAAATTATAAAACTCAAATCCAACCTGAAACATTTAATTTAGCTGTGTGACCCTGGGCCTCAGTTTCCTCATTGATAATAATCCCACTTACCCTCCCAGAGTTCTTGTGAGGATCAAATGAGATAACTAAAAGCATTTAGCACAATGCCTCACATATAGCAAAAGAATTTGATTTTTACATTTTTCTTTAGTATTATGAAATGTATTTTGTTATTTTTTAAAAAAATATTCATTTTGCTTCATTCATTTCAACTTTTCATTTTGGTTACCAGAGTAAAGAAGAGGTACGTGGCTTGTAGACTGAAGGACCAAGATCTGATAGATTTAAGGCAGCAAGCAGCCAAAGGCTTCATACAAAAATATTTATATGGTCGAGGGAGCAACAGAACTACTGGTAACTTGATTTCATGTATATTATTTGCCTAATTAACATTAATTTGCCATGGTCAAAAGTTAAATCTTTTTTTTTTTCCCCATCAGTAAACAAATTTCTTTCCCTTGACAACAAGAGGCTGCCAGTTAAAAAACCTGCAGTTCAGTTTGTGAATAATAGTTGGGGTAAGTTAACTTCTTCTTCCTTTGCATGCTTATACAAAGCACTTTCAGGAGTTGGCTACTGCCCACAAGAAGACGGCAGGGTTGGTTAAGTAACTTTTTTTGCTGAATTTTTTTTTAAGTTTCTTGAAAACAGGTCCAAATTATAGTTTTGTGGACACAAGGTCTATGATATTTTTACCATATTGGGCATAGCCCATCTTAGGGAGTTGTTTGAAGCTCAGACATGTCAGTTAACTTAAGTCATAGGCAGTAAACATGGTCAGAGATGGGCTTCAAAAATCCAGGTTTTTCTGAGTTCAAATCTAGTACTTTATCCATGCTGCTTTTTACACACTGTAATTTCTGTTTAAAAAATAACATTGCAGGCTGATTAGCTGATATCTTTTATAGTCAAATTTTATTCCTAGTATTGTAGTACTACATTATTCTACCCCACCTAAGTGGTGGATAATTTATTGTTTAATGCTCAAGTTTTAAAAATAAATTTGATTTGCATATTGCCACGGGAATTATATAAATGTATTCATTTGTTTGTTTTAGGAACAGAGAGAAAACAAAGTGCCAACAAATTCAAACAACAGTGGATGCATAAAAAGAAGCTAGCTTCCAGAAGACCAAATATTACATAAGTCTCATTTTTTAAAAATGGTTATACTATTTAAAAGATTACATGAAACTTATTAAACCTGTTTTGTTTTTTTAGAACTTGCTTGCTTTCTCTTAGAAGTGCACACTTAGTCTCCGTTTATCCGTTTATTTAGTCTTTTTGGCTAATAAGAACTGGGAACTGGTCCTACTTATACATGATGGATGACAACTTCTGTGTCATTCTGAAATCATGGGATTTCCATGCCTCTTTTACATACATCTGTTAGAAACTGAGTTCATGAAAAAGTTATGAAAAGCAAAAACATTAACTGACTTTAACAAATACCAAGAAGTAAGCTCTTTTTTCAGTATGGCTTTGGCCATGTTTACTGTCATTAGCTCTCACTTCTGCTCTACAATAAGAATTGCCTTTTGGGGAATATTTCTATGCAGTACAGGTGTATGGAACTCCAGACCACCAATCAATCATGGGTTGTAAAATGAGTGGTTCATTTGGACCCCATAGGATCATTGGCCCTTTGGAGGCCAATCCCTTCGTTGTACAAATAAGGAAACTGAGGCCCAAAGAGGTTAATAATGATTTGCCCAGGTTACACAGCTAGCATGTGAAACAGAATTTGAACTCACGGCTTTTTGTCTCTCAAGTCCAAGTGCTTTCAAAAGATAGGAAAGTTTTCTCTACCAATGAAAGTTGGCACATTCTCTGCAATTTAAGACTTAGTGAGTTCTCTGGAGTTTATTATTTGAGTGACTATGAGGGTCACATAGCCCAAATGGGTTCAAAGTCACCTATTATACCATGTTGTCCCTAGAAATTTAAGTATAATATTAATTAAATCCCCAAAGGTTTCTAAAAAGCAATTTTATGTAGGAAAAAAAAAGTAACAGCAGGGCAACAAAAGGTGGTTGTTTTTTTTTAAGCTATCTGATAACAAAGATAAGTAATGATAGCCGTAGGTACCAAATTTTATTTTTCTTCTATCGTAGCTAAAGTAAAGGCTGTTTGTCAAGGCTGTTACTAGAAATGATGTTTTGATCTAGTTTGCACCTTGCTGTTAGTTTAACAGAACTGATCTTCGTTCAACTACAGTCTAAAAGATTCAATAGCTATAAGTAAAGCTTTCATTTCTTTCAAAGCAACTGGAAGAAACAACCAGTACTAACATTCTTGGTCTGACCACAGTAATGCCAAATACAGACTTAGATGGATACTTGTTTTTTTTTTTTTTGGGGACAACCCATCCTCCTTAAGGATGAATTTCCCATTTCTCTGTACCAGTGACTTGTTTCTTTCCTCCTTCAGGCTGTAAGTGTTGAACCTACTGTGACTACTACTATATAATACTATGTGGCTACTAGACTGAACCAGCACTCCTAAATTTATACTGCTCCAGTAGTCAAGGTCAAACTGTAAGCAGCATTAGTATTTTAATTTAGTTTTACTTTGTACCCAATTTTAGTTTTAAATTTAAAATTCATACGACTCTTAATATCTGTAGAAGTAAATTTTTAATGGCTGGTTAATTATATCACTACATTTTTATTGCAATATAGTACTCATTTAAGCACTTAAAAATGGAAGGTGTACAAAGATTAAATTAAGACACTGTAAATTGACTAAATATTTGGTTTTTTATATAAATAAAGGTCATAACCACACTGTTGACATGTAATACTGTTATAATACAACAGTTAAACTTGTGAGTCTACAACAGAAGTTGTCTGCAGTTAAACAGGAAACAAAGTTGAAAAAGACCATGTTAAAACAAAACTACTGGGACTAACAGGTTGGGATTGTAAGTAGCAACAAACATATTCACTCAGCTCCTGAGTATTTCAAGTTTTACAGTACACATTAAAAATGATTTCTTCCATCAACACTATAAATCCAAACTGTCAGGTGTTTATGCACTTTGGAAATTACAATGATTGATCGCTAATAATGGGAGCAGGAGGGGGTTGGAAAGTCTTCCAATTTGAAGTTTACATCACCCACATGCTAATAACACAAACACAACTTGTTCTATAGTTCCTTCCCCCACCTCCCCCCAACCCAAAGAAGCAGGATTTTGGGTTTGGTTTTTTAGATAATTGTTTTAGAGGATTTTTAATGATCAAATTTGAATATCTGAAATTCAGCAATATTTTAACTCTTAGACAACTAAGAGGTTAAAGATGGAAAATAATTTCTCCTAACACTAAGTTAGAAAATCATTTGCATCATGCTGTAAACTAGGAAGCAATGTAAAGCGACAAAGACCTGTCCCCAGTACATAATTTTAAAAAATCTAAGTTTCAAATCGGCAGAGCTGGTCTACTTCCATGTTGACTATATGCCACAATATAAGTCTGAGTTCTTAAATGCATAGCTAATGAAGATAGTCTTCCACTGTGGCAAATGCACAGGATCCAATTCCTGATCGAGCCATCAGTCCTAGACATTGTGTGGCTTGTCCCATTGCTAGGGCAAGTGGAGGTTGCTTTGGCAGATTGTGAGTCTCTGAGGGGGGAAAGAAAATTCAATAATGAAAAACAGTAATTAGGAACCTTTAAAGGATACTATTTTTAACCAAGAAATGTATTTATTAAGCATAATGCACGAAACAGCAATTGGGAATAATAGTAAGAGGAGCAGTTCAGTTATATTACGATATAACTGAATCCTATTACAAATGAGAGCACCATCTCTCCTAAGTCAGCCAAAACTTACAACTTCAGTGCCATCCCGTTTGCACTCACCTCCACATATCCAGTCAGTTGCTAAATCCTTCTACTTCTACCTTCACAATGTCTCAGTTTTTTTTTTTCTCTCTCCACTCATAGTCATGACTGGTATAGACTCCTGTCAAACCTCACACCCAGAATATTACAGTAACCTCCAATTGGTCTTTCCATCCTAGTCAGTCCTCCACTCAGCTGCCAAAATGACCTCCCTATAGCATAGGTGTGACTATATCACTACCACATACCCACTAAGATTGCCCTGCCCCCCCATCAGTGACACCCTATTACCTTCAGGATCAAATATAAAACCTTGTTTGGTTTTTTAAAGCCCTTCACATTCTGGTCCCTTCCTATTTTTTCAGTCTGCATAACACAATATTCCCTTCAACATACTCTACAATCTGGCAACACTAGCCGCCTTTTACTTGAACACAATGTTATCCCCTAACTCCATGTCTTTTCACAGACTGTCCCCTGGCACCTGGAAAGTTCTCCCTCTTCCTCACCTCTACCTCCTGATTTCCCTGGCTTCCTCAAAGACTCATCTCAAATTCCACCTGAATTCCCACTATTGGGAAAAAAAGAGGCTCTTCTCAACTGCTGAGCCCCTACTCTTTCCTGTCCCCACTGATACTAACCTCCCTTTGAGATTACCAGAGAGAGAGCATGCTGGAGCCAGGAGTGCACTTAATAGTACACAGTTGTCTGAAATGTCTCCTCATTATAACAGGAACTCTTTGAGTCTTCTTGCTTTCTTTGTATCTTACCTGACTGGCACAAAGTAAGCACTTAAATTCTTTATGAATAATTTTAACAAATCTGTTACTGTAAAGTAGATGAAGTACACAAAAAGGCACAGTGCACACTACTTTAAAAAATTAAGTATTTATTTTGCTCTTGATTTTATCTAGTCTAGGACTGACTGAAATTATGTCTGAAGGGCAAATTCAAAGACTACAAAGTCAACACCAGTAATTTTCTAACAGTGTTAGGTAGATGTTCCCAGTTTGTTTTGGGGGGTGCTCTTATTCAGTCATGTCCCCATTTAGGGTTTTCTCAGTAAAGATACTGGAGTGGTTTGCCGTTTTCTTCTCCAGCTCATTAATTACAGATAAAAAAAACTAAGGCAAACAAGGCTAAGCAACTTGCCCAAGGTCACACAGCCAAATTTGAACTCAGAAGATGGGTCTTCTTCACTCCAGTCCAGCACTCTTATCGACTTCAACACCTAGCTGGCCCCCAGCTATTTTACCAATCTTAAAATGCTAGCACCCTCTGCACAGAAATTCAAGGTAATCAATTATGTCCTGCTTTTTAATTTTATTTACCTAGTATTGCACTGTTCAGGGCTGAGCACACAGGTTCTCTTTGTATTGGGTCAAGTTGGTTTCCAACTGGACTGTTCCAGGGATCTGAATAAGCAAGCAAACTGAATGCATCCTGTTGAGAAAACAGTAATGAGTTCACTTTTCAATTCCTATGATTTAGCTACTATATAATATCAGTTCAAACTGAGAACCAGGGAAAAACTTGACTATAAGAATACTCCCAGATAATTCACTTAATTATTCCAATCTCTCTCTCTCTCTCTCTC
>NW_027185810.1:1167639-1245560 GCF_028583685.1 Petaurus breviceps papuanus
CAATCTCTCTCTCTCTCTCTCTCTCTCTCTCTCTCTCTCTCACACACACACACACACACACACACACACACACACACACACACACACAGTCAGGGAAGCAAAAATATATGCACTTAATGAGCTTACCTGCTAATTAGCAGAATGACAAACACATGGAAAATTAAATTACAATACAAGATATGTCATAAGACAATAATTTATTAACAAATAAGCAACGGTAATAAACAGGATTACAAACTCAAAAACATCACTGATAAATAAGGATGCTGACAAATGCAAAGCAGAGAGAATCGTACTGGGGGGAAGGGGGATTGGATAGAACCCTTGGGATTCTAGGGATGATACTCAACTGAGGTGGGGTGGGAGCTTCTTGATAAGTCATAGCTAGAAAGCTAAACTATATTTTCTTGTGGTTTTCTTCCTCTTCCCCAATTCTGCCCTTATGCAAAGGGGAACTTTGCAAAAGTCAAAGAGTACTGGAACAATACTAAATTAATTTACAGATATAAAGCCAAAGCAAGCTATCAAGGGGTTATTTTATTGAATTAAGACAACATAGTAACAAAATTCATCCTGAGGAACAAAAGGTCAAAAATCCCAAGGGAAATAATGGGGGGGGGGGGAGAGTGGTTCAAGAGTTAAAGGGACCTAGCATTACCAGAGTTTAAACTATACTTTAAAGTGGCAATTAGCAAATCTTATGGTTAAAAAAACAGACACCTGATCAATGGAAGAGGCTAAGTAAGTATTACCCAGAAACACAGTGTCTTGGTGTTAAATAAAATCCCCGAACAAAAAGTACTAGAGAAAAAACTTTGTAAATCAAAAAGAACATCTGAAAAAATTAAAAAATGAGGTCAGCAACAGCTGGGTTTAGGCTACTTTACATCACACAACAAAGTAAGTTCTAAATGGATAATCAACCTAGATACAAATGGTTACATCATTAAAAAGGAGAAAGGAAGGAGGTTCTTGGCACATCAATGGATAAGAAGAAAATTATTTACTAAATATACAATTAAGATCACACAAAAAAATTAAAACACTTTGCAAAAACAAAATCAAAGCAGATAGTGAAAGGAAAAATAATTAGACTGTAAGCTCCTTGAGGGCAAGAACTGTCTTTTGCCTCTTTTTGTATCCCTGGCACTCAGCACAATGCCTGGCACATAGCAGGTGCTTAATAAATGTTTACTGACTGAATGTTTCTGATAGGCAAAATATGTAGGAAATTGATATAAATACGTAAGAAACACTATATTCCCAATAGGTAAGTATTCAAAGGATATGAACAGGTATTTATTTTTCAAAAGAAGAAAAGCAAATTATAAATAACCAATCAAAGAAAGTTCCCAAATCACTAAAAAGAAAAACAGAAAACAACTTTTGTTTCACTTCATACCTAAATGGGGAAAAATAACAAAATACCAGAACGGCATATGCTGGAATGACCATGGGAAGACGGGCATAATAATACACTGTTAGAGCTTCAATTATTCTGGAAAACAATCTGTAATTATACCATCACAGTCACTAAACAGTTTATACCTTTGAATCACTGATCCTATTAACTATCACGCATCCCAAGGAAGTTACAAAGGGGAAAGGTCTCATATACACAAAAATAGTTATTGTAGTGTTTTTTGTAAGAAAAAAAAAACAGTAGGGGACAGTGTCCATCAACTGGACACAAATTGTGATACATTAAGTATAATGGGTTCCTGAGCCATAAGAAATAACAAATATGAAAATTTCAGGGAAACGTAAGACTTAAGCTGATGCAGAACAAAGCAAGCAGAACCAGAAGAATAATTTACACAATGAAAACAATAATGTAAAGAAAAACAACACTGTAAAACATCAGAACTATCAGAAAGGTCATCATGCAGTGACCAATTATGACTTCAGAGGACTGACAGTGAAGCAGGCCTCCTCTTACCTCTCAGCAGATAATACTATAAAAACACAAAAAAGGCCTAGATTGTTAGATATGGTCAGTGTGTTGATTTATTTTGCATAGTACTTCTTTGTTACATGGGAATGCTGAGTGGTAAAAGGAGCATAGAAGCCATTGGGAAGGGGAAAAAAAGCAACAGTACAATATTAAGCCTTAATAATTTTCTTAAGAGTACTTGAATAAAGAGTCATAAAGTTTTGAATTCAACTATCAATTCTAAAGCTATGTATGCTCTTAGGATCCCAGCACCACCATACATTTAAACCTGAAAACTTCTGAGGTTATTTAGTAAAACCTTCATATATACGTATCAGAGTTCACCTCTCTAGGTCTCAGTATTTTCATCTATAAAATGAGGGAGTTGAATTGTATGGTTTTATAAATAATACAGGAACACTAATTCTGGCTTTGCTATTCATAAACATGGAATTAAGTTTCCATTCTGGTAAAAAAAAAATCAAGTATTTCATTAACTCATCTTTACATGATCCTTTTATTTTGAAATCTGGCAGTTCAGTCTGAATAATCTAATTTAAAGTACAAATTTATTGGCTGAATATTCCAAATGGAATATCAATGGACTGCCATCTCACATTTAATGTATCCAAAATCAAACTCACTATCATCTTCCCTGCTCCCCCTTCTAATTTATTTGCTGCCATTGCTATGTCCAATTCTCCTAGCTACACAAGCACAAAACCTTGGGAGCTACAGGATCACAAAATTTAAGAGGTAATGCCTTAGAAATAACTGAGGTCCATGGAATTAAATGACTTGACCAAGCTCACAGATATTATAAATGCCAAAAGTTCAAACAATTAAAAATTTCTGACTGCAAATCCAGAACTCTTTCCATTATATTACAATACCACATCACTCACTGGTTCATTCTTCTATCTAACCCCTACTGCCACTCCCATACTATACAGTTGCTCATTGCTCATGCCTGCACTAAAATGTAATATGCTGCCTATTATCTCTGTAATCCAACTTATCTTTTATACTGGTGACAACCTATTTTTTTCTCTAGGACTGCTTACATTCTGTCACTACCTTGCTTTCACATTTATAGTAGCTTCTTACAGTCTAAACCTAGCTTTCAAAAAAAACCTTAATTAGTCTCATCCTACAAAATCTGAGCCCTATCCCACAGTAAACTGTCTCCCAAATATATAATACTCATTTCTAATTCTGTGCCTTGGCCCATATTGTTGTCTAAATTTACTTGAAATGCCCTTTCCTCTCCTAACCTAAATAACAAAGTTATTACTAGGATATGTGTTTTAACCCAAGAAGTGACAAATTTTGCCTCAGTGCTAGCTGTCTTCTTCTCCCAGCTTAGATATAACCATTTCTATGAAACTTTCCAACTACAAAAAAACATACTGAACTCTATCTCCTCTCAACTCCTATTTCTTTAAAAATCTGTCTAGAACTTAGAGCTAGAAAAGACCCTTTAAAGCCATAGTCAGTCAACCCCTTCACTTTACAACTGAGGCAGAATTCAAACCCATGTTCCTAACTCTAAATCAAGTGCATTTATTCACTGCACCAGTATTTCATAGTAACATACTGCAGAATCAGAGATTTAGAAATGGAAAAAACCTTGAAGATGAAATCCAATTCCACATTTTACAGTTGAAGAAACAGGCCCAGAGAGTGGTCACACAGGTAGTAAATGTGGAGGGAAGCGAATAAGCACTGATATGTGCCATGCCTTGTGCCAAGTGCTTTTTACAAACATCTCATTTGAACCTTACAATGACCCTGCAAAATGAAGTTATCATCCCCATTTTACAGTGGAGGAAACTAAAGAAAACAGAGGTTAAGTGACTTGTCCAAAGCTATACAACTGCTAGGTATCCAAGTCCACATTAGAATTCAGGTGTTCCATAGTTCCTGTTTACTTCAGGCCAGCATTCTATCCACTGTGCTACCTCTCTGTGACAGAGACAGGATTTGAATTGAGTCTTCTCATCCCAACTCTGATTTTCTGAACTGCTATTTCTCTTCAATTGCTTATGTGCTGTTCTTCCTGTCAATTAGAAGCTCCTTAAAAAAAAAAAAGGATTTTGTCTATTTTTTTTCTACCTTCAAAACATGTGGCACTATGCTTTACACATAGTAAGTGCTCAATAAATATCTGATTAATAAGATAGCTATGCTTACAATCAATTCTTCCCTTAGCACCAGGAAAATGTATTGGGTATCCAATTGGGTATAACACAGGGTTATAAGTTTATTCCCCAAAGTCAAAGTTTCTCATGGTAAAGATATATTAAACAATTAATAACTAGGTCCTAATTCAATACAAACAATAAAAAAATTCATAATCATTTCCTAAAGACGATTTATTGGTTGTAATTTTCTTATAGATTAAGAGGGAGAAAAAATTTTTTTTAAAGGGTGGCTAGGTGGCACAGTGAATACAGCGCCAGCCCTGGAGTCAGTAGGACCTGAGTTCAAATCCGGCTTCAGACACTTAACACTTACTAGCCGTGTGACCTTGGGTAAGTGTCTTAACCCCAACTGCCCTCCAAAAAGCAAAAAAATATATATGAGGAGTTATATTTTTTAGACAAAGAAACCAAGTATGCAACTTGCCAAAGGAAACAAAAGGTAAATCACAAACTCAGCTTGGACTTCTGTTTCTGACAAAACTGTAGTACATATGAAGAAAGTAGAATGTGAGCATGATCAGACTGGGAAGTAGTGTTCACTAAAAGTCATTACAGCTTTATCAAAAACACTTCATACCTAATTAACTAATTGGCTTTCTGACAATGACTACATGGGATAGAGGAAAGGAATATGCTACACTTATATGTCACCAAAGCATTTGAAAAAGTCTCTACTGCCAGATTTCTAGAGTGATATGCATTAGACTATATAGTTAAGTGGATTTGGAACTGGCTGAATGACTAGACACAGTACTAGTCACTGATGCCTCAGTATTAACTTGACGGGAGAACTCTGTGCTGTTTAGCATTTTTATCAATGACTTTAAAAATAATAGTAAATAGTAATAAACCACACCCCTCAAATTTGCAGATAACACAAAGTAAGGAAAGTGAGCAAAATGAATGAGCCAGCATCTGAAAGATCTTAAGCTACCACACTGAGCCAAATCCTAGATGTGATATAATGACTAACTGTTAATTATTTACAATTCATCCTATATATAGTTTGTCTGTACATGTTTGTGTTTAAATGTTGTCTCTTTCATTTAACTGTGAACTCCTTGAGAGTAGAGGCCTTCTTTTACCTGATCTTGTATCTCCAAGGTCTGGAACATATAGTAGGCACTTAATAAATGTATAGTGATATAATAAAAAAATCAACTTCACAAATACAGACTCTCGATCAACAATTTATTAACCACCCACTAGGTGCCAGGAATAAAAACAGAAATGAGACAGTCCCTGACATCAAAGAACTTACATTCTCGTGGGAGGGAAGAAATGGGACCATATTCATGGATAAGTGAATATGTATTATGTACAAAATAAAAATACAGTGACCGGGGAAGGAGAACTTATAACTGGGGAGAATCAAGAAAGTTCTCTTGAAATACATAGCACTTGAGGAGTTCATTGAAGAAAGCCAAGAGTTCCAAGAAGTGGTGGTGAAGAACATTCCAAAGATGGGGAACATCCTGTCAGGTGGCTGCAATATAGGATATGTTCAGGAGTGAAATGCAATCATCTTGTAAAGACAGACTGGAGCCAGAGTGTAAAGGACTATAAGAACAAAGGAGTATTTTATCCTAAAGGCAATGGACAGACCTGAAACTTCTTAAACAGGGGTCACATGATCAGACTTATACTTCAGGGTCAAATGGTCAGACTAATACTTTAGGAATACTTCACCATTTCAGACAGCTTGGAGCAAGAAACCAACTAAGAGATTATTGCAATAGTCTAGAATTGGGATTGTTGCTGTTTGAACAGAAAGGAGTGAGCTGAGGCAAGACACATGGAGGGAGATTTTAAAGGACTTGGAACTGACTGGAGCTGGGAAGTGAGGAATATCGCCTAGATTTTGAACCTGATCTGGTGACATCCATAAAGAGAAAGAGGTATATTAGGAAGAAGGCTAAAACTAAGCGTAAAGACAAGTATTCTTTTTTGGACAAGTATAGCTTAAGATGGTGGTGTAGGTTTGGTGCTCAGAAAGAAAGACTGGATATCCAGATATGGGAGTAACATGCAAAGAGATGATAGCTGAATTCCTGAAAACTGATGAGATCATAGAGAAGCAATGCAAATAGAGAACCAGGTCCAGCACAGACAGAACCTTGGGATATATCTATCTACAGAATACAAAACAGATGTTTCTGCAAAGAAGACAAAGAAAGACCAGTCAGACAGGTACAAAGAAAACCACTGGGGTTCATAAAAACCCATTGAAAATAGAGGTATTCAGGAGTCAAAGGCTAAAAAGAGAACAAGAAGGATGACTGAGGAGGCCACTGGGAACCTCAAGAAAGCAGTTTTCAGTCAACTGAAGGGGAAAGAAGCCAAAATGCAAGAGGATCAGACATGAGCAGGAAAAGATGAAAGAGAGGTAATATGTGTAGACAGCTTTTTCTAGGAATGTAACTGTAAGGGGGTTTATAATATGGTTTATAATATAATTTTGAGGAAGAGAAAATTGTTTTGCTATGCTTTATCCTGATCAAGCCCTATAACAATGATGATTGCAGGTAGCATTATATAGGTTTATTATCCCCATTTTACAGGTAAGAAAAGAGATTAATTGACTTGCACAGGGTTCACACAGCTATTAAGTGTCTGAGGCTATATCTGAACTCAGTTCTACCTGACTCCAGGCTCCATGTTCTATCCACTGTGCCACCTAACTACTGCATGGGTCCAGTGGTTCACATGTGGTTACTACATTTTAGAAAATTGGAGCATGTCCATAACAAATAGATTGGAGAACGTGCCACCACAAAACAATCAAGTGAAGAAACTGGGAATGTTTAACTTGGAAAGAAAAGAATTAAGATAGCAATTATCTGAAGTATCTGAAAGACTGTCATGTAGAAAAATTGCTCATTTTTTTAACCCCAAAACTAGAAACAATGGGCAGAATTTCATAAGGACAGATTTTAACTTGGTGAAAGTTACTAGTTTCCTTCTGATTATACAAAAGTGGAATTGGATGCTTTTGGAGGTGGCAGAGGAGGTTTAAAAATAGGGATTTTGAGACTTCCAAAGTCCTCCAGATCTTAAGAATCTGAGAATGTGTTACCTTGATAACAAATGATCAATAATAAACTGCTTACTCTTAATAAACATGCATGTGAACATTATACTGTACACTATTCTACCAAATTTTCTTTCTAGAGCTTTTTTTACACCTTTAACATTTATCAAGTCACTTTTAGAGTAAGTGTGGTGCAAAGGCTATTTTTGTGTATGACAAAGTTTTTCACTCTTCTTAATATCTAGATAGGAATTGTCCAGAATTTACTACATTCTTCCCACTCTCACTTTTCAAAAGGCTAAAATGAATTATTTAACCTTCAGAGCTTTGTTTCTTCATGTATAAAATGAGTGTGCTGAACTAAAATGACCTTTGATGTACCTTCTAGCTCTAAATATGTGATCTCTATGATGACATAAAGAGATTAAAAAAGTGAAATTCTTTCTATGATTCTTCAAAGCCAGATAACTCTTCAAAGTTTTACTGAAGTTCTTTTTATATGTCAATTATTTCTCCATATACTCCTTGCTGCATGTAATGGTAATGGGAATTTGAAGATCTTCCTTGTCCCTTAATAGGCCAAATGTAATCACATGGAACCCATGGTAGGAGGAGCTTGCTGAAAGGGTGGAACAGGAAGGGTGAAGCAGGAAGGAGTAGAGAGAACACTAGCAGAGCTGGGAACAAGCTGGGTGGTGGCAGAACATCTAGAATGAGAGTGAGAAAGGGGCATTTTTGCTTAAGGGAGCCTGTTTTGTTTAAGACCAGATGGAGGGAAGGCTTGGGAATGTTGGTGCTTGCTGCGTTGGTTATGTGTACCAATTTCTTGGTTGCTATGATGGATTTGGTTTTCTGGTATTTCAGTAAATGCTTTGGTTCTGTCTTCCATGTGGAGAGTCTGTTACATTTTGAGATTCACAATTACACCGGCATATTCATAGCCACCTTGGGTGCTGTGAATATCGCATTGGCATTATAACACACCATCTCCCTAAATCACCAAATGACACTGTCTCCCTTCTCCCCCTTTCCCTTGTAACAAAAGACAATCAATTAAGTAAAATCTACCAGCACCTTCATGGAACATTCTATATCACAGTCTATCCTCTGACCCCCAGTTCTCCAAGAAAAGGCAGGTAAAATCCCTCAACTTTTCTTAGGGTAAAAATTAGTCATTAAAATTTATGTTTAGCTTTATATTAGTGATCTTTTGTTTACATTATTGTAGTCATTGTATTCAAGTTCTGCTTCCTGAACTATACAAACTATGCATTGTCACAGTTCTTCTCTCATGAAGACCTTTTCATATTCATCATTTCTTACAAGCGTAATAAAATGCCATTTTCTAATAATATTCTATATACTACAATTTATTCAACAATTCCCCAAATCAATTGACACTTGTTATTTCTAGTTTTCTACTACCACAAAAAGTGTTGCTATGAGTATTTAATTTAGAAATAACATGGAATCTTTGTTTCTACTTTTAACCTTCTTAGGATTTACCCAGTAGTGGAATCTCTGGATCAAAACACTGTAGAGTTTAGTAACTTCTTGCATAATCCTGAACTGTTTCCCAGAATAGTTTTATAAATACAGAGCTCTGCTAACAGTATATTACTCAATGTCAAGAAACACTTATTCCCTGCTTCTCCTTGCCCCTCTAACCGACCCTTGCTACCCTTCCCAGAACTGCCCAGGCCTAGGTCTTCAGCTACTCACCAGCAAGCTGCCTCCCATCTCTCACAACCCAGAGCCAATTCAGCTACCCATCTCACCTGCATCTAGACAAAAGTAAGGTAGGGGAATTGAAAGATATTAAATAGAAGAAAAACTGAAAGGGGAGGAGTTATGGGAGTTCTTCAAAACAGTTTGCACCTATTAACTTTCTTCATCAAAAGGAAGAAATAAATCACAATTTTCTCCAATTCAATCTATAATCATAGAACATCTATAGGTACAGGATACAAAATGCCATTTTCTGAGCTTCCTAGAAAGTAGTAACTCAACAATACTGAAATGGAAATTCAAAGGAATTTTATAATTACACTCTGCCTTCCTCCAGTTCTTGCTCTCTACCAATTTTAAATGAGAAAAAGAGTTAAAAATTTTGAAAATTCTTGCAATCTGTATGTGGTCTTAAAAACATCTTCAGAAGTCTATCATTTAAAATATTTTAAATGATCTATACTAAGACAATTAAAAGTCAAATCAAAAAGGAAGACAAAACCTCTAATTATCTTCATTTAATCTCTTTTAAAAATTAAACTACAGAATATTCTCATATGTCTTATGGAAAATCATTCAGAAACTTATGGATTAGCTTTAAAACATCTTTAACTATGCCTAAATAATAGAAGTCTTGCTAGCACTGATACCTAATAAAAGTTTTCTTCTGGTTTCTTCTGAATTTCTCTATAACAAGTTACTATGCAAAATTCATTATTTTCCCAAATGCTTGAGCTGATTTATTTTTTGTACTTAAAGAAATCAAATGACATTCATGAAACTTATAAAATCACTACACAATCAAACTCCTTACTTTAATAGATTAAACTTCAACTAACTAGAACCAAGAACAGAAACAAAATCAGAAAAAAAAATAAGTCATTCTGGACAGCTGAAGACCAATACTGAACTTTTTTACAATGAAAATCTTAAATTACATTATTTTCCTGCTTTCTGGCCATAATGAACACATTTGAACATTTCCTTTTTGACTAGTATCAGTGTGAATATTTTAACATAATGGGATAGAGACAGTAAACTACAGTACTGATACAGTGACAGGTACAACCCTTCTTTGAAGGCTGGGCTGATGTAAAAACACAAGTGGTTAGTGGTTTCTTGGTTCTTCTTTGCCCCCCTCCAAAAAAATTCTATTTCCACTGTATAAAAGTACAGCATAGATAATTATACCAGCACCTCAATGACTTCCCCTACTCTGAACACACTTGAGAGCTTAAATTTCAAGAAATCTGCCAGACTGCCCCCCATACAACTGAAATGTATTATGCCTCCAAAGGATATGGATTCAGTAGCTATTTGGCTACAGGAGGTATCTTTTTGTCTGTCTCCTTGTCTCTGTTTGCTCCTCCACAACCCTTGCTGATATCTGTCACTCTCTCCCTTTTTCTGTTTTTTTGTTTGTTTGTTTTTGCCTTCTTGTCTGTTCAGTCTTCAGATATGCATGAAGCCAAGAAATGTGAAAGAAAAGGTGAGCCTTTTATAGTCTGTGGGTCCTTGCACTACTTTCCTGCTGAGAATCCAGTTCTTTATTACTCAAGTACCACAGCACAGGTGGTTGTTGAAGCACTGTGGTATGGTGGAAAAAAACATTCATTTTGGGAGCAAAGAATGGCATCCGATACTCACTACCTGTGTGACCTTTGGCAAGGTGCCTGACCTTCCTGGACCTCAGTTATCCTCATCTATAAAATGAGGGCCTGTGAAGTCTCCATCACATTCTCAACATGGACAGCTTTTAGGTTCAGAGTCGTTCTAGTAGACTAGAATGCAATATTTTGTTAAATAATAGATGCCTCCGTCTATATTTTATTTTTAGGGTAAATAATCAAACTCCAACAAAACTAGAAAATAAAATCTAGGACGTGTCCTGGGTCGACATACATGTATCCTATCTTGTACTCAATAACACTTGGTAGAGTATAGGGAACTGCTTTGTCAAATTCAGGGTCAAGAGAAAGTGGAGTACACTTTTCCTTTTCCATACCTCCAAACTGTTGATCTCAAAGTCACAACAAATGTTACCACTTTTCATCTTCTTTCTTAGAAAAGGTACCAATGCCTGACTGCAATGGACCATCCCCTTCAATAACTATTATGTTGCATTAGAAAGAACACAGGACTTGGGAAACAAGAGGATGTGGTTTTCAAATGCTGCTTCAGATACTTAAGAGTCATGTTAGCTGGCCAAGCCATTTAAACTCTCTCAGTCTATTTTCTTACCTGTAAAATAAGGGTACTAATAGCACCTACACCTCACAGGGTTGCTATGAAGATGAAATAAAATAATACATGTAAAGCACTCAGCAAACCATAAAAATTATATAAATGTTACCTGTTAATTTTATAAGCAATTTGGAAGTATACTAAAAAAATATCCATATCCTTTAATCCATCATTGGTCTCTCTGTCAAAGACAAAAGGTATCCTATATAGCAAAGTGCTTATAGTAGTACTTTTTTTGTGGTAGTAAAGAACTAGAACCAAAGTAGATGCCCATCAATGAGGGAATGGCTAAGCAAATTGTGGTACACGATTTAAGAGACTATTGCCTCACCTGAAAAAACAGTATGAAAAATTTTATTGAAGTGTGGAAAGACTTATATGAACTAATGAAGAGTGATATAATCAGAACCATAAGAAAATATAGATACACACAGAGATGAAAAGAAAAAGAGTTCAATGGTATATAATTATAAAAAGTTTGGCCCCAGAGAAGGGTTGGAAAAAATGTACTGCCTACCCTTCATTTGCAGGGATGGGGACTATAGGTATGAAATAAAGCATATACTGTAAGATTCAGCTGGTGTGTTGATTGTTTTTGCTGATCTGCTTTTCCCCTACTTTTAATTCTGTTATGAAGATGGCTTACTGAATAAGAAAGAGGGGAGGGAAAATTTAGGTGATGCAAAAAGTTACCAAAATAATTTTTTAACGGAGAATAATGGGGCATCTTTTGACACCATGCCTCCTGTTCTTTTGAAGAAGTAGCATAAGCCATGATGTTTCATAACTGAATTAAATTCAACAATTTAAACACAACTGTTTCATCTGTATCTATTCTATGCATGAGTATAAGAACAGGAGATACACATATCACTCCTCTCAGAGCTTAACTTTTATTGGGGAGACACCAATACATAGTTAAGTAAATACACAAAAAAAGATACAAAGTAAATACAAAACAATGGTAAGGGAAGCACTAAGTGCTGGGCTCGATAAGGCTGGTCATTCTGTAGAAGTGGACCCCTAAGCTGTACACTGAAAATAAGCTAAGGATTTTGAGGCAGGAAAAGCGCTCTACATACTGGCAAACAGTCTCTGCAAAAAGGGGAGAGTGGGAAATGGAGCTGTCTGTCACAATCAGAATAGAACAAGTTAGTTTGGCAGGAGCACAAAGTGCATGAGGGGGGAATAAGATGGAATCAGACAGGAAAGATCGACAGGAGCCAGACTGTGAAGTGTTTTAAATTACAAAAGACACCAAATGTATTTGATTCTAGATGCAATTAGAAGTCTCTGAAAGAGTATCAGCTCAGCAGGTATGAAGGACAGATACTGACTAGATCAGCACCTTGATTCGGTGAAACCAAAGAGGAGGACACTGCAGTAGTTCAGGCAAATAGTGACAAGGGCCACAAGGAGAGTGCTTGTGGTCTGAGCAGAAATAAGGAGATGACAGATGCAAGGGCCCACTGTGGTGGCAGAAACACAAGACTAGGCAACAGACTGCCTATGGGGAATAAGGGAGAATGAAGAGTCAAGAATAACTCCTAGACCATGTAACTAGGTTACTGGAAGGATATGTGTATCCTTGAGAGAAATAAGGACACCTAGGCAGAGATGTCCAGCTGTCATAGAACTCAAGTGAAAAAAATGAGGTCTGGATATATAGATCTGTCAGTCATAATCAATGAGCTTCCCAAGACAGAATGCAGAGAAAAGAGAATAGGACTCACAAGAGGGCCCTGGGGTAAAACACAAAAAAAGAAGGGAGGACACAAATAATGATGTGGCAAAGGAAACTAGAAAGGAACAGCCCAAAGGGAAGGAAGCTACAGCAGAGGCCTATCCTGAAAACCATGGAGCAGACAGCATATAAGTTGGAGGGAAGGTTAAACATGTCAATGGTTGCAAAATGATTGAGAAGAGTTGGTTGTTGTCCTTTATTCTCGAAGAGGATAAAAATGACAGCACTATGCTAATGTCAAGTTGCAATGTGTCCAACTGTGGCTGATCAGACCAACAGGAGCATGGGATGCTCTACCATAGGTCAGACACAAATCCGTGTGAACATTTGAGGTGCATTCTCCAAATTTGTGCATCCTGCATTTCCTTTGAGCTGTCTCACTTCTGCTTTGCTCATAAAGAGCACAGACAGCACCTTCTGTGATGAAGGCACACCATGCTGAGAGAGAGGTCCTATGCCAGTGTCTCCCATGTCATACAATCATTTTCAAAGTTCATAAAGACAGACCTTGAGAGTGTCCTTGTATTACTTCCTTCTGCCCACCATTTGAACACTTGCCCAGTGTAAACTCTCCGTAAGATAGCCTTTTCGGCAAGTGTACATTCGAACAGCATTGGCCAGCCCATCAGAGTCCCACTCTCTGAAGCTGAGTTTAAATGCTTGGCAGCTTAGTTCAAGTAAGGATCTCAGTGTCTGGTACCTTATCCTGCCAGGTGATCTTTGGAATCTTCCTGAGACAATTCAAATGGAAGTTATTCTGTTTCCTGGCATGGCACTAGTATACTGCCCAGGTTTCACAGGCATGCAACAATGAGGTCAGCACCATGGCTCTGTAGACCTTCAGTTTGGTAGTCAGTCTAATACCTCTTCTCTCCCATACTTTCCTTCAGAGCCTCCCTAACACTGAGCTAGCTCTGGCAATGTGTGTATCAACCTCATTATCAATGTGTACATCCCTGGAAAGCACACTACCAAGGTAAGTGAACTTATCCACAGCATTCAAAACTTATCTATTTGCTGTAACCAATGGTTCCACATATGTATGGTGTGGTGGTGGCTGATGGAGCACCTGAATTTTCTTGTTGTTATTTGTTAGGCCAAAATTAGCACAAGTAGCAGAGAATTGATCCATACAATTAAGACCACAGGACTTATCAACAATTAAGCTATCATTGGTACCTTTGGAGAGAGAAATTTCAGAAAAGAGGTATGGCCAATTTGAGAATTTTTCTCTGAGAGTCTGGCAAGAAAAAGAAGATATAATCAATAGATTAAGAGGATGGTGGGGTTAAGTGTAGACCTTCTGAGTCTGGGAAAGATGTAGGTATCAAGGAAAGAACCACTGGAAAAAGAGACTGGAGAGAAAGTGGACAACAGAAGGTGTAAGCTCCCAGGAAACGAGAGGATGGAATCAAAGAATAATTAGAGGTTTTAAAAGGATCAGCTAATTCCTTGAAAGTGGAATAAATGGAAAAGAGTAGGAATGATAGAGAAGATCTGAGGTATATGAGTAATGAGGTCAAAATGATGACACAGATATGGTTATGTTCTTCCTCAAGTACTTATAGGTTTGAGAGAGAACTTTGGAAAGATTCATAAGATCATCAAAGTTTTACAAAACCAGTATGATCTCAGATAACTGCTGTACCTTCAAGGGACATACCTGTTAACACAACTCAAGAAAGATGCAAATTTATATATGGACACTATGTCCACTTAATCTTTACCCTCATTCTAGATAATAACTATGTAGTTTTTAATATTCTGCTAATGAAAGAAGGCATCTTGAGTCCTCTATTTCAGCAGCATTCCTTCTTGGAAAGAAAATATACACTTTTTCTCTTACCTGCTATAATTATGTATGCTGCCCAATAAAATTATTCCTGACTCTCAACTAAGGAGGTATCTATCATTGATAGAGAAATTTTTTCAAAAAGTAAAACTTACCAACAATTTCAACTGTTTTCCCCACCCTGACACCCAAGATAAAATAACTCACTTTTAACATTTTTTTATTTGCAGTGTTCTTGCCACATTCTCTCCTTAGTTGTTCACTCATAGCTTGTAATTCTCTTCCAAAGTGGATCATTCTTTCAATGGCTGCTTGACTTCCTCCACAAAGCTGTCGCCTCAAGTGACTTGAATCAACTTCTATAAGAACAATGACCTTCTGTCAGTAATATTACCAAAAAAAAAAAAATCAAACCTATCATTACCCTAATGAAAATGACAACATAATCAAGACAATTCCACTCATGAAATATACCTTATATTTCAACTAAGATATACTATATACTAATGAAGTCTAACTTAGACATCTAGCCTTATTACTTCAATTAATATTTAAAATTATTTTATCCATTTTATTTTATCCATTTATAAAAAAAAAAAAACAAGAAATCCAAAGGACAGCATGAATTAGGGACAAAGAGGCTCAAATTCCTTTTCCTGATTTCTGTGGAACCCCTGGGCATCTCATTATGGTGCTGTGTTTCTAATGTTGTCTTCACCTTTTTCAAGTCCAAAAAGCTTAAAATATACAAACAGGCAAATTATAAGAGGGCAACAGAAGAGTAAAACTTCAGCATAAGGGAAAATGTTACTTTTAATGTTCCCAAGCAGCATGAAATCAAAAAGGTCACATTATATGTCAGGTTACTTTAAATACTATACAGGAAATAATGGAATTAACTATTGAGAAAAAGTAAAATAAAATTTCTTTCTGGAAACTAAGAGGTGAACTATTTAACCCTAAATCTTTACTAAGGAGGCTATATACCTTAATAATGAAAAAAGTTATGTACGAAAATGGTTCTATCTTAAAGCCAAATCACTTTCTAGAATATGTTCTTGCAAAGTTGACTGCATCAATATAAACATAAGTTGCAGATGCTTTTAAACTACATTTTTTTGCCTTAAAAGGTATATATTTCTTTGTTAATAAATTTATTTTTGAAAGGGTAATACATATCCTTGCATTTATAAAGCACATTTCCTTATAAACACTCTAGAACATTTGTTTCTTTACTAACAATTGAATAAATGTGTTTACCTCAACACACTGAAGAAATCCAATGCTGCCATGGAGTTTCTGCTGAATAAATCATTTAAAAGCTTCAATAATTTTAACTCTCCCAAGTGTGGAGAATTCTGATAATCACTGAACTGTGTGGTACCATTTGCAATATAAGTTAACAGAACAGTGCAATTATGCATGCTATTAAGATTTAGAATGACAGCTCAATTTTATGGAGTTCAGTTTGGCTGGAAAAAAAAGCCAACAAAAACTATCCCTATCCAACTTTGACTTCCAAGGTATATTAAACAGGACTTTCTACATCCTCTATCATCATATGCATATAAGGTTTTAACACTAATTTTAAAACTGCCACTACTTCCAATAGCTATAATATTTTATCCAGAAAAAATAATTACTTAGGAATAGCCCCAAATTATTTAATAAGGAAAAATATCAGACAATTGATTTCCAAAGGAATTATCTGAAAGAGAATGCTTACTCACTTGAATGCAAAGAATGCATTCTTCAACTTCCTCTAGTAATCCCCCTCAAAAATCCAGATTAAGTAAACTGTATTACTTTAAAATCCCAAAAGTACACATCTGTAAATTCAATTTGTGTCTGTCAGTTGCTAATGAGCATAAGTAAGAACATAACCTTGCAGCTACTATTTTTATTTAAAAATACAAGAAATAGCACTGCAGACCCATTTCGGTGTCACATTCTTCCATTTCGTGGTCATGCTTAGAGCTACCATTTAGGAAACCATTGGATGAAGTCTCTCCAATTCCATTGGAATAGTGATCAGTCTCCATGTCTACATCATTGCTACAAAAGGAAACAACAAAGCTAATTACAAAAAGATTATTTTAAAACAAAATTTCATTCGACCATACCTCTACTTATGTTACTTCATAATATAATACAGCACAAGGTATTTAGTCAAAACTAACATATTCATGATAAATACACGTATTACTCCTATGAGATGCTCTAGACTTATATGAAAGGAAAAAAAAAACATATAGAAAAAAAAGTTTTTTCCCCAAAGTTTTATACACACACACACACACACACACACACACACACACACACACAAAAGAATGTTCTCAATTCAATCTTCACAATAATCAATACCAATGAAAAAATACTTTTCTGTTCCTAGCTAGCAATAGCTAGGAACATGAAATGCTAGCCTGACATGAAATACTACTAGTGCCCTCATTTTTCTCACTCCTTTCCATAGTACCTAGAATGGAAAGGTCCATTCAGAAAGTCCATCCCATAAAGCTACTTCTCACATTTATATCTAAATTGTTTGAATTCTTCTTCTTCCTCAAAACGTTCTCAATAGCCTAATATTTTTCTTTACTTTCTTCCAAAAAATCCTCAAAATGCTTTAAAAAAAAAAAAAAGACACTTGCAGTCAAGTCGTAGGGTTTCTACTGAAATCCCATCCTTCGACCACTGTAGCACCTCTCTTAAGTCACCTAAATTCCATGGCACTATCAAACCTTGATATCCTTTATAAATGTACTTTTACATTCTGATGTCAGAATCGACTAAATCTATGAATTGATCCCTCTCAAATCTTCTTCTATGCCCTTTTCTATGGGGAAATAATCCAATATCATTATTTCCAATTTGATTTTGAATAGAATTCTCAAAACAATGTATTCAACATTTTTTTCTTCCTTTCTTCATTTGTTGATCTGCTTAATTTCAGAATATCTAATCAAATATTCTACTACTATTTCAAACAATGATTAAGGTAGAACATGTCTCCTTTCTACTCAGGTCAATCTGAGACTAGAGCCTAGATCGCCTAATTTGTCCAATGCATTTTCTATTTTGCTGCTTAATTTTCCTCACCCATGATAACACAGGTTTTTGCTGCATTCTATGAAACATTTCCCCACAGAAACAGTATTACCAATGTTTATGAGGTTTCAAGGCTGGTGTCCAATGTCTAATAATACGTAATTGTGGCTACTTCATATATGTAAACGTACACACACACACGCACATCCCTCCCTGCCTTCAGGCTCTGTTTCTTCTTCCCTGATCCTAGATGCCCTTTTCGTTGTCCAGTAGGGATCCCAGATAGATGGCCACCTTAGACTACACTTTTAATACGCTGCTACTAGTGACTATGTTATAAAACCTAGAGTGATTGCTTACCTGGTGAAGCTATTAATTTGTTGTGATCTTGACACATTTATACTATTCAGTTCTGGAACATTTAAACTGGTTGACTGGTGTTTACTATGACAATAAGATTGATGTGCTTTATTTGATATTATTCCATTACTACAACTTTCAAAACCTAAAGAAAAACAGTAATAAAAGAAAAGAGGAATAAAAGATTTAATAATAAAAGAAAAAAAGTAATTTAATTTGCTCCTGTAGCCAAAGTCTAAATTAAATTAGCCCAGGCACCATACTAAATAACAGATTTACTTAAGGACATAAAGATTATGTAATGAGTGGGAACCTAGCCACTGACAACAAAGTAGATTTTGTTAATGAACTTAAACCTTTGGAAAAGAGGTGAAGAAGTTCTAACATTTATTGTGAGTTTCTTATGGGTCAAAACATGAATACTATCCAAAGTATTAGTACATATTCTCTAGTGACATACATGGCAACCTTTATTCAAAATATGTATATGCTTAAGGTACATTGTGCTGTGACATTTTACTATGGATTTTGGTGGACTTTAATACAAAAAAATACAAATAAATAAGATATTCCCTGCCATTTAATTTAGGTTATTAAAAAATAAAGGGAAATAAAAAAATTCAGCCTTAATAAGGTGCTACTTTCAGATCAAACTTAACACTATAACTTGAAAATACTCCCTAAGTGAAAGACAACCCATACCCTTAAAAAGTTTAACCTACTTCCTAACATTATGACCAGGCTTCAAATAAAAACTATCACCCTCCCCTCATATACTTTTGGGTGGGAAATGCAAATTTGTTTTGCTTGTTATGCATATCTGTTACAAGGGTCTTTCTCTACTCCCCCCCTCCCCTTTATGGAGGAAAGGTATGAGAAGGAAAAGAACAAATGCTTGTTAGTGGGAGGGAGGAAGAGGAAATCAATAAATCATTACTTCCACTTAACTACTAAGTTTTAATGATAATTTATATATTACTGTTCCTATAGGTGTTTCACTCTCTCAACCCCACAAATAAGAAGCCTAGACCCATGAGATCATATTTTTAGTGTTCAAATGGCCACAGGAGGCCATCTAGTCTAACCCTATTCTTCAGGAGGTACAGGAGTGAAGTGACTTGTCTAGGGTAACAGAACTAAGTATCTGAGGTGGGATTTGAACCCAGATCTTCTTGACACCGTGTGTGTGTGTGTGTGTGTGTGTGTGTGTGTGTGTGTGTGTGTGTGTCTCTCTCTCTCTCTCTCTCTCTCTCTCTCTCTCTCTCTCACATCCACAACAAATGTCACTGAATTCTGACCAGGTTGAAATCAACCAAAGAATAATCTGGCTAAAAATCAGCATTTAATGTTTACTTTCAAAAGAAACTTTCTGAAAAACATTTTATGTTATTTTTTTACCCACTTATTAAAAATTGTAAGGAAAAGCAAAATAGCAAGTTTTCTAGATGAACCTCACCAGGAAAATGTGTGGTGTTTCCTTTGCCTGATGCTAAACTGTGGATATTCATTCCATGGCTGGGGCTCATGCTTGGACTACTAAATGGTCGAGGACTAACAGGATAACTGTCTTGAGACTTTGGACTCCGACCTCCTAAACACCTTACTTCACTATCAGTACCATTCACCATTTCTATAAACTGCCGAACCCTAAAGAATAAAAGAAAAATGACATTATAGTATACATTACACAAAGGCATTCAACTTGATGCTTTATCTTAATATTTGACAGTATCTTGCATGTTAATGATTTGAATTCTAAGTGACTGATTTCAGAAAAAAATTTCAGAATTTTGTCAAAATTTTATGTAAATACTGGGGATGGTGGGAAGGAGGTATTCTTTTTGTTAAAAGTAGTTACTTTAGTGACCAATAATTTGAAATGAGATGATTTAAGTTAAGTCAAATATCAAAATAAGATTTTATTTTAAATCATTCATATGCCTAAGAATGATGTTAATAAGATTTCAAGATTAGTATCCATTCAGAATGAGTCTGTATAGGTTCTACTATTACATGAGATTTTCTATGTGAAAATATAACTCTAGAACCAAGATTTCTTAATGCAAAAAATACTGATGAAACAGGTTAATTTTTAAAAAAGAAGTCCCTAAGACATTTATTGCAAGGAACTATTTAAAAAATAATAAAAGACATAAAGTCTAATCATAGATCCTACAATGAAGAATTACAGAAGTAAAACGAACAAGTCATATATCAAAATATTATATTTGTTTTTAACAATGCATGTTTTCACTATTTAAATGTTCCATTTTAAAGGAAGAATCTTACAAATATTTAAATAAAAGCAAAATTAAATTTAAAGTAATTATAGTACTATGCATCAAATAACTTAAGAGAAACTCACTTTAATGTGAACAGGAGATTAGGATTTCTTTCAAGTAAACTTGGATATAACTGTTGTGTTGTTTCAATGGCTTCTCCCATTCTTCCTGCTAATACCAATTTCTGAATCCCTGTTCATTAAAGTAAAGAAAAAGTTTAACTTCTTAAGAACCTAAAAGAATAAAAGTGAGACACCTAAAAAGTCTGCAGTAATTGTTTATTATTTTACTCACAATGATGGATTTCTATTGCACCCTTGAAAGCCTTGGTCTCAAATAGAAATGTGAAGCCACACTTTGAGTTATAGGCATAACAAAAAGAATAACGTTAAATGGCTCACTTAAAAAAAACCCATCATTTTAGGCAAAACAATATTACCAGAGGGAAACTAAGTTATATAGAAATTATGTTTTGAATACTTAGTATTCAATGTGATGACTAAGCAAAGCAATATTAAGGGAAATTAATTATACTAGGGCTCATGCAGTAACTCACTCTCCCAAAAATCTGACTGTGTCTCAGTCAGATTGACACTAAAGTACTTTTTGGGCATAATGTATAATGATAATATTTTGAAGTAACACTGGTCAGGGCACTATTGTGTTTGGTTATGCCCATATAATAAAAAAAAAAAATAGAAAGTCATATGTCTATGTTCAATAAATACAATAGAGACCAATGTACAAATAATGATGAAAATGCTAGGTAAACACTACAGTTTCAAGTATAATTATAAAGACTAAAAACTCACAAAACAAATAAAATTCTTTATTAGGCTCTCATTCCTAATATTTGATTTTGTCCCAAAGGCTTTAAACTGAGCAGTTTTTTTCTTTTTAAAAAATATTTATTTATTTTTAGTTTGCAACATTCCATTCCACAAGTTTTTGAGTTTTAAATTTTCTCCACTTCCCTCTCCTTCTCCCTCCCGAAGACAGCATGCAATCTTATACAGGCTCTATATATACATTCATATAAACATATTTTCACATTAGTCAAGTTGTAAGGAAGAATTGGAATGAACCACGAGAAAGAAGAAACAAAACAAAGCAAAAAAGAGAGAGAGCAAATAGTATACTTCAATCTGCATTCAGATTCTGTAATTCTTTCTCTGGATGTGGATAAAGCATTTTCCATCACAAGCCTTTTGGAGTTGTCTTAAAACCTTTGAACAGTTATTTCAAAAGCAGTAAGTATACTCATGTCAAAATACCTGTTACAAATAAAACAAACTCCAATACAGTCTATGACTGTTCGAGTTAAACTGATTTGCAATTGTAGCAACAACCTTGGTCTCATTAGCACCAGTCCCCACCAACTATTTATATAATTTTTAATACCTTGTACATAAGAAACTTTTGGTTTCAAGGCTGAGAGAATATATGATTTTTTCTTGTAAGTAGGTACAAAGGGCTCAGTCATCAATCAGGAAAACATTTCTCACCAAAAATTTTTGCCAATTATTTTTGTATCAATACATAGAATTCTATGATAATTCTTTCTTATTCACACTTTTTGAAACTATCAAAATGTTTACTAGAATGAACTTTGTATATCTAAAATTATTCTAAAATCATATAAATGAACAACTTAAAATGAAAAGCATTAGAAGCAAACACAAAAAATGTTATAACTTGAAACTTAAAGTTTTAAAAAAAAACCTAAATAAAACACATCAACCATATTACATGGAGTTCTTACTTTGTCTATTCTTAATTGAAGCTAATTCTTCTAGTACGGTCTGGTCTGTAGATCTGGCAAATGCTTCTGCTGTGGCACAGTACCCATGATGTACTAAATAAGATGAAACCATTCTTTAAAAAAAAACAACAATAACAACAAAGAATGAACATATCCTCAATTGGAAAATACATAAATATTTCATCTTTTGAAAGTATTTCTCAGAAATATAGGAATGCTTCAGGTCTCAACTTTTAAAGATGTCTGATTTAGACATCTATGTAGTATTCTAAAAGGAAAAAAAATGTTTCAAAAAGCTGAACGGGCTTAGATTGCTACTTCCTAGAGGTCTCATAGGCATAAATACCATCTTTTTTTCTAAATGTTTACTCCCCTATCACACACCAAGGTCTTCCCTTCACAAAGTCATAGATTTAGAACTAGAAGGAACCTAGAAAGTCATCTACTCCATTTTCATCACTTTACAGATAAGGAGAACTAAAACCCAGAGAGGTGAAGCATTCTGATATCACACAGATCATATGCAGCTAAGCTATGCAGGATTCAAATCCAGGCCTTCCGACTCCAAATTCAGAAATTCTTCCACTGAACATGATACCTTCTTACTTATCCTCTCTCATTTCCACTGACCACACTCTTCCCCTAAATTCTATAATTATATTCAGAATGTATATATTCAAATGTGGCCTCCTATACCTTGTGATTAGCTAAGGTGTTATTGGGAGTAGAGTAGGACAGCTGAATCTCATTCAACATTATACAAATTCCAAAAACAAAATAGTGCCCAACTTCAAAGACATTCTGCTGAAGAGGATGGCACATGCACACATGTAAGTATAATGAAATAATACAAGGTAATGAGTGATCAAAACAAAGGAGAGATCCAAATAAAGTAGCATGGAACTATTTGATGGGGAAAATACTTTAAATTGAGGGCAGGTAGAAGAGAACAAGGAAGACTGCATCAGAAACATGGCATCTAAGTTGGGCTATCGAGCAAATCTGAAAATTAGGAACACATTCTAAGTTTAGAAAAAAACAGTGAGCTCAGACATAACGTCAAGTTTGAGGATCAGCTAAACTAGAATGAAAAGTACATGGAGAGTTATATGGCTGGAAAGGTAGGTTGGTATAGAGAGAACTGAATGCCAGCCAGGCTGAAAGTTTGTATCTTATACTAAAACTATGCCTCAGAAAGTTTATTTTGACAAAATGAACACAAGGAGGCCAATTTCCTAGCTAGTACTACAGTCCAGGTAATTGGTTATGAGGGACTGAACTAGGGTTGTGCCTGGGTGAATGTAAAAAAAGAGACAGATTATGTCATCAAGACAAACGGAAAAGTTTAGTAGAGGTAAAGATTTAGCAAGGAGATGGAAGTTCCAGTTTTAGAAATGTTGAGTGTCAAGTATTGACAACACAGCAGGTAGAGATATCCAACAGGCACCTGGAGATGTAGGGCTGGAGTTGAAGATAGAGATTTGGAGTTAATATGTAAGTGAGACACTTGCCAGAAAAACTTTAAATTCATGAGACCTGATGAGATCTTCATGTGAGAAAGAACAGAGAGCAACACGAATGAGTAAGTGGGCAAGAAGAGGGCCCAAGACAGAGACTGGGAACAGTCATACTTTTCACAGGCAGGAAAGGGATGAAAAAAGTAGTTAGAAAATAAAGAAAACTAGGAAAGAAGGGTTGTTGCCATGAATCAAAGGGGCACCTTGATTAACATAATTAAAACCTGTAAAATTTCTAGGAGATAAATACTAAGAAAAGGCTATCACAAATGTAGTAGTTAAGAAATCACTGGTAACCTATGGGGGAAGGGGGGCGGGCAGAAAAACTAAGGCAAAAAAAACCCAAACAAATATTAATTAGGAATCCTGAATAAGAAACTGCTAACAAATTCTAAATAAGTGACTGGTCAGGGATTAATCTCTCAATAAATACTGTGGGACAGCATAGACAGATAAACATTACTGAATTATGTTAAATACAAAGTCAATTAAATTATTCATAAAAAGATTTAATATAAAAGACAAGAACAATTTATTGTTAATTAACATAAACCTTATGCTTTTCTGAAATACATACTAGGACTATCTCTGGTGTTCCTGAAGCAGCTAGATGGCATAATGGATAGAGAGCTGGTCTGGAGTCACTAAGAACTAGGTTCAAATCCAGCCTCAGACACTTAACTAGGTATGGGACCCCTAAACTAGTCAGCCTCTGTCTCAGTTTTCTCAACTGTAAAATGGGGATGATAATAAGAGCATCTTCCTTGTAAAACTGTTGTGAGGATCAAATGAGATAATATTTGTCAAACACTTACCACGGTGCCTGACACATAGTAGGCACTACATAATGCTTACCTCGTCCCACTAAAATTAACAAAGCATTCTGCAAAAATTAAGTGAATCTAACTTAAAGACAAAAGAAAATTTACCAAAGGGAACAGTTTCACCAATAAAACTGTCACTTCAACTAATTTATTTAATTTTTTTTTATTAAAACCACACATATCTGCTTAGAGCTAAACAAATTACCTCTTCTTTCCTCTTTTACAAATATGGATCTCAAGGAAACAAATGTCAACTTGCTGATATTATTATGCCAAGGGATCTTGGTAACTAATTATGACCTAAAAAAATCACAGAAACTAATAAAGCCATAATTATTCCTCTACAAGCCTCTAACAGCCTCCAGACATAACCATCCTTTAGGTTACAAGACTCTAATTTTATAATAGCTTCATTCTTGATGATGACTTTGGTGCACAAAGCTGGGAGAGCCCTGCTTCTTTCAAAGTGCTAACTGAAGCTGTCATAACTCTGCCACACTAGGAGGCAATGGCACTAGAGAAGTAGCCACCAGTTATCATCCATTTCACTAGAAGCTGAGGGACATTTTTAATACTACTTTTTAATAAATTTTTTTAATGCTAGAAAATTTCTCCATGGCATACTGTGAGATAAGCTAGGCTAAATATGTAAAAGCACCAAGTATTTAAGGAATGCAAGCCTTACCTAGTGTACACAAATGCCTTGTCCAAGTTCTAGTAGTGAGCTAAAATTCAATTAACCCCAGTAGAATAATTACTACCTAGTAAAATGGTACAGTAGATATGACATCAGGCCCAGAATCAATAAGACCTAAATTCAAATTCACTTTCAGATACTTAACTAACTGTGTAAATCTAGGCAAGTGACTTAACCTGGTTGTTTGCCTCAGTTTCCTCCTTTGTAAATGGAGAATAATAATAGCACCTACCTCCCAGGTTGTTGTTAGGATTAAATGAGATAATAATTATAAAGTGCTTAGTATAGCACCTGGCACCCAATTAGGTGCCATATAAATACTATTTATTGTTGCTGTTGTTATAAAATGTGCTATCTAAAATTTTTTTCACCCTCTATCCATAAGTCTAAATATGAGCAATTACTCTACTAGGTATGCCTAACAGTGTGATGCTTATTTTTACTACCTAAATTCTTAAAGCTATACTTTCTATTCTATGGAATTAAATCCTGTGAGGATGATAAATGACGACTCCTAATGTTTGGGGAAAAAAACGATAATTTGGGTGTAAGTAATTTGTAACCAATTAATTATATGATTTAAGAAGAACATGTATTTTTAAAGTCTTCTAAGACTGGTAAGTTGCCTTACAAGTTTATTTCTATTTAAGGGTTTATTATTATGTAACTCAATCATGTTTGTATTATCTTCCCATTTCAAATTTGGGTTCTATAATAGCTTACTGGGGAATAGACAATTAAGCTCTATCCAAAATGTGTGACCTGATTACACTGTCTAAATTCTATTTCAGGTCATGGAAGTACTGGAGGAATCTTCACTTTTATTCCTATGTGCAGTTACATCAAAATGAACAACTCCTAACGTCCACATATTAGAGAATTCTGGTCAGTCACTCACTGAACTGATGGCATGGCCAAGAGCAGATTAGGAAACATACATTTCACCCCAACAATTTACGGATGTAAGGCCATAATTTGACTTGTCATTTCTGGTTAGCTGCCTGCAATCCCACATATAGCTACTATATTATCCAGACTATGTTGCCTACCTTCCTTTGTCAGACCCAAAGGCTTATACTCAATCACCCAATATTTTTATTTTAGTCTCAGTTGTTGTTCAGTCGTTTTTCAGTCATGTCTGACTCTTTATGACCTTACTTGGGGTTTTCTTGGCAAAGGCATTAGAGTGGTGTGCCATTTCCTTCTCCAGATCATTTACAGATGAGGAAAATGAGGCAAACAGGGTTAAGTGACAGGGTCACATAAAGCTATTAAGTGTCTGAGGCCAGATTTGAACTCAAGGAAGACAGTCTTACTGACTCCGAGCCCAGCACTCTATCCACTGTGCCACTTAGCTGCCCAGCTAGTCTCAAAATTAAGACAATTACTCTGTGACAGAATTTAAAGTTTATCATTAAGGTGATCATACTTAAATAAAATAGACTGCTTTGCATGTGAAAAATTTCTCTGCATACCAAAAGAATACCAACTGCCAAAATATTTTATAAAATGCAATTTTTGAAAATAGTTCAAACTACTTTACTCTTACTTTTGTATCATGGTCTGCCATTCTCCTTCTCTATCTCCAATAGGAAACCGGTCTATTTGTGCCTGTATTTTGGTTCTCCATTCTCGCATATAGTCTTCTATATCAAAGACAAATGGATGTTGCCCAAAATTGGCATCTACCACCTCTCCTGGTGTCTGTAGCCCCACAGTAGGATACAAATTTGGCTGTAAGACAATATATTTCATTAGTTTCTTTCCTAATAATCCAATTTTTAAAAATTCTTTCTTGGAAAGAATGTTTCAAAATCAACATTTTTTCACTATAATAATTGTTTTTAAAAAGGTTTTTTTAAGTTTTTAAAAAGCATAAGTGAATTTATTCTATATAGACTATAACTATCAATTAGTAGAGGTTATCTAAAATTATCATTAAATAATCTAGTCCTGTAACAATCATCATAAGAAATACAGAACAAAAAACAATCAACAAAAATCAGGCAGGAAGGTGGCAAAGTTTTTCTCCTCACAAAACTATTTCTAAACATGTATCTTTCTGAAACATAAGAAATTATTTGAGTATTCAAATATATCTATAGGATTATGTTATCTGAAAAGACAATTTCTGTCCTCAAGGAACGTATATATGTTAATATACAAATGAAATAGTGTTATGTAAAGCACTTCACAAATTTTAAAGGTCTATATAATTGTGAGCTATATGATTAAGTATAGACGGATATATTCATACACACTTGCATGAGGAGTTACCACCTTAATTTATTTTTAAGGATAGGTCTCCCTATTTCACCCAAGTTAGAAATGTATTGAACTTTGGTTCTGTTTCTGGTCAGGGTCAATTTACCCCTCTTTAGGTATCCTGGGCTCTGTCCTTCCCCACTCCCCTATACTCCCCCTTCCCCTTCCACCCCCCCCATCACGGAGATCCGCCATACTAATGCTGAACTTGGTACAAACACCCAATTAGCCTAACCCTCTGAACCACAGAACTCCAAAGTTCAAGAGTTCCATCAACCTCAGGTTCATTCACTGGTAGCAACATTACTGGTGTGTGTACACCTGGCTATACCCTACTCTTACCTATATAGATATATTCTTGTAGATTGTAGATTGCACCTTTAAAGTGTATTGATGTGAAATCCTTACTGTACACATAATGAATTTTGACTGTGCCTACGCTATCTTCATCTTCTACTAACATTTAACAGAAACCATCAAATAAAAAGGTAAAGAAAATGTTCACATAATCTTTAGGCAATGCTGAATAATAAGACTACAAAAAGTGAGGAATTCCTAAATTATATTAAGATACATATGTGAACAAACATATGCACACACACAGACATACACACCCCCCAAGATGGGGGATGGATTAGAACGCTTGGCAAATAAAGACATTTAATAAATGCTTGCATTGACTGAAGTCTAGAGGCATATATTATGAAATTTTGTGAACCTAAACATGTAAAGATCTAAGAAAAATTAGTGAATTCCAGCAAAAGACCTCTCAGATTTGTGAAGGGCATAGAGGTAATCTAGTTTAAAAGATGACAGCATTGTGTAAGAATGCTCAAGTACTCCTAGCTCTTTCATTGGCTGTTTAACCCTAGGCAAATCACAACCTCTATGAGCTTCAACTCCCTAATTTGTGATACTGGCCCCACATATTTCACATAGGTTTTTACGGAGATCTAATTAGGTGATATATGTAAAAGTCCTATGAGAGGTATGAAGTGCCTTTAACATTATATGTTACATAATAAGAGCATGGATGCTTAACATTAGGGCCCTTCACTGATACATGCACTCAAGGAAATTAGAGAAGATAAAAAACAAATTTTTTAAACATATGTTGAAGGGCATAAGTACAACAGGTGGAAACCAGATGCTGTAAGCACTATCTGATATGTAACCAGAAATCAGAAACAAAAGGAAATAAGAGAAAACAGAAACTCTACTAAAAAGTAAACTAAAAGAAACTTTACTAAAAAGTAAAAATGTTATCTGTGTTTTAACAATCTTCCTGATTCAACAAAATTATACTTTTATATCTGGAAGTGAAGGACCTACTCCAACCCCCTTAATTTAATAAGGAAAATGAAGCTTAGAGAAAGCACATTATTTTTTCTATTAGAAGCAATACTTAGAGGATTTTTTTTTATTAGATAAAAGGGCAGCTAGGTGGTGCAGTGAATAGAGCACTGGCCCTGAAGTCAGGAGGACCCGAGTTCAAATACGGCTTCAGACACTTAACACACTTACTAGCCTTGTGACTTTGAACAAGTCACTTAACCCAACTGCCATCCAAAAAAGCAAAAAAAAAAAATTAGATAAAGACTTATTCTATAATAAAGGTTATCAACATAGTGAACCCCATCCATAAAAGTAATAAAATCACAAAAAAAGAGCCAGGCATATTTTTTTTTTAGAGCAATTGGGGTTAAGTAACTTGCTCAAGGTTACATGGCCAGTCATCTCTGGGTACGGTGCTAAGTATCCGAACCCGGACCTGATCCCCAAGTCATCCTGACACTGGGGCTGGTGCTCTTACTTGCTGAGCCACCTGGCTGCCCCTAAGCAATTGGGGTTAAGTAACTTGCTCAAGGTTACATGGCCAGGTGTTTCTGGGTGGGTGCTAAGTGTCTGAGCCCGGATTCGATCCCCAGGTCATCCCGACACTGGAGCCAGTGCTCTTACTCACTGTGCTACCTGGCCGCCCCCAGGCATATTTTTAAAATATACTTATTCAACATTAACATAATTTATTCTGTTCTAATGAATAATAACTCATTTATTTGTAATAAGGTATTAAAAATTTGGAGAATACTATTAACAGAAATTCAAACTTCAAAATATATGACGTTTGCTTCTAGATGTAAAATTAAATGATCCAATGATAAGTTGAGACAACTTAGGTCTAGCTCATATAAAATAAATTAATATGACTTTTGGATATATAATCAACATTATAGTAGAAAATTTTCATGTGGGTAAGGGAAAATGAAAATCCTAAGTTTTGACTTCCTAAAAAAACAGGTTTGATTTGAAATGCCTGTTTTCCAATGATACATGTAGGATTAAGTAGATTGCTAACATTGCTGTGTTGCCTGCAGTGGACTAGAAATAAGAGCCCTTTTATAGATCCTTTCATATGTATAGTAGAAAACTAGACAAGAACTTTTTAATGTTCTTTTCAAATGTTAAAAAATGCTAAAAACCTCCTTTAATCTATAGTATAGAAGAAAATTAGTTTAAATATACTATACGTACAAAATTCCAGTTAACATTTTTAAAAAGTTTTGTTCTACAAAGGAAATGATGCGTAGAAGTGTCCACTCTTTAAAACCTTTGGATGTAAATCATTTAACTTTTGTGGTTGTTTTGAGTGGAGACCGGACTTTTACTGACAAAATAAACTCTTTCCATTAAAGTGGATAGGTACCTATTTTGTAATTTAATAAGTCTCAGGGGTGCACACAGGACCTTTAGAGCTTAAGTCTCTCACCTAGGAATCAGAAACTCTTAAGAGAAAGTCATTGAATCCATTTCTCCCTAACTCCAAGATTAATTCACTGTCACAGTGCCTCTTGATTTAATTATTAATGATAGATTACAGGGGCAGCTAGGTGGCTCAGTGAACATAGCACCGGCCCTGGAGTCAGGAGGACCTACGTTCAAATTCAGCCTCAGACACTTGACACTGTGTGATCTTGGGCCGCCTCCCACCTCCAAAAAACCAATATATTATAGTAACCTTACTGTTAGAAGGGAAGTGCTATCTTTTTAAAATGAAGAATGCTACTATTAAAAGGGCAGTCATGTTCCTAAATCCATAACTAAATTAATCAGACTGTGGATTAACATAACATTTCTCAAACTCGGGTGAAGATCCCTGAAAAAATTGTCACAAAAACTTCTAAGAAGTTTCCAGGCCCCTAAGCTACAGAGAAGTAAATTAGTGTTTTGGAGTGCAGTAGCAAGGCCAGCTCTCCCCAATTTTTAACATCTTCAGCTTGCCCAGCAGCAGATTTGGTCTGATCTGTTGCATTCATCTTGCGCTGGTAATTAACAAAGAGCTCCTACTGCAGAAATATGACACAGGACAAAGATTGTTCACATGGGCCCTTGTGGCTGTGATACATGAAACAGGAAGTCTATAACAGGATAGCTTGATTGATTGATGGGCTTGATTCATGCTACATAACCCTGCTTAATGACAGAAAGAAAATAATTGAGTAATTTAAAAAAAAAAATAGCAAAATTGGTGGCAAAAAACACCACTAGAGGGAATGGGTCTTCTCAACTCATTTCTACACCTGCCCATAAGACAAGAGTTATTTAGCAAACAAAATATAGATTGATCTACTATAATTTGTTCTATAGGCTTACAGATGTAATGTAAACCATTGTAAACCAAAAAGCCAAATGGCCACTGAGGCCTTTGTCCTCTACAGATATAACCCAAAAAACTTTATCACAAAAATCTTTAAAAGCAGGTAAGTGATTAAAAATTATATATAATCTTTGAAAAAATAATTCAATAACGCCATTTAAAGGTAGAATCTTTTAATCTTCCAACATTAAAAAAATGAAATATTTAAATTTTTAAAATTTAATTTTGTATTAAAACCCTCTACATGGACCAGTTTACAACAAATGCAGAAAACTGCAAAGCTGGATATAACAGTTCAATCCAGTCCCTAGCTTAGAAGGTTTACACTCACACAGTAATAAGAGGAATGTGATCTCCATGCATGGCATCTAAATACTACATATGAACACATACTATACATACATACTTATATTTCTTCTATCATAAAACTTTATATATACAAACTAAGATACAAAATATACTCTAAAAAGATTGTTTTATCTTACCGGTAGGTCTGTGAAGGCTATACCTGTAAAATATAAAAAGATAACTGGTATTAGAATTGCTTTTCAAAAAAAAAAATAGAATGCTATACACCTGGGTGATCATCAGTTTATACAACTGAGTAAACATCAATTCTAATGACAAAAGGTGGTATAATATAGAAATGGGTCAGCTCATGGAGTCAGCAGGCACAATGTAAATTTGAGCTCCAACATTTACTAGCTGGCCTCATCTATAAAATAAGATTAACACTTCTAGTACATACCCCTACCTCACTCTGTAAACCTTCAAACTCCCTATCATGTATATGTTATTATTATGCTGACACTGCTCAAAATATTATTCTAATTCCACTTTAGGGAATTACTTTTAAGCCCTAGAAAGCAGTTCCAAAGAAAGTAAGTGGCAAGATTTGCCACCATCATATAGTCCAAAAAATATACTCTGAAGGCAATTACAAAGGCTAGTTCTAAAAACACTTCAACAAAGAGCAGGATTATTGGACAGTAGCATTACTGAAATAAAGGTACAGCCTATAAAAAGGTAATTAAAGATCGACATTCATTTGGACATATAGGTACTGGTATTGTTAGTTTAAATTTTTTTAAAAATTATTATGTTATAATCACATTACACAAGTCTGGCCTAAAAAAATGGTACCACCTACAAATTGTCTACAAGGAAGCTTCTGGATTCAGAACCCCTTGCCTCCCAAACCACTATTTTTATAGTATCTTAAAAATATTTTTAAAATAGAGAACTTTCATGTTGCATTGGCAATAGAAATACTAAACCAAATGTTTTTTTACACCATAAAAAAATGGTGTAAGTTTTATACCAAAAAAATACTTATTTCAGTTTTATTAATAGCAGAGAAAGTAAAAAATCTGTGCACCAAAGAAAATTAATTCATTCTTCAGAAATCTAAAAAAAAGAATGTCAAACAATGCAAAATAGGAAATTTTATGTTCTTTTCTAACATCGGTACAACATTGATAAATTCTTAAGTTCTTATCTTCTTTGAAGACACCAGCAATGTTATAACATGAACATTTTCTGATAACTTTTTGCTTTACTAAAGACAAGATTGTATTGATTAAACCTTTCCAAATATTTGAGTAGCAAATCTATTTTAGTTTTAAGAAATGAAAGTTTTAAGATCTTGTCAAAGGTTGACAGCTATCAGAGAAAACATACATCTAGTTCTATATAACAAACTCCACATAAATACATACATATACACATACACATGCACATTTCACTTTTTAAAACTGGGTATATTTTTAGACAATTTTTAAACTAACTCCACTTTTTAATTCATTCTCAGAGGAAGTACTTTTAAAATATTCAGCTGACAATTAAGAAAATCATTTAGTTGCAACTTTTAAAAATACATGAATTGACTATTAGCTCATTTGCCTTTAATATTCATTGTCAATTTTTTCTAAAAATTGTTTTAATTTAGTATATATAGGAAAGTGTTCCAATAGACCAGATTATGAAATATAAGTAATCTACAAAGGACAGAAATTGGACTTCCTAGTCCAATTCCTTCCTATGGCTGAACAATAATTAAACATTACTTGCCTCGTCTGGAAGAAATGCCTCAGACATTGCCCCAAAGTACTCAAATATTTTATAAGTAATTAAGACATGACTCTATTAGGTACCCGGTTCTTCCCTACCACTTTTAAATGCCTAAGGGAAAAATATATTTAAATTTAAGACTTGTGAAAATTTGCTAGTAGTTGATAAATCAAATGGAGTCAGTCTCCTTCCCTTCCCACTTACCCTCCAAAAAACTTCTTTTAAATAAAGCATAAATATTTTAAGAACCTTAACTAAAAAGACTACCTATAATCATGCTACCTTTTAAAATTTGAGAAGAAAGCATCTATTATAGTTTGACATTCATATCTTTTACATACAAAGTTAATTTCTTCTTGTTCAATAAAAGATCAATAATGTACATTCAACCAAACACTAAACACACTACAACTCTTATCATAATGTTATCTTTTAAAGTTTAGAGCCAACTGTCTTTTATTAGATGTATTCAAAACTCTAGTCTCATTTTCTTGAGTTTAATATGCTGTAAGATCAATCTTGTACATTCAGTTTACCATCTTGAAAAATTGAAATCAAGGAGAAACACAAAGACTGTTTTGACAAGGTTGCACTAAAATATTAACAGCAAACAAATAAGAGAGCTTATTTTCCTGGGGAAAAAAAATCTTAGCCATTACAATCACCTTGAACCTTTAAGAATCACATATGTAATCTTGATTAGTGGCCCTGATCAAAATCCCTCTGGACAGCCATAAAACAAGCATCCTTTGTGGTGAAAAGGAAGCAGAGACAGCCCTTGCTACAATAAGATGCCATAAGCACTTAACCAGATTCATAATCACGTAATGAAAACTTGAATTTTTAATAATTAGAATATGAAAAGGAACCACAAATCATACTCACAAAGTAATAACAGTTCAAGGAACAATTGTTATTACTAATATAGCTGGAGATTCAAAACATTTCCTGGGAAGAACTGCTATGTTGTGTTGGAAAGATTTGTAAGGTATAGAGAAACTTGTATATTCTGATTTTAAAATTCTATTTCTCTGCTAAGAGCAATTTCTTCCAGCCTCCTTTTCATAGTTGCAAGATAATGTATTTATATTTATCCTATTTTATTTTTACCCCCACCCATTTCCCCCGAATAGAAATAATTCCTTGTTAATAAAGTACCTGTTTTTATAGCTTATTGAGTTTTGGCTGTTTTTTTGTGGTTATTCTTTGAAGTATGCACTGAGGCTGTCCCCAAGAAGGGCGTTACTACCAGTCCCAGTCTTCATTCTGGAAGAAGGTAAATTGCAAGTGGAATTAATTGTAGGTTGGTGGCCTAAGAAATTGTTGGTGATGTATGAGCCAATTCCACGATTTTAGGCCAAAGTAAAATTTCGGCAGCTAAGGAAGGGTAGAGACTCATGAAAGCAAGAGCTGCAAAAACCCAGAATTGGAATGCACTATTCCTAGTCTTGTACCTAGAACACTGCTTATCTTTTAAATTCTATAAAATGACTCAAACTGCTAAATATTTTTAAAGTGTTAGGGTTGTTCTTTTCTTTAAAGAATGGAATTTTAGATTAGCTTAGAAAAGACTGTAAAAATCTGCTTCTGATAGGAAATTTATGCAGTAAAACTAAAGCCTATATTCAACTTTAAATGTATTATGTCCTATGATCCAAAAATACTATTTTTCCTAGTAATTTTAAGTTTTAGGTTTGTCCAACCCTTTACTAATCCTTTTTCTCCCTTATGACCCGCCCTATTTTTCTTTTTTTAAAGAAAATACCTACTCACCTTCATGCCTCTATATCGCAGCCACCATCCTTTATCCATCCTTCTTTAGCAGGACATTCCTCATAACATGTTAGTCATATACTTGATTGGTAGCAATTAATCTTTTTCAACCATACCACTGTTCCCCCTGCTCCCCAAGGGCTGATGATGTTGCATGAGCAGCATTCTCAGCTCTTGCTGCACCAGGAAATGAACCACAAAATAAACCTAAGTTTTCTACACAGCAAAGCAGAAAACTCTCCAATCTAGATAGTTTTGTGGTATTGCCATAGTTCTTTTTTCTATCTCTGAAATATAATTTTAAATAAAAGTAAAAATTCCCACAATTTTCACAAATTCATTTGTCTGACTAGAACACACAACCCTATATCTACTGCATCTACAGTAGACAATCAAAAATCAAGTATACCTACAGTGTTGTAAAGATGAAAAATGTAAAAACCTGTTCTAGAATCAGAACATTTTCTTATTTTACATGCAATAAATTATCTCAGTACCTAAACTATGTCCATTCTTTGTGTAGAAGCAGGTATTGTTGATAAGGTTTACACAACAGCCAATGACATCACCAGTTGTAAAAGTTGGTCCATAGGGTTGTCCCGTTCCAGAAGAACAAAATGAATGTCCATCATCTCCATGGTAACCATATGAATGTTTATCCCAACCTAAACCGAAAGCAGTAATTTATTTATTGTACTTCATGTTTTATGTAAGGAATTTACTTTCTTTGTAATGGATTTATTCATTTAAGACTAATGATAAATACATAAAAGCCCATTAGAAGAATACAGAAGAGCTACAAAAAAAAAACCCAAATTCTCATTTGTACATTTAAATTTCTAATCACTGTATTAGAGTGTTTTTCAAATATTATAATGGTCTTGTGATAAAAAAGAAGCTATAGTTATGAAACAGAGTACTTCCACATGACAAAAAAAATGTAAATGTATTATTTGCAGAGTAACTTTATCACGCTCTTTTTTAAAAGGATGTTCATACATATTATGTCCTGCCTTTTACATGATATTTGAAAAGCAACCCATAATTAGAGAGAGAGAGGGAGAGGGAGGGAGAGAAGGAGAGAGGGGGGAAAAAGGAGAGAGAGGGAGAGGGAAGGTGAGAGAGGGAGAGAGACAGAGATGTTCTGTTCTATCCTTGTTTGACAGGACAGGGTTTTGATAATAGTAGATCACCTTGGTTATTAATTAGGTGATTCAAATATAAAGGTTAAGCATTTTGTGATCCCACAGGGTAGCATCATTTATAATATTAAACCATTTGAACAGAACCTGAACTACAGATTATTGCTATCACAATACTATATTTACATTAGAATAGGTAACTTTCACTTTATATTAACTGTCATTTTAAACAATGAAACATTATTTAAAAAATACCACTATGCTCTTTATATTTTTACAACATTTATTATTACATAGATGCTGTTAAGATGCCCTAGCAAGTAAGACATTTATTTAAATACAATTTGAAGCCAAAATGAACTGGCTTATAAAAAAAAAAAAAAGCATTTAATACAGCTCTGCATTAATGGTTTTAATTTCAAAATTTCAAAAAATCCAACTCAGTTTTGCAAACTAAAAGGAGGGAAGAATGGTGCAGATAAACATGAGATTCACTAAGATACATATTTTGGAGATATATTTGCCATCCTAATTATGTTTTCCTTAAGACAAATATAAAAATCAGTTTATATTCCTGAGTACACACCAAATGGGTGAGGCAGCTTAGGGGTATATTAGTGGTTGGGGAAAGCCCACATGAAAAAATTAGAACTGAAAAAGTTCTAATTTTGAAAGTTAAAAGACTATAAAAAGGTACAATGATATACTCTTAGCTTTGCATTAACCTAAATCACCTCTAAAGTCCATTCCAGCTCTAAAATCTATGATCCTAAGAATAAAAGTTACCCTTTTCTTAGTCTGTCTTTAAAACAATCCAGCCTCCCCTTAGAATCCACAACTTAGACAATCAACTAAAAATATTCTTTATTCCTCGCACATTTAAAGCTGTCACTAATCCCAAATATGAAGACAAATAGCAGCTACCTGCAGTGCTACACTATACTTCAAACACAAGTATACCTGGTAGTCTATTCATGTTCACACCTTGAGCAGAAAGACCAATTCCCATGTAACTGTAAAAAAGAAAAGCAGGTTATTCCTTATATAAACAAATTATGAACAGTATATGACACAATCAGAAACATGCTTAAGACACATGGAGATTGATATAGTGTCAATTGATTTGCTGGGTTTGTAGGAAAAATCACAATTCAAATTCATTGAGTTACAAAAAAGAAATATCACCCACCCAAGAGGAGCAGGGCTGTAATCAATAAAATACACTCAGTTCACAGGAAAACAAAACAGCAATAATAATTACTCCTTTTACCAACATTTATAAATCCCTTCCTACTAACCTATAGAGTATGATCTTTAATAACAGCTTATCAGCCCAATGAAAAATACAAAATCCTTTTTGGAAGGAAGAAATTTTTCAGGCAGGCCTTTTAGAACAAGTAGAAAACCGAAGGAAAAGGCATTCTCATATAATGTAATATTATTAACATTTTAAAATATTTAAAAAATATAATGATTCTGAAATAGATTTCTGGCAAACTGACAAAATCCAATACAACAAAGACCCACTGATTTAATTATCAAGATGCTATATGAGCTAAGAGTATGAGGAAAAGAACCAGAGATTCTACTCAAGTAATCATGACTGTAAGACAAAAAAACAACATGAAAAAAATCAGGGAATAGTGGAAGGGGCAGAGATTTCATATTTTTTATTGTGATTTCTGTTTACCATATTCACTTGTAAAATTTCTTCCCTTTTCTATCTCTTTGCTAAAATAAGTGCCAGGAGTGAGCAAACTGTAGTTTTGGCCTTGGCTCAGATTAAAAAAAAAAAAGACTATGTCGTGGATATATTCTCTCTCTCTCCCATATACACACATATATACATACACACGTACATAGGCATCAACAGGAAATATTATAAAATGAAAAGAATAATGTCTATGGAATCAAAGAATCTGGGTTTTAATCCTGATTCTGCTACTTACTGTATGATTTTGGCCAAGTCACTTATAAACTCTTTTTCTTCATCTGAAAGTTGGGGAGGTGCATATTTGAGGAATTGGACTATGCAACACTTCTTAACCTGGGTCACAACCCACAGTTTAAGAAGTGCTGAAGGGTTTAGGAATGGAAAAATTTAAGACTATATGATCCTGAAGTCAATCAATCACAACAAGCACTTATTAAGCACCTCCCTGAATTCTAGGTACTGTGCTAGGTGCTAGGGATACAAAGCAAGAAGAAATGAGGAGAGGAAAAGAGAGGAGACAGGAGAGAAGAAAAATAATTCTTAAGATTCTTACATTCTATCAAGGAAGACAACAAATCTAAGTAAATACAGAGTAAGTCTTTTAAGAAGTAGTAAAATAGAGTTCAGGAGAGCTCTAGCAATGTGAGGCTAGAATCTGGTTACAAGGGTGTGCTTTAACTATGTATGTCAAAGGAAAAAAAGGATGCTATGAGGTAGATGGGAGGAGGGAGTAAGTGCAATGCAGACATAAAGGACTATCAGTACAATGGCACAGAGAGAAGATGAAGCGTCTTATGTGAGGAACTGAGAAATGGTCAGTTTCGCTGGATAACAGAATGCAAAGGTAGGAAGGTAAAATGAGACTGGAAAGATAGCTAGCGATCACATTTTGAAGAACTTTAAAAGCCAAACAAAGTTTACATTACATTACATTACTAGAAACGACCACTGGAACCACTGGAAAAGATTACTTTGACAGCTGTGTGGAGAAGAGTTTGTAATAGGAAGAGATCTGAGGTAAGGAAAACTAACTGAGGGACCACTGAAGCAGTTCAGATGACATCCTGAACCAAGGTGGTAGCTATGCAAATACAGAAAAGGAATTGGAGATGAGAGGAAAGCAAGGGTAAGATCTTACCCTAGATTTCAAGGAATCCATAAACTTACATGTGGGGGAAAAATACATCTATTTCAATACAACTGGTTTCCTTGGTAATTTGAAAAACATTATCCTGGGGATAGGTTTTACCAGAATGCCAAAGGGGCCCATAACAGAAAAAAAAGATTAAGAGTCCCTATCACAGAAGCAGAAACAGCCAAGATTTTGCTACTGATTGGATGTATGGAGTGGGAAAGAATAAAGAGTTAAGGATAATGCCAAGATTAAGAACTTGAGAGACAAAAAGATTGGTGATCTCATAAACATACATAGAGAAGTTTGGGAGTAAGATAATGATTTGTTTAGGACATGATATAATTGAGATGGCTATGAGATATCCAGTCTGAAATGTCTAATAGGTATCTGGTAATGATATACTAGAGCTCAAGAGAGACCTCTACTGGATATACCAAAACTGTGAGTCAGTCAGGTAGTCAATAACGATAAATGAAACAGTTAAACCCATGGGAAGTGCTGAGATCCCAGAGGGAATAGAAAAAGGAAAAAATGTACAGGATAGAACACTGTGAATACCCACAATTAAGGGGTGTGCTGTGGATGATGAGACAGCAAAGAAAACTGAGAAGGAGCCATCATACAAGAGAACCAGGAAAAGCAGTATCATAAAAACCCAGAGAAGTCCAGAAGGATAAGATTTTTTTTTAAAGCAATTAGGGTTAAGTAACTTGCTCAAGGTTACACAGCCAGTTATTTCTGAGTGTGGTGCTAAGTATTTGAGCCCGGATTCGATCCCCAGGTCATCCCGACACTGGGGCCGGTGCTCTTACTTGCTATGCTACCTGGCCGCCCCAGAAGGATAAGAATTTTAATAAAACCATCAGATATGACGACTCAAAGATAGCTGGAGAGAGCAATGTCAGCTGTGTAACAAGCAAGTATGAAAAGAGTTTAACAATGAGGGAAGAAACAGGCCTGTAAGTTTAGAGACTTTCCCACCAAAGGTTTGGAAAAAGGGAAGGGAAGAGATAAGATTACAGCCTGAGAGGACATTAAGGTCTAGTGAAAGGCTTTGGTCAATGGAGGAGGCCCGAGATATTTCAAAATAGTAGAGAAAGAGCCAGAAGAGAGGTAGAGGAAGGGAAGGTGCAGATATGATTAAAAGGACAATCTGCTGGAAAACATGAAATCAAGGGAACAAGTTTTGGCAACAAGGGACACCTAATTATCAGTTGGGAAGAAAGGTTAAGACTCTTTCAAGGAAAACACTAGGATCCTATATTTAGGAGAAAGCTCCAAGGAATGAAGGAGAACAAAAAAGTAGTAGTTGCAAGGTAACTGAAACATGGTGTTTGTACTTAGTATTCTCTTTTTAAATATCTTTTAAATTAATAATCATAACAGAGTACCTGTACTCTAAGAAGATAAAGGAAAAAAATATGCACTAGAGCCCCAATTTATTTTCCTAGTCTAGTATCTACTGGAAGCATTGGCAGAATCCTATTCCTTGGTCAAGTTTATGCCTTTTACCTCAGGTACCAAAGGGAAAACTAGTCAGGAACAGAATAGTAAATACAACTCACTAATCATAACTCCATCCTAAGGAGACTGCCTCTTTTTTTTTTTAATACCCCTTAGAAAAGAGTGTAAACAGTTGATTTTACTTTTTTCATAAGCAATCCTGCTGTCCCTTATAGTTCATCCCCTTCCCCTCCACCTTTTGATTTCCTAACAATCTATTCAATGTCAATCAATTAACCTACTAAATAATCTAACTTATATCCACAAATTTACTTAATTCAATTTTTTGGTTGAACAATGTATCTTTCTACCTTGCCATTTATAATGCAGTCAGTACACTTTTATTCACTATTTTTTGTGCTATTATGAAAATTAAAAATTGTAGCATAAGATCATTGCCAAGCTAAGCTGAATAAAACCCCAAATATATGTATGTTTTGGGGCACACATAACAGGGGATCTATCACCAGCACAATGTAAGCTTCCATCGTTAGTTTCAAGGGTTCACTGCTTCAGTATTACAAATATTCAACCAATTACCTGAACCACAAATGATTCATTTAACAAATATTTATTGGAGAAAGGCCTTAAACTCAAAGCATTGTGCTAGGAGCTATAGGTGATACAATGATGGAAAGGATAAGGAAAAACTGAAGGAAACTTTAGAAGTTATCTATTTCAAACTCTCCATTATGATAGATAAGGAAACTGAGGCATAAAGTGATCTGAATTGACTTGCCAAAAGTCACACAGCAACTCAGTTATTAGTAGCAGACCTAGACTAAATCCCAGGTCCCCCAATTACAAATCCTTACTTACTGCTATATATTCACAGTACTCAAAATAAAAAGATCTAGTTATAAAATCAAGTGGGAGGTAGGAAAAATATTGATGTAATAGCTACATATGTTAAAAAAAACCCTAAGTATTAAATCCATTTCCAACAATCTTTGTCACTGTTTAATATTATCTTCATCTTTACTAGTGTCTGCAAAAACACATGAGAACCTCAGCAACACATAAGCATACTCCCAATAAACTTAAAATACACTGCTCCTGTCTGCACACCATAAATTTCTCCCCCTGCCTTTTAATTGACAGTGATCAAGTCTGGCCAATAAGAAAACAAATGTTAACTAGGACCAAAGTAAAGTATGCTTTACCTACCAATATCTAATCTCCACCACAGCCTTGGACTCTATCCCTGGGTTCCTCAGCTCATAAGTAAGTGCTTTCACATAAATCTTTCCCAGAACCAGACATCTCCCTCACTTCCTGGCCCTCTCTCCAAGTTCTGTGAAGCTACTACAACTGTTTATACTTCATTTTAATAAATCCCCCAGCAAAAATCCACCGTATGGATTAGAGTCCTTTCTCTGACCCCTTTAAATGTTTTCTTATATATTATTTTTCCCCAGTTACATGTAAAAACAGTTTTTTAACATTCACTTTTAAAAAATTTTTGAGTTCAAAATTCTTTCCCTCCCTCCCTGGGATATTAAGCAATTTGATATAGGTTATACATGTGCAATCACGCAAAACATATTTCTATGTTAGTCATGTTGTGAAAGCAGACAGAGACCAAAAGGGGGAAAAAACATGAAAGAAATAAACTGAAAAGTAGTATACTTTGATCTGCATTCAGACTTCATCAATTCTTTCTCTGGAGTACAGAACATTTTTCATCATGAGTCCTTTAGAATTGTCTTAGACTACTGTACTGCTGAGAACAGTTAAGTCATTCCCAGTTGATCGTCATACAATATTGCTATTACTATGTACAATGTTCTCCTGGTTCTACTCACTTCACTTGCATCAGTTCATGTAAGGGACTCCTTTAATATTCTCTGAAGAACCACTGGAGCATTCTCTTAGTTGTCTATCTGCTTACTGTTATCCTTCACACTAAACTGAGTCACTTCCTTTTCTCATCTTTTATGTGTTTGATGCTACTTTTCATACCCAAGTTATCACCAGTAACATGGTGAGCAAGTCTCTCTCTCAGAGAGATTCTGGAAGCAGCCTGGCCAGGCAAGTCAAACTAAGGCCATCACCTTGACTGTCATCTCCCCTCAGTCCCTGACTGAGATAGCCCAGGACCCTGAACCCAAGAGCTGCCCGCCCCACTTCCCATCCAGCCTCTAGTCATCCTCTCAGGAAGCAGGACCTATAGAGATGTGATCCAGCAACTGCTACTGCTGGTGATGGTGCTTAATCCCAGCCTCCTGGAGCTGCTCTGGAGCCCCAGAGAACATTCTCACTACCAAGGGCCTTGCCATTGTCAAGCAGTTCAACACCAGAAACAAATAGGACCTATGAGTAGAAATTACATTAAAGAAGATGCTCTGCTATCAATTTTGCTGATGTTCCCAAAGAACAATAGGACCTTTCTATCTGACTTGTACCTTATCCTTCTTATAAGTATTGTCTTCCCAATCAGAATATGACCTTGAGAGCAGGACAGTTTCCATTTTTTGTTTAGCACAGTGCTTTGCAAGTAGTAAACACATAATAAATTTTTTTTCATTCAGTCATTCATTCATTCAGTCTTTGCACTACCTTTACAGTAATCACTCTTTTTTAAAGCTGGGTTTAAAAAACTCAACCGAAAATGAAGAAAAGAGATTTAACTTTTTATTCGTCTGAAGCCATGCTATTCCACAATTTACAAGCAATATATCACCACAGGGGAGAAATCAGGAGTTAAAAGATTGGTTTTTGTGGCAAAAAATAGTTTGGGATTCTCATCATGATGTTCAAATGAGATGATGTGCTCTATAAAGCTTAAAATACAATACACATCCAGCTTTCATCATTATTTAATAAATTACTGGAAATGCTATAAAACTTCCCAAATATGATCCAACTTGATCTCTTCCCAATGCTACCCTCAGACTGCTGCCCATCTTCAGTTCCTAAGTTCTGTATTGATGGTGTAATTCAGAAGGCTGTCAGATTATTTGTAAGCTAATTTGGGTTGTAATATACAATATTAATTTACCTGTTTTTTTCCTATATGAATAGCCAGGTCAATTTCTTTGGGTGGATATCACTGAGGAGGTACTGCAGTGTTTATGAGTTTGATGCAATAAGTACAATGTTAGGAATGTCTATTTTAAGTTTAGAACAAGACATTTTTCTTGGATTCCAACTAATACATTTTAATTACAAAATTATTTTAAGTACTAAAGTGCTAGTATTCCAAGGATAAAGTGCCATTGTAAAAGACCTCAACCAAATTATCATTAGCCATTTTTAATATTCACATAGCTTGTTCATTTGTCCAAATGCAATCTGTCCAATATTTATCCTGAGTACCTCAAATAAAATGCTAAAATTCTTTTGGAAAATGTAAAGTTCAGAATTTCACACTCTCAATACCAAACTTAGCTAGGCTGGTCCTATGATGGCAGACATACCCATCATTGGGCCCATACTCAAAACCTTCCCAGTATAGTAAGCCTTCAGGAATCCAAGGTCACATCACCTCTGTTCTAAAATGAAGCACTGATGCAGGGCTTCTGATAACTGTTTCCAAGTACCAACCTAACTAAATTCATAGAGATTAATCACCAGAATGCTGGCCACCAAATGATGAATATTTTTGGTCACATTAAATCTTGTGTACCATCTAATACACATGCAATCTCTATCAATGTTCGTTGTAAAGTAGTAGTATATGCAAAAGTCCTTTAATATAGTGCTGTCAAATTCAAATAGAACTGGATCCCTGTGGGCTGCGTATTGACTTTTTCCCCCTTGAATACTATTTCTCCCCAATTACATGTAAAAACAATTTTCAAATTTATTTTTAAAATTGAGTTCCAAATTCTTTCCCTCCCTCCCTCTGTCCCTCACCTCACCTCCACCCAGAGATGATAAACAATTTGATATAGGTTATATATGTGCAATCATGCAATATATAGATGTGCAATCATGCAAAACATATTTCTACATTATGTTGTAAAAAGAAAGAACAAAAGGGGAGAAAAACATGAAAAAAATAGAGTGAAAAATAGTACACTTTGGTCTGCATTCAGACTTCATCAGTTCTTTCTCTGAAGGTAGAGAGCATTTTTTATCATGAGTTCTTTGGAATTGTCTTGGATCACTATACTGCTGAGAACAGTTAAGTCATTCCCAGTTGATCATCATACAATATTGCTGTTATTATGTACAGTGTTCTCCTGGTTCTACTCAATTCTCTTTACATCAGTTCCTGTAAGTCTTTCCAAGTTTTTCTGAAATCAGCCTGCTTGTCATTTCTTATAGCACAATAGCATTACATAACAATCATATACCACAAATTGTTCAGCTATTCCCGAACTGATGGGCATCCCCTCAATTTCCAATTCATAAAAAGAACTGCTATATTTTTGTGCAAATAAGCTCTTCCTCCTTACCCCTTTTTCAGAGTTAGTAGAAGTATTGCTGAACCAAAGGCATGCAGTTTTATAGCCCTTTGGGTATAGTTCCAAACTGCTCTCCAGAATAGCTATATCAGTTCACAACTCCACCAATGGTGCTGTTAGTGTCCTAATTTTTCCATATCCCCTCCCAAGATCTGTCATTTCCTTTTCTGCCATATTAGTCAATTTGAGACATATAAGGTAGTAGCTCAGAGTTGTTCTAATTTGCATTTCTCTAATGAATAATGATTTAGAGCATTTTTCATGTGACTAGAGCTTTGATTTTGTTTTCTGAAAACTGCCTGTTCATATCCTTTGACTACCTATCAACTGGAGAATGACTTGTATTCTTCTGAATTTAACTTCTCTACATATTTGAGGAATGAGGCCTTTATCAAGAGATATTTGCTATAAAAAATTTTCCCCAGTTTTCCACTTTCCACTTGGCTGCACTGGTTTGGTTTGTACAAAAACTTTTTAATATAACCAAAATTTTCTATTTTATATCTCATAATGCTCTGGTTTAATCATAAATTCTCCCTTTCTCCACAAGTTCTAACAGGTAAACTATTCACTCCTAATTTGGTTATAGTATACACCCTTTATACCTAAATAACATACCCATTTTGACCATATCTTGGTTTACAGTATAAAATGTTGGTCTATAACTAGTTTATGCCATACCGTATTCCCAGTAGTTTTTGTGCATACTGACTTTGAAAAACCACAAATTAACTGTTATCTATGTTGCACTGTTTTTATTTATTTTGTTAGTAATTTCCCAATTAAATCTTAGTATATTTCAAGCTTAATACCTCCACTTTAAGGCATAGGGCTAGCTTATTTAATTTTCTCTTTTTGGAGAGAGGGAATATCTAGGCTTGTGGGATAAGTACACAAAATATTTATATATGCCATATAACTAGAATTCATAATTAAAATGCTACACTGGGACTGAAAGTATAGGCAATTCAGGAAATCTTTCCCCTTGATTTTCAACAGTTAAAAAAAAAAAGAAACTAACATAAAGAAATGGTTATAGAACGTTCATGGAGATAAAATTTCATCACACATTTTCAGGAGAATACCACAAAAGATCATTTTGCTGTACTATGTTTTTGTTACTATAGGCATAAATTGATTTAACACCCAGTTTATAAAAAAGTTCATTTGACCTGAGTAATCCATTCACAGATAATGCCAGAATTAAAGGAGTTCAAGAATATAGTTCACACTTCCCCTTCATCTTAATCCCTACCATCATACCATAAGGACTTTTGATATATATGATGATACATCCCAATCCCCCCCTAACCTTCAGTCCCATCTCCTAAACTCCCATGATCTCCACCCTCATACCACCTCAACCACACACATAGAATGTTAAACCTTTGCTCTGCCAGGCACCAAAAGTAGTTCTACTTCCACATTTGCCAGAACGACATAACTCTTCTCTCAAAATCATAACCTCCAATCCTTCAATCTCTGTCTCACTCCTACCAAATGTAGTCTTTGTCCCCACCACAACCTTTACCCTCCCTCCCTATTCTCCTAATCCATCACCCCTGTTTTGATCTCACTTACCTCCTCTTTCACGGTCTTAAACCTAGGGCAACCAAATATTATCAGTCGCCCTTTAAACCCTTGCCACCTGGTCTTACCACCAATCTCACCTTATGAAATCCCAACCATGAGTTACATTCATTATATGCTCTTTTCCTACTTCCATGCTGCTGAATGGTCCTGATCAAAGCCAGAGAACTTTGGAAATACTGTATATTTATTTAATCTTATTTCATCTGTGCCCTTATTTTTGTATGGCAATTGTTTTTTATCCTTGAATATCTCACCCTCTCCATAGCGGCTTTCCCATCTTCCCTCTCTTCAAATTTGCTATTATACTTCCTCACTCATTCACTCTTTCTCAGCATTAGAACTCACAACTTACTATCCTAAGAAAATAGAGGAAGGGGCAGAACAACATAACAGCAGGGAACAAGTACAGCAAGCATCCCTCCCAAAAGAAGGACTTCAAACAGATCAAGGAAATGCACCAGACCAAATCCTGATTGGGAAATGCAAGAAAAAAAATTGAAGTGCATCATTTTTCCAGATCAGGTCAGCACAGGAAGATAAAAAAAAGCCTGTGGAAGGGTGGCCAGGTAGCACAGTGAGTAAAAGCACTGGCTCCAATGTCGGGATGACCTGGGGATCGAATCCCGGACTCAGATACTCAGCACCACACCCAGAAATAACTGGTTGTGTAACCTTGAACAAGTTACTTTAACCTCGATTGCTTAAAAAAAAAAAAGCCTGTGGACACTGAGAATAAAGGAATCACCAGGACAAGAGGAGGTACCAGACCCGGCAGAGAGGGGCTTCATCTTATTTATGTATGGTGAAGTAACTCCCCAGCTGGGGAGTTCTGTCACTCACCACCAAGTTCTGAATCACAGATACACTGAGGAGGGTACATGTGTATAATGTGGCATTCCAGAGTGAGGAAAAGTTGCAGGCTCTAGCTATGTACTGAGCAAGAAATGAGTTCAGAAACAAGCACTGTGTGGCCCAGGCTCTAGAAGCAGAGATCAGGGTCTCAAGTTCTAGCCTCCAATCAAATCTGAAGTCTACAGAGGATAATCAGGACAAGAATCCCAAAACAAAGGGAAGCCACAGTTCTGCCATTCTGAATCAGCAGAACTTTCCAGTTGGTTGAGTCCAAAACAGTCTACTGAAACTCCAAATAGGCCTGTTTTGGTCAGACTCAAATCCAGGTTAGGAACCTACAGAACTCAGATGAGAGAACAGTGATCAGATTTTTTCCCCTCAGACCACTATATAGTGAAAACTTTCATGTTCCCAATCTGATCTGTCCCTGACATCTTGCTATCTCATAGCAAAAACAAATTACCTAGAAAACAGATTGAGCAGAAAAAAAATTGAGAATCATTGAATTACTCGAAAGCTATGGCCAAAATAAAAGAACCTAGACATCCTATTTCAAGAAATCTTATAAAGACAACTGGCCAGATCTCAGAAACAGAGGGGACAGAAATAGAAAGACTATCCTTCTGAAAGTGTCCCCCAAATGAAAACTCCCAAGAATATTATAGCCAAAATCTAGAATTTCCAGGTCAAAGAAAAAAATAATGTAAGCAGTTAGGAAGGAAGAATTTAAAAAGCAAGGAGTTACAGTTAGGATCACACAATTTAGTAGCCACCACTATAAAGGAATAAAAAGTTTGAAATTCACTTTACAACCAAGTTTAACTTACCCAGTAAAACTGAATCCTATAGGAGGAACAACAGCCCCCTTTAATGATACAGGACTCCCTAGCATCCTGATGAAAAGATCAAATGCTGAAGTACAAACAGGAGTCAAGAGAAACATACAAAAAAAAAGGTAAATATGAACAAAGAATTGTAAAGGACTAAATAAGAATAAACTGTTCACATTAATATAGGGAGATGATACATGTGTTCCCTATGATCCCTATCCTCATCTGGGGTCTTAGAGGGAAGTCTAATTAGATTTGGAAGACCTAGCAGAGTTTATGTTTGTCTTGGTAATCTTAAAAAAAAAAAAAGATGAAAAAGAAGAGGAAGTACACTAGGGGAAGAAAGGGGGAGAAATTTTAGGAAAAATTTTCTCATATAACTGGGGTATGTTAGTAAAAATCTTGTTTGCAAACAAGAAATGGGGTGGAGGGGCAAATGAAACTTTACTTCTGAACTGGTCAAAGGAGGGAATTAAACACACATATGGGTATAGAAATACATTCCACTCAACAGGGAAATAATAGGTTGGAAAAGAGAAAAGGAAGAGGGGAATTAATTGGGCAGAGTGTAACTTAGGCAAAACAACAGTAACTCTAAATAAAGGATATATAAGAATATCCATTGCTCTGTTCATAGTGACACAGAATTAGAAACAATGGAATGGAATGATGTTGTGCTGTAATAAACAATGGCAGAGATGGTTTCAGGAAAACTTTAGGAATATCTGTATTAACTGGCAAGAGTAAAATGAGCAGAACTAAGAGAATAATTTATACAATGACAATAACATGGTAAAGGCAAACAACTTTAAAAAGACTTAAGGAACTGATCAGTAAAATAATCGAGCACAATTTCAGAGTAATAATAATGAAAGTCATCTCTTTATAGAGAGGTTTTTGAAAGATTCAAGGCAGAATAGGACAAGGTGCAAGGAGAAGATGACCAAGTTTTGTTTTACTCGACTATGCCTGTTCTCAGTTGTTTTTCTTTCTTTTTCAATTTGGGGGAGGAAGGGAGAGTACAGTAGGATGGAAAAAATAATTTTGCTGGTTGAAAAAAATGTTTTTTTAAAAGAAAGCAAATAGAGGTGATAAACAGCAGGCTCCCTCTTCCTCTTCCCTAGGTCACACTTTTCATCATACTCCAATCTTCCCTTTAAAGAAAATGCTTTATAAAATTACAATGCAAACATTTCAATTAAGCATACAGAATATTTGAGATGCTCCAATAAAACAATCTTTCAATTTCCTTATCAAAACATTTACATTCCTATTTTAGAGTAGATGAAATCAAATACGGACAATTATCCTTCTGAGAACACTTCACAAAAATTTCTGAATATTAAACCAGATAAGGCATTATAAGACCAAAATTCAAGCTTTAAACACACAAGCAGTTATCTAAAGCACTGTTTTGTTCATTAAATGCAAACAAACGAAATTCAAAAGGTATATGCCAAATGTTATTACAAAACAAACTAGTACATGTGTATCTGAACCAGTATGTGAAATAGTAGTTTTATGTCTGAATTGGCAAAATACAGAGAATCCTCAGTAAAGCTTCACAAATCTAAAATTCCTTATTTTCATATTACCTATGCAAATTTTCATTTTAATTCTAATTTCACTGTGACAATAAGATTAGCCATTTAGCCAAATAGAAGGGAAGGAGCACATCAGCATACCTATCTAAATATATTAGTAGTTATGTAGCCACCACAAAGGAAGAAGGGTAAACAAATCAAAAGTACTATCTCTCTCCAAGAGTCAATCATGTCAAAGATGATAAACTGTCAGCAGCATTTTAAAATTCCAGTCCCAAAAATTCACCATTAAAAAGCACTCATTTTAGGTGAGTGGAACACTTAGTACTTACTACATACTATTGTCATTATATTTGTATATAGTATGTGTATATATAGTACACATATAAACACACACAGTGTTGCTTTTTTCTTCTTTCTACAAGAAATACAGTGGAGGTATTAAGTAAGCACTTGAGTATTTGTTATAATGAATAAAAAAGATTGTGGAAGCTCCAAAATTTGCTTTGGTGCAAATAAAACAAGACAAATATTATCACCTGTGGTTCACTTTATGCAAAGTTTAAATTGAATCCCACAAAAATTAAGCAAATTTATCACAAACCAGATTCTTGCAAGTCAGGAGACATCATGAAAACAAGCCAAAAAACTACTGTCATCCCACCATACATGACCCAAATATTTCACATTATGGTTTTTCATTATTTCACATTGAAATATTTCACATAGAAGTTTTTATTTTTCAAATATATGCTACTATATGACTATAACAAAAGTTTTTGTAATCCCACAATACTTTAAAAATACAAAACAAAACAAAAAACCAACCTGGGTTATTTTGTTAACAATAAATACCATTACAACTAAAATACCCATCATAAAGTTCATGGAAAATTTCTAAGTGTTAAAAAAAAAAAAAAATCTAAGTTATCCATGACCTTTGACCCTGAGATGTCAGATAGGTGAAACCTCAAGAAGATCAAAGAAAGGACTAATATTTCCCAAATATTCATAGCATTTTTTGTGTAAAAAATAAAGGAGGGGGAGGGATGCCCCCACTGATGGTAAAACTGATAAACAAATGATGTCATGTAAATATAATGGACTATTATTGAGCCATAATATGACAATTGATGAGTTTCCTCATCTGTAAGATAGAGTAATAATAGCAGCTAGCTCCCAGGATTGTTGTGAGGATCAAATGGGGTAACTATAAAGGCTTATTAGCAAAGTGTCTGGCACATAGTTAAGTAGTATGTAAATGTTAACTATCATTGTTGTGATGATGATGAATTCAGAGAAGTACAGGAAGATTCATATGGACTGACAGAATGAATTAAGTAGAAGCAGGAAAACAATATACACAAATAATGACAACAATGTAAATGAAATTAATAAAAACTAAGCTGAATTCCATCAATCACTGAAGTGCCAATTATATGCCAGGCATTGTGCTAGGCACTGGCAATACAAAAGTAAAGAAAGAAAACATCTCTACATTCAAAGACATTTTAAATCTATACAAGATAGTTCTGGAAGGACTGTAACAGTTGGATAAGGGGGCATATTAGGAAATTGTTTCATGCAAAAGATGATGTATGAGGGGCATCTTAAAGGAAATGTAAGATTCTATTAAGCAAAGGTAAGGAGGGAGTACATTCCGAGCATGGGGGTCAGCCAGTACAAAGGCAAAGAGAAGGGAGATGGTACAGAGAAACCACCAGTTTGGCTAAATTGCTGAGTGTGGGAAGAGGAGTAATTTCCAATGAGGCAGTTCCAGGTTACGTAAAATCTAAACAAATGAGTTTAAATTTTATCCTAGAAGAAGCCACTAGAGTTGGCTTAGGAGAGGAATCACATGGTCTCCTGTGCTTAAAGAAAATTACTTTCGGGGCGGCTAGGTGGCACAGTGAGTAAAGCGCTGGCCCCAGAGTCAGGAGGACCCCAGTTCGGTTCTGGCCTCAGACACTTATCACCCACACAAAAAAACTAGCCATGTAACCTTGGGCAAATTATTTAACCCCAACTGCCCTCCAAAAAGAAAAGAAAAAAAAAAAGAAAATTACTTTCAAAGTTCTATAGGATGGACTAGATTGGAGAGAGACCTGAGTCAGGGAAACCAATTAAAGAGCTCACTGAATTATAGGTGAGACCCTGAATAAGAATTTGAACTAAAGTAAAATAGCTATGTGAATGGACAGAAGGGGACAGATTCAAGAAGTGTGGTTAAGGTAAGAATGGAGAGATTTAGTAACTAACTGGGTATGAGAAGTTAAGGGGAATGTAAAGACAGAATAATGCAGAGCTTACAAACCTAAGACACAAGAAGGATGCTGGTACCTTCAAGATAGAAGAATAGCTTGAAAGAGAAGTGTTTTGGGGAAGGATAATGAGTCCAGTTTTAGACACGTTGAATTCAAGATATGTCTAGAACATACAATCTGAAATGTCCAACAGGCAGCTGGTAACATAGGACTGAAGTTGAGGGAACAGACAAAGGCTGGATAAAGAGAGAGTACTAGGAGTAATCTATATAAAGATGGTAAATATCATCTTTAAGCCCCTGGGAACTAATGAGATTACCAAGACAGAGTATGGATGAAGAAGAGAAGAGGTGTAAGATCAGAACCCTGGGGAACACCCAGTTAGAGGATATGATACAAATAACACATCAGCAAAAGAAGATTAAGAAGGCAGTCAGACAGGAACATAAGCAGAAAATGGTATCAGGAAAACTCAGAAAAATATTTAGGAGGAAAAAGGTGATCAACAGCATTAAATGCAGCAGAAAAGTCAAAAAGGGTTAGGGCTGAGAAAAGACCATCAGTTTGGGAAATTCAGAGAACACTGGCAACTTTTGAGAAGAAGATTCAGTTGAAAGATGGAGTGAGAAGCAAGGCAATGGATGAGGACAGAATAAAATGAGTATAGGCAGATAGCACAGGCCAACTTTTTGAAGGCATTTGGCAGATAGAGAAAACAGTTTGAAAGGATGACACTGTCCATCCACTGCTTTGAGGGGTTGAAAATGTATGGGGGGGGGATGATTTAGGTTGTAATCTGCTGGAGAAAACAAGAGAGGATGGGATCAAGAACACAGGATGTTAAGGGGTTGGCTTTGGTAATATGGGCCCATTTCCTCTTAGTCAAGAGACAGGGGGAAGGAAGACCATAGCATGAGATGGTATTAAAAGACTTTTTTAAATAAAGAAAATGAAAGAGGAAGCTCATAACAAATAGCCTTAATTTTTTTTTTTTTGGCAAAGTAAGAAAAGAGGTTCTCAGCTGAAAGAGTGGAAGGAGGAGTAGGAAGAACAGAGAGCTTAAAGAGGGCAGAGTAGTTCTGAAAGTTTCCTTAGTAAGCAATTAAGGAGGAATAAATGAAATACCCTGGGGTCATGATAACTGTACTGAAAAATCTTGGCCCCTAAGAAGAGATAAGGAAATGTGCCTCCCCCTTTGGAGGCAGAAAATTTGGGTTTTTTTTTTTTTTTGTTTTTGGCTTTTTGGAAGGCATTTGGGGTTAAGTGACTTGCCCAAAGTCACACAGTGTGTCAAATGTCTGAGGCAGCATTTGAACTCAGGTCCTCCTGACTCCAGGGCCAGTACTCTATTCACTGCGCCACTTAGCCCCCCAGACAGAGAATTTTGTATTGAGGGCTCACAGTTGTGGAATTTTGCATATGACTTCAGCTGAGATCAATCTGGCAACTGCATTTGCTTGACTTTTTTTTTTCTGTTACAACAGAAGGCACACTGGGAAGAAGGGGTTAGAAATATCTGGAAGCAAGAGGTAAAAACAAAAAAGGCAGGAATAAAACTTGAAAGTATTTTTTAAGGCTTCCAGGTCCAAATCAATAACTGGTTATTAAACTAAACATAACAAAATTCAAAACCAAAAGAATTTAAGGCACTCATACTCTTTGTAATGAGATTTTACCAGAAGTAAAATTAAAAAGAGACAAACTTATTCTGTCACTTATTTTTCTTCCTTTCTTTTTTTAAAAGTAGATTATCCATCCCTTAACAATAATATTAAACATGGAGTAAAATAAAGAGTTTTACCATTTTGCATTGTCAGGAATATGTAATTTTCTTGTTAAAAAAAAAACTGACTTCTTAGTATCATAATATTCCATAAGTACTCAAATACTCACAAATCATAATTTTTTTCCCTTTTAATAATGCTACTCCTTTATGTGCTGTGATGTATATGAAAAAGTTGGGGTAGGGTTTGTTTTGAGGTTTTCTTGTTTTGGGTTTTTGTTTTTCTTTCTTTGTAGGAGAAATTGGTTAAATAATAGTGTTCCTACCCTACAGTTGGGGGAGGGGAGGGGGAGGGTTAGGGAGAAAGCCACACGTAAAGCAAACTCATACAATTAAATTCTATTTTCTAACTTTCATTTTTAAAATCTTCCCATTTAGTCTTTTTTTTGGAGGGCAATTGGAGTTAAGTGACTTGCCCAAAGTCACACAGCTAGTAATTGTGTCAAGTGTCTGAGGCCAAATTTGAACTCAGGTCCTCCTAACTCCAGCACCTATAATAGATGCTCTATTCACTGAGCCACCTAGCAACCCCCCCTCCCCCATTTAGTCTTAAGTATAAAAAACTGAGTCAGGCACTTTCTTATCTCTGTAATAGAGAAAACAGGAATTGGCTAAATTGTGATAGCAAATATACCAAAAATAGCAAAAAAACAGAAAAATGGACCCAGGTCCATGGGGTTTAATACAAGTACATACTAGTTAACCTAAATGCCTGGAAGTTTTGTAAATTGTGTCAATAACATCAGACAGGCGGGGGGGGCGGAGCCAAGATGGCGGAGTAGAAGCACGACACAGAGAAGCTAACCTCCCACTGAGAACAGCCCGGCAGGCCGGCAGGAATCGGCCAGCTCAGTGCTCTGGGAGCCGAGCCCAGCGAGGCTTTAGCCCCAGGGCGGGCCTGACCAGCCGCCTGCCAGAGGGACTCCAGATCAGCAGCAGCTGTGGCCGTTTCCAGATTTATCAATACATAGATGCGAAGAACAAGGTGAGAGGCCAGTGCAGTCTGGACTTTGGGACCAGTAAGTGGGAGTGCATGGCTTTTACCCCCGGGGCGAGAAACCGCTGAGACGCCAGCACAGCCTGCCAGCGCCTTGTGGCGGCTTCAGCTCCTGGCCTGCAGTGTAGGGGGACCAAGCACCAGTCTGAGGGGTCATCGCTCTTGCTTTAACCTGCTTGGATCTGGATTGCAGTCTAGGGTGGAGGTCCTGGGGTGTGGGTCCAGCTTGCCAGAGTGTGTGGAGACCTCAGAGAGGGCACCCATCTAATACCTCCGGCAGCTGAGAAAACCCCAGCGTTTGGGACGAAAACTCCCCTGTCTGGTGGCAGAGTCCTACTGTGGCAAAAAGCCCAAAAGTCAAATCATTGAGTGGCAAAATGAGCAGGCAGAGGAAACAAAGCAGACAGAAAATTCCAACATTACACTCCTATTTTGGGGATAAGAAGGAGCAAGGCATGGAACAGGAGGAAAACAGTGAAGTCAGTACTCCTGCACCAAAAGCTTCAAAGGAAAATACAAGCTGGTTACAGGCCATAGAGGACCTTAAGAAGCAGATAAGACAAGTGGAGGAAAAATTGGGAAAAGAAATGAGAGCAATGCAAGAAAATTATGAAATGAGAGTCAACAGCCTGACTGAAGAAAATAATACCTTAAAAAACAGACTAACTCAAATGAGAAAGGAGGCTCAAAAAGGCAATGAGGAGAAGAATGCCTTAAAAAGTCGAATTTGCCAGATGGAAAAAGAATCACAAAAGCTCACTGAGGAGAATCATTGCTTCAGAATTAGATTGGAGCAAGTGGAAGCTAATGACTTTATGAGAAATCAAGATGCTGTCAAACAGATCCAAACAAATGAAAGAATAGAAGGCAATGTGAAATATCTCATGGGAAAAACCACTGACCTGGAAAATAGATCCAGGAGAGATAATTTAAAAATTATTGGACTACCTGAAAGCCATGACCAAAAGTAAGAACCTAGAAAGCATCCTCCAGGAAGTTCTCAAAGAAAACTGCCCTGATGTTTTAGAACAAGAGGGCAAAATAGAGGTTGAAAGAATCCACCGATCACCTCCTGAAAAAGATCCCAAAAAGAAAACTCCTAGGAATATTATAGCCAGGTTCCGGAATTCCCAGATTAAGGAGAGAATATTACAAGCAGCCAGGAAGAAACAATTTGAATATTGTGGAAACACAATCAGGGTAACCCAGGATCTGGCAGCTTCTACACTGAGGGATCGAAGGGCCTGGAATGTGATATTCCAGAAGGCACAGGAGCTGGGATTACAACCAAGAGTCACCTACCCAGCCAAACTGAGTATCATGTTTCAGGGGAAAATATGGTCATTCAGTGGAATAGAGGACTTTCAAGCATTCTTGCTGAAAAAACCAGAGTCGAATAGAAAATTTGACATTTAGATACAAGAAGCAAGAGAAGCATGAGAAGGTAAACAGGGAAAAGAAATCATAAGGAACCTATCAAAGTTGAACTATTTTTTTTTTTTGAAGCACTCGGGATTGGGTGACTTGCTCAGGGTTGCATGGCTGGTTGTTGTTTCTGGGTGTGGTGCTGGGTGTCTGGGCCTGGATTTGATCTGGGTCATCCCGGCACTGGAGCCGGTGCTCTTGCTCGCTGAGCCACCTGGCCAAAGTTGAACTATTAACATTCCTACATGGAAAAACAATAATTGTAACTTTTCTCAGTAGTCGAAGGGATTAGAAATATATGAGGGTATGCGGGCATATGAATACATATGTGAATGTGTACATACGTTTACAGGTATACATAGATAGAGGGCACGGGACCAATTTAACAGGAAGGGATGATACTTAAAAGGTGAAATTAAGAGGTGAGAGGAATATAATGAGAGGAGATGGGGAGAGACAGAGTGGGGCAAACTATCTCATACAGAAGAGGCAAGGGAAAATGGTTACAATGGAGGGGAAGAATAGGAAGGCAAAAGGGAATAGGTCAACCTTATTCCTATTGAATCTGGCTTGAGAAGGGAGGGAAATACACACTAAATAGGGGATCTCACCCTCCAGGAGAACAGTGGGGGAAGGGGATGTGAGGGGGAATGATGGAAGGGAGGGAAGGCTGGGGGGGAGGGAAGTTGGAAGCACCCACTTTTGAAAAGGGACACGATCAAAGTAGAGAATAGAACAAGTGGGAGGTGGGATAGGAGGGAGGGAAAAATAGTCAGTCTTTTACAATACATTTACTATGTTATTGTTTTGCATTAGCCACACATGTACAACCTATACTGAACTGCTTGTCCCCCCGGTGGGGGTGGGTGGCAGGGGGGGGGAGGGAATGAATCTGGAATTGAAAGTTTTAAAATCAAATATTCAAATATAAAAAAAAAAAGAAGACGTAGAGTTAGGAAAATGCATCAAATATCACGATGAAAATCTGATATTCAAGATATCTAGAGAATTAATGCAAATATGTAAGACTAAGACATTTTCCTTAATAGATAAGTAGTCAATCTTCAAAAGAAAAATTGCAAACTCTCAAACACCACATGAAAATATGCTCTAAATCACCAATAATAAAAGAATACAAATTAAATAACATCAGACAGATGCAGAGACCTCCTAACACTTTAGCCCTAAGTTTTTCTGCCCCTCAGTTTCTGTCAAGTTGTTAGTGATCTGTAAATAAACATTTAAATGCATTATACAAGCTCATTGTTTAAAGTATGACAGTACTCTTGTACTGTAAATCACCACCCTTTATTATCTATTTGCAAGTTCGAATTTTCATATATTAGGTTCCCCTAAAAAGAGAGTATATCTATTTTAATACTATATTCAGGATACTACACATGCTTACATGTAAGAAAAATGACTCAGTATGACAAGTCAGTATGAAAGTTATCAGTTCCAAAGAGTATAAGCATATTTTGCATGTTTCTAAAATGCTGTGAAAATCTTGCTTAAAATGCACACAAAAGCTCACTAGTTAAAACAACCTTAGATTTACCTCTTATAAAGTAAAAAAGTCTTTTAGATTGCAAACAACCATTCACTAAACGTACTTTAATATTGTTTTGGTTTTTGTTGGGAAGTACCAGTACAAAGCAAAATTCATGAATAAGCTAAATTTTTTAACACCACCTCCTAAGTCATTTGTAAATTCTGATTTTGGTATGTTTGTTTAAAAAAAATACACAAACACTTTGACCAATAAAATATGTAGGACCATTCAAATAAATACACAAAGTCTCTTGACAAAGACCACTGGGGGGAAAAGAAATAAGTATTGTAGGACTATTAAGTCTCCAAAACAAAATTAAGGCTTTTTTATAGATAATTATGCAAGCAAAGTACAGTATTTTTAATATCATTTTCTAAAATAATCAAAGAAAAATGCATTTACTATATTTCTAAGTTAGCACATTTACATAGGCAAAAGAAAATCATGTTATTCTTAAGATTTATATTTATGGGTGGCTCCTTACTTTATCCAACATATTTTCCTTAAGTTGTCAAATATATTTTCTTAAATCAATCATTTGAAATATACTATAAGTATTCTCTACTTAAGGAATCTTATTGTGAAATCTTTGCAAAAATGGAGGATCACTAATGTAAACTCATAAAACTGAGTGTTCATATAAAAATAAAAGTTCAATTCATAATAACGCAACTAAGGACAGAGTAATTAAAGGAATGCTACACTAGACTTAGAAGATTCAGCAGAAACCAAAGTTTGAATTTTGCTTCTAGCACTAGCTGTGTAATTTTAGTCAAACCCCTTAAACTGTGAACCTTAGTTTGTACCATCTGTAAAATAAGACTAAAACTGGCAGTATCAATACCTCATAGAGTATAAATAAGCAAATAAAGGGCTTGGCAAATTTCAAAGTACCACATAAGTTAGTTTTTATTTCCTATAAACATACTTAATTTATAAGAATGTAGCAAATGACAATAAAGCTAGCAAATGAAAAGTACTTCCTGAGCCTATTCCAAGATTAGTACACACACTTTAAAGCCCCAACGTCCTATATCTATGTACATCTAAAGTAGCATATACTTACAAGTCATGGTCAGAAAGATGAACATCAGGTACTAGGAAGGTCTTGACTCATCAAATAAAGATTAATTGTACTGAACATACTTATGTGGACCAGGAAAGTATTCTAGTACATCTTTTTTTAAAAAAAATTCAACAATAAAAATGAAAACAAAAGATTTTCACTGGCTTTTTAAGTCATTTTTCAGTCATATCCAACTCTCTGTGACCCCATTTGGGGTTTTCTTGGCAGAGATACTGAAGTAGTATGCCATTTTCTTCTCTAGCTCATTTTACAGATGAAGAGTTCAGGCAAACAGGGCTAAGTGACTTGCCCAGCGTCACACAACTAAGAAGTTTCTGAGCCCAAATTTGAACTCATAAAGTTTAATCTTTCTGACTTCAGGCCCAGCTTTATAGAAAGCTGCCCATTATTCAATCTAGCTGCCTCTTTCCCCAGTTAAACCTCAGCTAAACCAAAAAATTAACTGGAACATTCCACTACCTAGTATTCTGGGTAAGCAACTCAATTATTAATCAAATTTCTGCAGATATATTTCACATTTGTTCAACAGAATAAAAAAAACACTAAATAAATATGAATTACTGTTGAATATTAAATTTAACATGCTAATTTAACTGACTATAATTGGCATTATATATTAAAACACACACAATAAATCTGAGGGCTTTCAAAGGGTTAGCAAGATGAGGTCCTTGACTTCAGAGAGTTTTCAAACTAGTAGATCAAGCAAGTTATTCACAAAGACATAAAGTAGAAACATTACTGTCTAAGGCTGCTAGGGGCAATGCAGTACAGTAAAAAGGGTGCTGGGAGGTAGAGCTGGCTTCAAATCCTGGTTCTGCCCATCCTGTTCATTTTGGATAACTAATTTAACTATGGGTCTCAATTTCCTCATTTGTAAAATAGAGGCTCACATAAATTGAAAAATGGTTAGCAAACTTGTTCTATATTAAACATAATGGAATATTACTATATTATAAGAAACTAAACTATGAGGAATTCAAAAATAGGCAGATTCTCATGAACTAATACTAAATAAAGCAAAACAAGGAAGCCAACATATACAATGCTTATAACAATATGAACTAAAGAATAAAAAGAATATGAATTTGTGTAATCTAGGCCTCAGATAAGAAAATATATCTCTTTCTTGGATGGCCTACAGGAAGGAAAAGCTATGGGTATACAATGCTGCATCCCTGTCAAATGCAGTCAGTGGGTTGGCTGATTTTGCTAACAGTCTGGATTTGTTTTGCTTTAATTTTTGTTATAAGAGAAGACTTGCTAGAAGATGAGATATATACTTAGAAACTAATGTGCAGAAAAACAATAGGCATTGGGGCGGCCAGGTAGCACAGCAAGTAAGAGCACTGGCTCCAGTGTCGGGATGACCTGGGGATCGAATCCCAGGCTCAGACACTTAGCACCCACCCAGAAACACCTGGCCATGTAACCTTGAGCAAGTTACTTAACCCCAATTGCTTAGGGGAGGCCAGATGGCTCAGTGAGTAAGAGCACCGGCTCCAGTGTCAGGATGACCTGGGGATCAAATTGGGCGCAGATACTTAGCACCACACCCAGAAATAACTGGCCGTGTAACCTTGAGCAAGTTACTTAACCCTGATTGCTTTAAAAAAAAAAAGAAAAAGAAAAAAATAGGCATAGACAAAACTTAATAAATGAAAGGAAGGGACCATACTAGACGGCCTCCAAAGTTCCTTCCAGATAGATCCATGATCTTTGAAAATGCCAAATAAATTCAGAAGGAGATATCACTTATGGTTTATAAGGGTGGGGAAATACCTGCTCTCTTTTTTTTTTCTTTCTGGAGGTGTGAAGGCAGGGCAATTGGGGTTAAGTGACTTGCCCAAGGTCACACAGCTAGAAAGTATTAAGTGTCTGAGGCCACATTTGAACTCAGGTCCTCCTGACTCAAGGGCCAGTGCTCTATTCACTGTAACACCTAGCTGCCCCAGGAAATACCTTCTTAAAGAGAAATAAGGGAAGCCTTCAAAAACAGAACTTATAGTAGAACCTTACAGCAGGATTAATAGACTTAAAACCAGAAGAAACCCTAAACATCATCTTATCTCCTTCATTTTCCAGATGAGTAAACTGATAAACTGATTTGAGCAGAACCTTCCATGGTTAACAATTAAACAGAAGATATGGGTGGGGCAAATTAAGAAAAGTGGCCTTCTAGGTGTATTATCATTTCTGTATGAGCAAAGGTTCAAGCTGAAAAAACAAGGGGAATTAAAAATATAAATTAATTTAGCTTGATCCATAAAACTACATAAAAGGAAAGTGTCAAAAATGTTTAGCAGAAAAAGAAGTTGGAAAAATATACATAAACAATTAATAAATATATATAGGACTAATAGTTATTCCCCCATAGATAATGGTCAAAGGATATGAATAACAGTTCTCAAAAGAAGAACTGCAAACTATTCACAACCACAAGAGAAGAATGCTCCAAATCACTAACAAGAGAAACGCAAATCAAAACAACCCCAAGATTCCACCTCATACCTCGCCAAAACACAAAGATGACAGAAAAATGGCAAAAGTCACTGCTGGAGGAATTGTGGAAAGATATGCATGCTCATACTTTGTTGGTGGAGCTGTGAAATGGCACAAGTATCTTGGAAAGCAATTTGGAATTATGCAAAAAACACGACCCTCTAAACTAAACTCTATTACTGACCTTATACTCCAAAGAAGCCATTGATAAGAAAATTTCCCATATATACCAAAATATTTTTAGCAGCATTTTTATGATAGCAAAGAAATGCAAACAAAGTAGATACCCTTCAATTGGGGAATGGCTAAACCAAGTGTGGTACATGAAGATAACAGAATATTACTATGCTTTAAGAAATTGTATTTGTGATGAATACACAGACGCATGGAAAGATCTACATGAAAGCAGAGTGAAGTAGAGAAAAAAAATGTTAGAAATAACTACAACAATGTAACTGGAAACACATAATCAAAAGAGAATGCAACAAAATTATAAAGATCAAGCTCAAATGAGGGGATTATTATTATTACACTCCCAACCCACTCCCTCCTGTGGAGTTAGGAGGTCCACAGGTATCACACACTGCATGTGTTTTGGGGTTTTTTCAATGTACTGATCTGTTGTGCTGATTTTTTCTTCTTTTTAATCTTTAAAAAATACTATTTGTTAAATGGGATGGCTTTCTAGGAGGGGAAAGGAAAAAGTCCTGAAGGTTAATTATAGTAATGAAGACATTAATAAAAATTTGTTTAAAAAAAAAATAGAAATACACACAAAGTGATTGGAAACAGACTGCTAAATATTCTGAATGCCAGGATAGAGTCTAAACTTTATTTTGTGAACAAAAGAAATAAACTGAAGATTTCTAAGGAAAATTGACCAATTTAGGAAGCTAATGCAATAATCCAATAAGAGGTAATGAGAGAGTAAACTAAAATAGTATACACAGGAATGAAAAGTAGAGGAAGAAAAAAAGGATAACATTATGGGAATTAGAATCAACAAGACAAATGGATCCCCCCTTCTACATGACAGTCCTACAAATACTAGACTACAATTATGTTCCACTCCCTCCTCCCTCAAATCTTTTCTTCTCTAGACTCTTTTCATTAACACCTCAGTTCTTTCAACCAATGGTCTTAAGGCATGAACCACCTTGGTTACCCTCCAGTTTACGTGTTTCCTAAACTATGGTACTCAAAACTGAACACAACATACCCAGTTAAGGTTTAACCAGGCAGACTTTGTTTAGTCATTTCAGTTATGTCCAACTCTTTGTGACCCCATTTAGGGTTTTCTTGGCAAAGATACTAAAACGGTTTGCCATTTCCTTCTCCAGCTCATTTTGCAGATGAAGAAACTGAGTCAAACAGGGTTAAGTGATTTGCTCAAGAGTCCCACCTCTAGCAAGTATCTGAGGTCAGATTCAAACTCCTGACTCCAGATCCAGCAATCTATCCACTGTATCACCTAGCTGCCCTTGTTGTTCAATTGTTTCAAGGCTCTTTGTGACCCCATTTGGGGTTTTCTTGGCAAAGATACTGGAGTAATTTGCCACTTCCTTCTCCAACTAATTTTACAGATGAAGAAACTACGGCAAACAATGTTAAGTAACTTGCCCAGGGTTATTATACAGCTTGTAAAAATGTGTCTGAGGTTGAATTTGAACTCACATCTTCCTGACTCCAGGCTCACTGTTCTATCTACTGCACCACCTAGCTGTCTTGTCAGGCAGACTATCACTTCCTTATTTCTAAAAATTATGCCAGTTTACTCCCCCACCCCCAGTCATTTCACACACTATTTACTTACATTGAACTTGTAGTCCATTAAACTCCACAATCATTTTCAGAAGAGCTACTATCTAATCTATGAAAATCCAGCCCAGCCTTTGGGCAGTCCTGCATGGCCAACTGTCTAATTAGCATTTCCAAATGGATATCCAAAAGACATTTCAAACTCAGTAAGTCCAAAACAGACTTCATTCTTTTTCCCCAAACTCACCCTTCTTCCCAACATATCGATTTCTGTCAAGGGTCCCTCTAGCTTTCCAGTCACTCCAGTCACTGAAAGTCTGGAATTATTCTTGACTTCACTCTCCACCACTATAAGCAGCAATGCAATATTCACAGCACCACTGGCATTATAAACATGTTAGCATAATTCTGAATAGCAAAAATATAACACTCTTCATATAGAAGACAGGAGCAAAACATTTATTCAGACACCAGAAAGCCAAACTCCAATACCAGAAAACTGAATTCATCATAGCAACAAATATGTATACACAATAAACACTGTAGAGAGCAACACCATCCCAAAGCCTTCCCAGAAACACTCACAAGCCTAGCTGTCTCCTTGCCTTCGTTCTCTCTCCTTCCTGTGTTCTAACTGCTCTGACTCCCAGCTTCCTCTAGACTCTGCTCCACCCATTTAGCAAGCTCCTCCCACCATAGGCTCTATGTAATTACATTCAGCCAATTAAGGGGCAGGGAAGATCTTTAAATTCCCATTACCATCACAACTACTCCCCATCTTACATAATGTAAGCTTCTCCAAACTTGTGTGGTCTCTCTCATTCTCTTCAGCCTTCCACGTGTCACCTACAGTAGCTTATTGCCAGCAGGTCTTTCCATACTCAAGGATGTAGTTCATTTGGGTCAAGCAATTTCATCAAGGGCAGATAGGTGTTCCCTAACGTTTTATTTATACTGGCTATCAACTCCCTGAGAGTGGCTAGAAATGGTCCCAAAGCCATAGTTCAAGGGCTATTTCTGGTTATGCTTCCCCCTCCAAGCCCCAGGGCAAGTCACTTCCCCTCTCAGTGCTACAGACATCTCTTTAAGAACACCAGTTAAAGAATGAAGAAATTTTTCACCAGGTCCCCTATACTAGGGAATTCTAAGTCTAGTTCCAATCCCTTAGAACTCCCATTTGACCATTTTCATTTTATCCTTCCAATGTAAAAGTCATTCTCCTTGGGAGGAAAAACAAAAACAAAGAAACAGTTGGAGCAGCTATAAGCCTTATCTCAAAGTCACTGTAACTTCTCCCAAGCAGAAAGGGAATCTTATTCCTCCTGCCTTTGATCCTTTTTCTCTTACCAATGCAGCTAAAAAATTCTAAGCTTTCCTCACCAGCCTATATTCATTCTGAACTTGGGCAGGCACCCCTGATATTTTTCCAGAACCATATGATGGTTTTTGTATAAATCCTGTTATCTCCTCTGCTTTCATATTCTTTACCTGCCTTAAAAAAAAAAAAAAAACCTAAGGTCTCTGGGGCATCCAAATTGGTCTCTTCAGTCAACAGTCAACTACTGTTTTCCCTCCTCATTAGGATTTTCCTTTCTGGTAATAATTTCATTTTCCTAAGTTTTACAATATCTCCAGTACTAACTTCCCCTATATAATTTTAGTCCATGGGACTGTCTTTCTGTTTTGAAACCTGTGCTACCATTATCTTGAGGGCCAGTTTTTCTTCCATCTTATCACATATGAGAGGATGGAGGACAAATTCCACATAAGGATCTATAATTCCCACCCGAGCAACTAGTTCCTCCCTGTGAATAAGATAGGGGAGGAGGGGAAAGGTGGGGGGGTGGGTAAGGGAGAGAGAGAGGGAAAGAGAGAGAGGGAAAGAGAGAGAGAGAGAGCGAGAGAGAGAGAGAGAGAGAGAGAGAGAGAGAGAGAGAGAGAGAGAGAGAGAGAGAGAGAGAGAGAGAGAGAGAGAGAGAGAGAGAGAAAGAGAGAGAGAGAGAGAAAGAGAGAGAGAGAGAGAAAAAATAGAATAATTAGCTGCTCTGTTTGGGCACTAAAAAAAGAGGTTCTAGAGGTTATCTGGATAATTGAAGGCCATCTCTACTATACCATGCCTCTGTGCCAAGCTTGCAATCTGTTTCCCATGAGTATCATGTATTATACCTTTGTAGGTGGTCTATCCATTAACCAAGCAGACAAAATTGTTCATTTCTCCCTTCACTAATCTTTGCTCAAAATGCTCTCCATCAGCTTGCCCTGGTTTTCTTCAGACTATATATATCCCCTTCCTCTCCCTTATTTCACTCAGTTTCTTATAAAAAAAAAAAAGCTTTGTACTAAGCTAAAGACAATGAGAAAGAAAAGGTGAAACTGAATTCTTCACAGCCCTACTCTTCCATAGGCAAACTATAATCACAATCCTCTCACCTCCAACTCAAACTTAACCACTTCCACCATAAAATTAAATCCATACCTTCCAACTACCCATTAAAATAAAAGAACACAGAAAAAAGACATAAATGTAGGGCAGCTAGGTGGCACAGTGAATAGAACACTGGCCCTGGAGTCAAGAGGACCTGAGTTAAAATCTGGCCTCAGACACTTAACACTTACTAGCCATGTGACCTTGGGAAAGTCACTTAACCCCAATTGCCCTGCCCTCACCCTCCAAAAAAGCAAAAAACAAAAAGATGTAAAAAAAAAAAAATAGAAGGTATATGAGCATGGTACTCCATCTGCCCCTAGGTTCACATTTCATTTTAATTCACAATGCTAATAAGCACACAATAGACTTTAAAAAAATATTTATTGGAAAAAAAAAAGGGGGGGGGGTAATTCAGCTTATTCAGCTATTTCTCTGGTTCCTGGAGAACTTAATAATGTTGTTGATTAGAAATTGCTAGAAATCATATAGTAGATGGAAGAATTTGGATGTCTCCTGTCTCACTATAACAGTGAATTCAGCTAAAAAAACAGGAGTGCCCAATCTTATATCTACCCTCAAGTAGTACAGTCTTACATTTTGGCTTCGAAATGCATTATGTGATTTTTCTTAAAATTAATTTGCCTTTTGTTACACCAATATTAAAAACCAATGTACTCACAGTACAAAATAATGATAGTAAAGAGGTAGCCCTGAAGTATGTTAGGTAATCCTAACAAACTAGAAGTAATTCCATTTTAGGCAATTTGAAAATTCAATAATGACTGTCAAGGCAGAAAAAGTATAACTATAAATTATAACATTGGACCACTGGCCATTAAAGAAATGTTTCATAACCTTTTTCCTTATAAAGTAATATTTTATCAGTCTTACTGCCAAGAATATAGGGCACTTGACATTATCCCCCCCACCAAAAAGTACAGAGGTCAAATGCCATTACAATAAAGTTCACCGTATATCCAAAGTCTTCCTTTGCTACATACCTGAGGAAAGGCAGCACCAGGTTCACTGCCGAGTAAAATAAAGTAGCAAGTACATTCAGATTTATTTTTATACCACTCAAATTTTCTATTTCATCAATATGATTTACAGGTCTCATAGCCTACTTATAAATTAGACACTTTAAACACTAAAAATTACCTGGTAATATTTATATTACTGACTAAATTAAAGCTACAGTGGGAGAGAAGTCAAAATTTTTTTAAAAGAAGCAATATTAGGAATGACTGGTCAGCTGGAGATCATCTATGCTGCTTCTATATTCATACTTGATAAATCTTAATTTCAGTTTCTTGCTGACTCTATCATTTTAGTATCTATTTTACAGTTTTGTTGATGTCACCACCATTCCTTATGTTCACATTATAGCCTATAGACCAACAAGGAATAGAATGAAAGACTTTTAAAACTAAAAGACATTATCTTCCTTCATTCCCCAAAGCCATAATAACACAAAGAAATTGAACTTGGTGAAAATTGACAAGCTTGCTATAGCATGGGTCCGATAGGTGATGTATGCCGCTCCTAGTAATGGAGCTTAAGAACAGAAAAGCAAGACAGTAAAGCTGAAAAAACAAGACAGTTCTAGGTATCACTGCTTTATAAGGTAGTGGCTTTATTACTTGGTGAGGACTATGGCAAATCTCTACATACTTAGAATCAACTATAAAGAAAAACATTATAAGGTAGTGGTTTTATTACTTGGTGAGGACTATGGCAAATCTCTACATACTTAGAATCAACTATAAAGAAAAACATTCCTAAACCAAATAAATTCCAGGATCATAGCTCACTTTGAATTACTCACTCTTCATTTTATTAGCATGCGCAACTAGGTAATTCCTAAATAAACTAGATAATTTCCTAATCTGACACAGAATTCTTAAGATAGTATGCCTTCAAAAACTGATCAAAGGTAGGATCTTCAAAAGGAACCTAAAGTGACATCTCATTTAAACTAAAATAAAGCAAGCAGAAATCATTCTCCTTTGCACATAGGCACTATATAAATGGTCAGCTGATATTATTGTGGCTGTGAAGAAGGCAAACACAAAATATTTGGTCTGCCTATCTCAACTTAAATAGATAAAAAGGAAACATTTTTAATTTATAATAAGATTTAGAGAGATTATTTTAGAGTTGATTACATGAGGAATGAGCATTAGACTAGGAATAAGAAGACCTGGGTTCAGGTCCCCACTATGCCAACCTAGAGCAAGTCAATCTCTCAAGGTCTTGGTTTCCTTCTCTCAAAGTACTGAAGGAGGGAGGGAACAAGCACAGGCACTGTGATAAAATGCTTTACAAATAAGTATTATCTCACTTGGTACTCACAACCCTTAGAGGTTGGTGCTATTATTATCCTCATTTCACAGGAAACTGAGGCAGACAGAGGTTAAGTGACTTGCTCAAGGTCATACACAGGTGTCTGAGGGTGGATTTTAACTCAGGTGTTCCTAACTCCAAGCCCAGCACTTCATCTTCTGTGCCACCTAGTGGTGCCTCTAAAGTAGACTAGATGTTGTCTAAGATCCCTTCCAGATCTGTGATCCTAGCAATTATATGAAACAAAACACATGCAAAAGCTATAGGTTAGAGAAACTTAAGAATGAAAACAAACACAAAATTTAGCACATAGAAAATAACTTCTTTAAAGTCATAATGCTAGCATAATAAAAAATAATGACAAAACAAGACATATCTTGCTTTTTTCTTATGCTGATCAAAGCAAACTGAAAAATATACATGCATACACTATAATTTTTCCAAATCAACAATTTGTCTTCCTCCTTTCCTTACCCAAGACACATGGTTCACAATTATCCCTTCACTTGCTATTTTGTAAGAAAATCCAAATACCAACATGCCTCAGATTAAAAGAGTATTCAAATCTAAATTCAGATATACTTTAGTTTACAGAAAACCAATCAAACATTCTTAAAATAATCCTGTATCAAAAAAAAGGTTTTAACCTTCAGACTGAGATAGCAACAAAATAATGACCAGCAAGCAGCTGTTCTTTCTCATTGAGTGTTTACAGAAAGTCATTGCTCAACTCCAAGTTTTCCTCTCAAAATAATCTATTTCAAATAAATGAATTTTAGCCAGTAATTTCAAAATATGCCTGAAAAAACAGATTAATCCCCCAAATATGAACTATTTACTGTATATTTAAAGCCTTTACATAAGGCTTTAAAATAGACAAAGGAACAAACTTCTACATAAATTTCTTCAGCAAATTTAACACAGAAGAGTAGGTGTTAAAACCCTTTTTGGCTTAGCACTTATTTCAAAGATTAGCTACAGGGCCACTGAATATCCAAGAGACACTTTTAAGTAGCTCAAATCCCATTTTGCCTTTACAGAATTCCTGATGCAGGAGGGAGTACCTGCCCAATGGTCCAGATCATGATGCTAAAACCCACCCACATCTTCAGATCTATCTAGTGAAGAAGTTATCTATCACTCACATAGCAAAATTCTCTAGTTTCCATAAATCTGGAGAAAGGACAAGGTACTTGTAATCTCAGGCTTTAAAGAGAATTCTAGGTATAAGGCCATTGAGGTTAACAGCCTTATAATACAGAGCAGAACAGGAATCTATGGATGGCTACAACTTACCCACATCATTATGAAAAAAGCAATAAATAGGAAGGTACTAAGAACAATTCTCTCTCCTGTTTCACTCCAATCTTCCACTCTAATTGAACATTCAATAAATAAAAAGCTATTCTAAACAGTCTTAGCCAGACACTATAAAAGACCATCATATCTCAAAGTATTGTTCAAAATATTTTTAATTTGAACTAGTATTTAAGCTGAACCAAGGCTAATCTCATACCTTAGTAATAGAAAAATCAGACTGTCATAAAATTTGTAACTAACTCAACAACTTTATATAATTTTAAAAGTGAAGAACAAAAAAGAACATTTCAAATACAAAACTAGTTTACTTACAAAAAGGTATGCTAGTTATACTTACCCATCTCTTCCCTTACTGACAATTTTTACTTCAAAATAATAAATCCCACAAGCTGCTGGTATAGGATGGGTGGCACGAACTGAGGCTGCATCTTTTGGAGTTTTACCATGACCTATAAATGACATGGAAAAGGAAAACAAATGCTTGAAAAAACGTGCTCGTCAGAAGGACAGGTATAATCCTAATTCTGTTACCTCATGTAGGGAACTAAAGATTTAGTGAGGCATATTTTGTTAATGATAAATCCTCCTTGTAAAACTGCACAATTCAAGAATTCTCTTAATATCATATATTTAAAGATTTTTTTTAAAACCTAGGAAGGCTTACTGAACAAGGTAAAGCAAGGTAAAGTAAGCAGAATCAGGAGAACAATATATACAGTAACAGCAATATTCCAACAATAATCAACTGTTAAAGATTGAATAATTCTGATCAATACAATGATCCACCACAACTCCAAAGGACTCATGATGGAAAATGCTATCCACCTCCAAATAAAGAAGTGAGTAGCTAAGTACAGATTTAAACTTTTTCCTCCCTTTCTTTTTCTGGCTTCTTTTTTTCCAGAATATGGCTACAAAGAAATATGTTTTGCATGACTGTATTATGTATAACGATTGTCACATTTACTGCCTTCTCAATGGGTAGGGGGAGGGGAGGAGAGAGGAGAAAATTTGGAACTGAAAATAAAAATAAACTTTTTTTAAAAAGAAAAAAATGCTTCTTGAATTGAGTTGGAAAAAAAATTAAGACCTTGAACACACTAAATTTATTGATCCTTACTCAAATATGAAGTAAGCATTTGAATAAGACTATTCCTATTTTAAAGACAAAAAGGTATATAGATTTATTAAGGTGAATGATTAGAAACTAATTTTTGCATACAAGTTACTAAAAACCAAACATACTACAATTTAGAACATACTAAAAAGATAATTATTTTTTTAGATCACAAAGCTTTGAGGCTTTTCATCACAGCACTTTTACAGACTAAAATTTGACATGAGTAGGATTAACTAGTAACATGGAATTGTTTTTAAGTTTAGATTTACCAGTAATTAGGTAGTTACTTTTGATGTAGCCACTTGTCAATAATTTTATATCACAGTTTAGCATATGGGTTTATGTTCTAAAATTTCATTTCAACAGTTCATTGATCAAATTTGAAAAAAAAATGAGAAATGCATCTAATCTTTAATCTATTTTTCTCAAAGAAATAAAAAATTATGCCATGATTACTAAGCTTCAGTGTTAACACATTCTCTATGATACTTCTCCATCTAAAAAAACATAGACCATCTTCATGCTGAACAGTTTCCTTCTTCCCCCAAACATAAGGTAAACAGGAAAAGGGCAGGAGGGACACACGTATGCTATCTTGTAAGCATGGAAATAGGCCACAATTGAGGAATTCAATTCAACAAACATTAGTTAAGCTCCTACGTGGGTGTAAGGCACTGCAACAGGTACTAGGGATACTTCAAATACTTCCAATGAGAATACCCATCAATCAACATTAGCAACCCCCTCCAACAATGCAGAATATATTATTACACTCAGAATATATATTATACATCCATACTTTTTTCTTGGGTAGGACTCTTGTCTCTCTGTATTCACACATATCTTCCATGTACTTGTCCATCAGTTATCCCATACCTTTTCTTATCATATACTTATAATGATATCCTTTTAAGCCAGTTCTTTAAAATTTGTCAGTAATGGTTGCAGCCTTTCATCTTTACCATGTACCTCTTCATTGCCCTTTGGAATGACCACTTTAGTTTTTCAGAACATAATATTCTGTTTTGCAACTATATAGGCATTTCCAAATGATAACTACTGTTTAAAAACAAAAAAGACAGGTCTTTATTTCAGGAAGAAACTTAGGACTAGGGAAAGAACTACTCAGAACTACCCAAGATCATACATACATCCTTGCTCTCCTCCTTCATTTTGATTCTGTTCATGCATACTATTTGTCCAAGAGATTTACACTGCTAGACCTGCTCTATAGTCCATTCATCTCACAGCCTGTCACAATTAACAAAGTGCAAGTATTCTCTATTTGTTTTTTTCTTTCCTTTGAGTGATTGTGGATTTCATTTAGGAGGATCTGCAATTTTACTGGAGTTATGGAATCAATGTGTTATGCCCAAACAAAAGCACCTGGAAGAATCTCTGTCTTAACTCTGCACTGGTCTTCTATAACACTGGCAAATACTATCAGAAAACATAGACCTTGTTTTATGCCACATTTGTCAACCAACAAAAACTCAAAACTGTTATTTCATCTTTTAGGGAATCTTGTACTATTATAACAAGGGCCTCTAGGGCAGCATTCTGTTCTAACAGATCAAACGCTGCTAATTAACACACTGAAATCTTCTGTCTTTACTTTTCAGTAAATCATGCAGCTGTAAAAAAAAAAAAAGTGATTTGCTGTATAATCTCATGCAAGAACCTATCTCTTCCCCCCCTCCTAAATTCACCAAGGCAACACCAGTAGAAAGGTTTAGGGATACAAAGTTGACAAAAAATATAGTCACTTTCCCTTAAGGAGCTTTTGATCCAATCAGAAGGATTATACACAAATATGTATGATGCAAGAACAAATGTAACAAATATTTAGAAATATAAAGTGCTATGACAAATATAAAGAAGACTACTGTTATTTTCAACCCCGTTGTGAAGTAAGTAGAGTGGACAATCAGGCAGGTTTCATGGGAAAAGTTGCAGTTTGAGATGACTCAGAAAGGAAAAGTCTTTCAAAAGACAGATATGGTGAGTATGTATTACAGACAGGAGAAAAACAAGATCAATAAACAACCAATAGTCCAGTCTATCTAAAATAAAGGGGACTACAACAAAAAAGGCTGGAAAACTAAAACCAATTTACAAAAGGCCTTAAATCCCAGACTAAGGATACTATTTTAATCCTGAAAATAATGGGGAACCACTGGAAGATTTTGAGCAGGTAAGTGATAATGATGAGATGCTACACATGAGGAAGATTTCAGCAGTAATATGAAAAAGGGATTATTCCTCTTTTAAAGCACATAAAAGCCATGCTAGCCTAGAATAGACTCTTGCAAGGCCCTACTATCTTACTCAGTCATGCCAGGAACTCATTACACTTCATCACAGAATCCATCTCTTCCTTAATGACACAGCTCAAGCACCACCTTCTATATGAAGTCTATCCCAATCCCTTTACTATCTCATACATAATTACTAACCGTGTGCTTGTTTTTATTCTCTTTGTATTTATTCTGTATATATTTATGTCATTATTGTCTCCCTCTTTAGAATGAAAAATCCTGGTCAGAAGGGATTGTTTCATTCATCATAACTGTATGCACATCTCCTAGCACAGTAACTGGCACATAGTAGGTGCCTGCTGATTAATCTTGAGCTTTGTGAGTGAGCCTGGCAATAAAAATTTATATTTTGACTAAGGCCCAATCTAGCTAAGTATGGAAAGGATCAACACCAAAATGGCCAAATGTTAATCAAATTTTCAGCCATATCAAACCTCAAAGACCAACTTGCTGAGAGAACACCATCTGTTTCCACAGAGGCCCTAAACCAGGACTGAAGCAGAGAATGGATTGCAAAGGAAAGACTGCAGGAAGATTTTTTAAGAGATTATTACATGGTCAGTGTGAGAGGAAAAAAGGGGGATATATATCACAGAAGTAGAATTACAGGATTTGACAAATGATTGGTTATCAAAGAAGGAAAGACTCAGAAATGCCTCCAAAATTTTGAGCCTAGGTGAAATCCTTAAAATAAGGGTAACTGAACCAATTCTCTGTAATCCCCAAAATGACTGTTTCCAGAGTACACTACATATTATATCAATTGTCTGGTAAGGCATATTTTACTCAATATAAACTCATGTAAGTCATTCGTTCATTCATTTTCTTAAAATACCTTCAAGAGTATCTAGAATGCTTCTTCTTAAAAGTATTATTTTTAAACTAGTCACTTGCTTTTTGGTCTTTGCCTAGAATATGAAAAACCACACCCACACACCCCCACCCCACCCACACCCCCCCCCATATAATGAAAATATCAAAGGAAAGGAAATCACATCTGGCTAGGGATACACTTCAATAAGACTAACATATTACCAATAGATATTGTACCATCAAATTGTTTCCCTTATACCTCCAACACAGAAGCAAAATTTCCACATGTTCAGAGTCTAGAAGACATTTAATAAACTCTGCCTCTTTTTTCTATTACCTGTTAGGTTTCCATGGAAATGTGTGTCCGTAAGAGATATCTAAAGAAACCTGGTGCAGGCAGATGCTTCTGTTTTCTTAGCCTGGTGAACAGTAAAGGAGTATATCGAAATATATATATGAAAAGATCAATTAGCCTTCTCTTGAAAGTTGATTTTATACACTGAGGCAAGCAAGAAAATAAGTACAGAAGAAAGTCCAAGACAATTTTTTAAATATAAAATATTTTCAAATGCTTTTAATTACTTGTGTACAATAATATAAGCTAATTTTTTACCCTATAAGGAATGTTCATATACTTTTGAACTCCCCAAAATGTAGCAGGGTATCAAAAACCTGTGCTATCATTATATTTAAGGACACTATGTTCAGTATCATTTAAATGTCTAGTATAGTCTTTTACCAAATGATTTCAAATCTTGCATGGCTTCATATTACTCAGTAAAACATCTTTTCTGTGAAAACATGTTGCATTTTCTGGAAAAAAAAATCTAAGCTAATTCCACAAATATTTTGGAAAGTAATATCTTTATGAAATCCTTACACTAGAAGCCAAATAACTGGAGCCTGAAACAGAGTTCATTCAACAACCAGCAACAACTTACTTAAAACCATTTTGTTCACAAGGACCAATTTACATTTTCTTTGTCTACAATTCTATAAAATGAAAAATTATGTCCCAAATAATGATAATGCTGAGGTACTGGATAATACAGAATCTTAATTTTTAAAAATCCACTATACTAGATATTGAGACATGTTCCAGGTGTTTAAAAAACAAAAAACCAGGAGGTGGAAATGAAAACATATCTTGGCTTAATCCTTAATCAGAAAAACTAAATTAATCTAATAACTCCACTCCCAGGACATTTCAATTAAGTAAAATTTTATTATTTGTAGATGTAAGTAAAATTTTTAGTCCAAGGATCAAAATGAAGTCTTATGCTTATTAGACTATACTTCAGTTATTTCAGTGATATAGGTCCTATTTCTAAGAATATTCCCCAATTGTTATCTTAAACAATGTACCTATTAAAAACAATCACACTACAAAAAATTTTAAGATTTTAAACTTGAGGTAAATGGTCCTATGCTTTGTCTCCACGAAACTCACAAAAACTACTCAATACTTTAAAACCAGTTACTTTACGTTATAGTTATACTAGGTTTCATCAAAAAAAAGGGCAAAATGTGGGCAAATCTAAACACAATACTGGCATACAAAATAATTTTACCTGTTAACAAGCCAACTAATGAGTAAAATAGTTGTCATTTGATATTCACTTAAAAACAAATAGTTTATATTCACAGGAGGAGACCTAACCCAAGAATAAAGTTCATTCACTTCATTTATAGTATCAAAATAGCAAAATAAGTTTCTTTCTTTAAGGCTACAATAAAATCATTAAGTGTTTATAAAGTGCCGGCTTGTGCCAGATACTAAACTAGGTCATAAAGGTAAAAAGAAAAGCAAAACAGGCTCTGCAGTCAGGAACTTGCAATCTAAAGGAAGAGATAACTTGTACTAAATACAATGTGATTTGAGAGGAGGGGAGAAAATTACTGCTAAAACTCGGGGAATCTGCAAAGGTTCCCCAAAGAAGAGACATGCCACTTAGCTGAGCCTAAAGAAAACTATGATAGAGTTGTACCTTAGAGCATTTTTGGTTGGTGGAATAGTGAACTGATCCAACCATTATGGAGAGCAATTTGGAACTATGACCATAGGGCAATCAAACTGTGCATACCTTTGATCCAGCAATACCACTACTATGTCTGTATCCCAAAGAGATCATAAAAAAAGAGAAAATTATCTACATATGCAAGTATTTTTATAGCAACCCTTTTTGTGGTAGCAAAATACTGGAAATTGAGATGTCCATCAACTGGGGAATGGCTGAACAAGTTGTGGTATATGAATGTAATGGAATGCTATTGTGCAATAAGAAATAAGAACAGGCAGATTTCAGAAAAAAAAAAATGGAAAGACTTGCACAAATTGATGCAAAGTGAAATAAGTAGAACCAGGAAAACATTGTAGACAGTATCAGCAATATCATGTGATGACCAACTATGAATGACAACTCTTCTCAGCAACACATGTACAAAAGAATCATGAAGGAAAATGCTATGTACATCCAGATAAAGAATTGATGGACTCTCAATGCAGATTGTCTGCCATTTTCAGAAGGGGAGAAGAAAAAAGAAAAATTTGAAACTCAAAAATTGGTAAAAAATAAATGCTAAGGGGCGGCCAGGTAGCACAGCAAGTGGCTCCAGTGTCGGGATGACCTGGGGATCGAATCCCAGGCTCAGACACTTAGCACCCACCCAGAAACACCTGGCTGTGTAACCTTGAGCAAGTTACTTAACCCCAATTGCTTAAAAAAAAAAAATGCTAAAAATTGTCTTGACATGTAATTAGGGGTAAAAGTAAAAGACTATTTTTAAAAAGGGGGGGAGTGCTTTCCTGGCATGGAAGATAGTTGTATGAGCCCCCAGAGGATTCTCCCTCCATTCTTAAGTATTTTCTACTCAGGGAACAGGGACAAGCATTAAGTACCTACTATGTAACAGACACAGTGATAAATGCTTTATAAATATGATCTCATTGGGATCTGGCAAGATCCCCTCAGCCTTGGTATTCATATCTTATCAGTAGCCTCTGCCCCACTGATTAGGAGGGCAGAGTCAGGAACTCATAATCCTCCTTTAAAAAGGGAGACAAGAGAACCATCTCAGATAAGAGACTCTGAGATTCATTACCTACCTGACTGTACATTTTTTACTCAGTGGCTTTTCTACCATTTTCCTTCTCCCCCCCCCAAACTGGATGTATCCTTCCCTTTCCGCCCACCCCACTTTCAGCTTCCTTTTGTGTGTTGTCTTCCTCCACTAGACTGTAAACTCCTTGAAGGCAAACTGTCTTTTTTTCCCATTCGTTTCTCCAGAGATTGGCACAAAGCCAGTTGCATAATAGCCTCCTAATATTTACTGACTATTGATCTTCACAACAACCCTGAGAGATAGGTGCTATTATGATACCCTCAATACAGTTGCAGAAACAGAGGCAAACAGATTAAGTGACTTGCTCAGGGTCCCACAACTAGTAAGTAAGGCTACAGATGAACTCTGATGTTCCTGACACATGGCCCAGCCTTCAATCCATTGTGCCACCTAGCCAGTAGGGGGTTTTGGAACACCCACAAAGTTGCTCCCTCAAACTCCTTATGTCCTAATTCCTCCTTTAATGATATTACCAACTCCCTTCAAGTCATTCATTCCTTCATCCCACACAGGCATAGTTACACTGTAAATCTCAGCATTACTCATAATGTTCTATTTCCTAAATCAAAAAACTAAAACAGTGACCTGAAAATAACCACCTATCACTCCATCTTTCTCCCTGTCTCTCATCCTTCCTAAACCTATTACTTAGCCTCAATATGACCTCCAATTCCTCTAACCCTCAGTATCTCCTTTAAACCAATTACCTCTGCTGTGGTTTCACTTTCCTCCCTTCCCAATTGCAACCAAGTAAACTCCACACAATCCACAGCTCTCTAATGCTTCATCCCTTTCTATCCTATCACAACTTAATTTTATCTAGAGGTTTGGGTTATTCCCCTCAGCTACACCCTAGGTGGAAATGAAATGGAGGAAATCAAACAACTGGGTTAAGACCATAATAGACACTCCCCTCCCACTTTAACTTATAAGGCAATCCTTTTGCTCCTCCCTAATTCCCTAACTCAGGCAACTCTGTGGTGCAGTGGATAGAGTGCTTAAATATGGAGTTAGGAAGACTCCTCTTCCTGAGCTCAAATCCATTCCCAGACACTTACTAGCTGTGTGACTCTGGGCAAGTCATTTAAACATGTTCAGGCTCAGTTCCTCATCTGTAAAAATGACCTGGAGAAGGAAATGGAGAACCACTCCAGTATCTTTGCCAAGAAAATCCCAAATGAGGTCATGAAGAGTCAGACACGACTGAACAACAATTCCCTAACTCACTCTGCACAAAAATCTATTTCAAATCACATCTTCTCAAGCCTCCCACATGTACTACCCACCCACCCCTACTCACTCTCTTGGTTGTATGTACCGTGTTTCCCCGATAATAAGACCTATCCCGAAAATAAGCCCTCCCCTCCCCCAAAAGTAAGCCCTATTGAGATTGCTACTGTAGTGAAGGTGATTCCCCTGCGCTACACGCTACAT